>NC_134145.1:27959500-28274000 GCF_033958435.1 Carettochelys insculpta | reverse complement strand
CCTGCAGACAGCGGCGTGCCCTGTCCAGTGTGAGGTCTCAGTGCTTGAGAGGGCTTTTTCCCTGCATGGGGGATTTAGCAGGAGAGGCTGAGAAACTAATTTTTCCACTTCAGATTTTACAGGGGTGCCTCTCCCTGCCAACCCGCCAAGCCACCCTGTGGTGGTTACATTTTTAAGTGGTTACTGCTGGAACTGTGCTTCCTTCTGTCCCTTTTTAAAGAACAACAATAACCTGGTTACCAAATAAGTTCTGGGAGCACCCAGTTCACTGAACCATTTCAACAGGTTACTCAACTTGTTTTCTGCCCTTTACATTTGTACGGGGCACCCTGCTTCTCCTGAAAGGCCCCATGCAACTGGTGGGCTAGCTCCCTCTACCATACCACATGGCTAGCCCCTACCCCAGCACACCGTGTGGCTGCTGGGCTGTGCGGACTATGCTGCCAGACAGTGGCATATCCTGCCTTGCACAGTATGAAGGCTTCTTCCCTGCATGTGGTTTAGCAGAAGAGGCTGAGAAACTTGTCATTTTGTGGGGCTGCTTCCCACCCCTGCAAGGCAATATGCAATTCGTGTGCTAGCCCCCTCTCCTTCACTACGTGGCTAGCCCCCACCCCACCCCACCATGTGGCAGATACTGCCATATACTGTCCTGCATGGGGCTTTACTGCTTGAGAGGGTTTATCTTTGTTGTTCCCTCCCAGGGTTTTCACCTCCTTTGGGCAGACCTGGGTGCACCCTACTGGTGCCATACAGACAAACATACAGCCTAGCTCAGGAATCATTGGGACAGTAGCAGAATGTGACTGGGGGACATACGGAGTACTCTCCCTTCCCAAATTGTGTGCCTTGGGGAATGATTTCCTATGATGAAATGGATCTTGTAGTCTCTCTCTCTCACACACACACACACAGAGGCAGTTGCTAGGGCTAGAGCTTCTTTACCAGAAGATGCAAGGGAATCTCTTAATTCTCTCCTTAACTTTTCTATCTTCTTATGCTTCCTTAACTTTTCCTTCTCTTCTCAAGCCACTACTACTTCTGATGGGGAAATGATTCCTTCCAGCTGCCATTAGACACCAATGCCTGCTGGGATTCTTTCTCTTCTATTTAGTCTTGGGGATTCATAATGAATTTGGAGCTACTACTTCTAATGGTCTCTTCGCCTCATGTTGGAGATGTTAGTGCAAAGGCTTCCCTAGAGTTTTCTTTACTTCTGTGTGATGACAACTCACAAATTTCTGTCTGTTTCTCTCTCCTTCAAACCTGACTCCTTCAGCCAGATACACTACCACTTTTTCATTGTGTCTTTTTTTTCCTTGTGAATAATATGAAGTCTTTCATTATTCGCACATATTTCTATCTGGTGTATTTTCACTGGGGGAAGAGACACTAACCATTAGAAACCAATGCCCTCTGTCTTTCCTTCTCTTCTTCTTTTAGTCACGCTAACAACTAGATTGTACAGGCATCAGATTTTATTCATATTGTTATTTGATGGTCAGTGCATCGACATACATCTGATCAACCCTCCTCCTTCATCCAGGCTTGGGACTGGCATGGAGCTCTCATATAAGAAGATACAGCCGAAAGAGAACCTGCTGCAGAAGGTTATAAAATGGAAGCTACAACTATTTGGACATATTTGCAGAATGAACGACGAATGAAAAACCAAGGCCCTAGTATTCGGCATAAGGGATAGTTCGAATAGGAGAGGTAGACACCACAGAGAATGGATAGATGATGTAGTAGATTGGTGCGGAGCTTGTCTACAGAAACTAAGCCACTCTGCACTGGATACTGAAAGATAGAAGGAAATAGTGAGAGAGGCATCAGACACCAACAGGCGCTGAGCCCATGGTTATTGATGATGAACCACTAGATACCAATGCCCTCTGAGATTACATAATGTTTCTTCTCAAGTCATTGTATCTACTTTCCTTGTGAATAATGTGAAGTCTTTCACTAGTCTCATAGACCCACTTTCCTGTTTGATGTATTTTCACCAGGGGAAAAGACTTCTGAAAAGTGCCCGCTCTTCACTTTTGTGTGGTGACAACTCACAGATTTCTCTGTAGTTCTAACCGGGTTCCTTTGGTGTCTCACTCTTCACTTTAATGTCAATTTAAATTCTTTTGTAAAAGCCACCTCTTTTTGTAACATGGATGATTCAAACACTGTCTCTCATCGGGGAGGAGACTTCTGAAAAATGGCCATTTGTTTTCAATGGCAGGGTAGGGGGAAGAGGGCAGTGCAGTCTGGAAAGATGACATCATAGAACCACAATCACTTGTGAGGCATTTTTTCCCATAGCACCTGGGCAAAAAAAACCCAGAATGCAACAGGACTAAAGGAACTCTAGGGTAGGTGCCCACAATGCACTGCTGCAACAATTGAACTTTGGTGATTTAGTGGGGCTCACTAAGTTGACTTTGTCAGCAGGTGTGGACACTTTCATTTGACTTTATAAAATCTGGTGGTAAAAAGTCGACTTTGGTAAATTCGACTTTGTCATAGTGTAGATGTAGCCACAGAATTAGTGCATGTCTGTATACGCTCGCAGGGAATCACCTCCCCAGCTGCAGTGTAGACACCCTTATGGAGACACATCTTAGTCTTGATAGGAAAGAGGACAAATCGTGATGAAACTATTGGGCTGTGTCTTCACTACAAAAATAATTTCAAAGTTGCTTATTTAGAGGTACAACATCAAAATAAGCAACTTCGAAGTTCAACGTCTACACACACCCTACTTCATAGGGCACTATTCCATTCCCCCTGGGAATGGAGTAAGGGCTTCGAAGTTGGGCTCCTTTGAAGTTAACTTTGAAGTAAGGGGACAAGCGTGTAAGACTCTCTGTGGGCTACCTCGAAGTAGTGCCTAACTTTGAAGTTAACATCAAAATTAGTTCCTAGTGTAGATGCACCCTTGGAGTAATAAACATGATATTAAAACTGAGCTTCAAAAATAGCATCTAACTTCTGCCATATTGTTCCTCCTTAGTATATGACAAATCCTATGCTGCACATGTGAACTTGCAGCTGGGGGAGCAGGGGAAGAGGCACTGGAGAATCTATTCATTTGTTTTCTCTTTTAGACAGAATGTTTCCTCATAACTATAACCAGAGGAAGTGGCAGCAGCACTGGAGAAACATCTGCTGAAATGATTTCTGGAGGTGTTGATACTTCAATGTGGAAAAACTATACTGAGTTTATTGCTTTGTAGCACTTATATAATTTTGAAGAGTGGGATAGGTATGGTGGGGATAATTTCATGTGGTGTTCTTTAGTGACCTCCTTTCATAAGTATGGTTTTACATGTATCTGCCATAAAATGCAATTGTGTCTATTCCCAAGGCAAAGCAATTTGGCTTTTTGGAGGATTTTTTTTTAAAGTCACAGTGGTGAGTTGTCATCTCTGGCAGGAAAGATTAAACAGATACCAAAGATACACCAAATTCCATCACAGACAGAGAGATCACTTCACCCTTTCCTTCAGGTTAACAGTTTTTACAAAACCCTTTTATCTCAGAGACCTGTGTGTTTTGTTTAACAGTTTAAAACCATTTTCTGATCTTAGGAAGCAGAGAGGTCCTGCTGGATCTTGGGAAGCAGAGAGGTCCAGCCTGGAATCATGGCTGGAAAAATTCAAGCCTTGTCTGTATTTGCCTTTTTCCCTCTAACATTTTCCATTGTTACTATCACCACTTTAGTTTCAATGGTGTTAACAGTGGTGGATGTGTTAGCATTTACAGGCTTTCATCAGTGTTTTTTAACCAGCATGTCATCTAGACCTTTGTGAAGGAGCATTAGATAAAACAGTAGAGATATTACAAGAGGATGGCCTATCCCAGTGCTGTGGGAAAGAAGAAAGTTGGAGAAGGTGAAACAGGGAGAAAGAGAAGACTGTTGTGAAGCAGTTCTCAGGGAGATCTTTCTGTGGCCTGAAGTTCAAGGGAAAAATTATTCTGAAAAGTTTGTTTACTTTATAGTTTAATGACCCCCATTGATTGCCTTTAGCTAGATTTGATGAGACTCTATTAGCTCTTGCAACCCGCCTGGGTGAAATACAACATTTTCAGTTGACACGTCTCTGTTTGGTTCTGATATTGTCATGATGGAACATTTAAATTATTGGTGGTGAATTCCAGGCCCTTCCATGTAGCCTATCACTTTCAAAAAAAGGCCAGTATTCTGAAGTGGGCTGTGGTACAGAACATTTTAAGTCCGATGGCCAAATTCTGGCCCTGGTACTAACCATACGTCGTATGTCTCTAAAAGTTGACAACCATCAATTTAAAACTTAATGGTTGAATCTTAATCCCAAAGTACTAAATTTCATTTACATCTACTTGATTCAGCGTATGCTGCAGCTGTTTTGTACAGTACAGATGGAAATGTGCATCAGTTTACCTGAGGACACAATGGGACATGGTAAATTTTAGAGTGAAAAATTCATGAGTAGGAGCCCAACAAATTCTTGGCCATCAAAAAAGCATCACAGACCATAAAATCAGATAGTCTGGGTACTTTTACCATATACCATACAGATTTCATGGGGAAGGCCAGTGTTTCTCAAACAGGGGGTCTCAGCTTAATAGGAGGTTGTGGGGGGCTGCAAGGTTATTGTAGGGGGCATCAGAGTGGCACTGCCTTGAGAGTTCTGAGGGCATTGCTGTTTCCTGTAGCAGAGGAGAAGTAATAGTGGTAATACCACATTCCCCTCCCTACAGTAACCTTGCAGTCCCTCATCACACTCTTTCTTTGGGTCAGGACCCTTACAGATACAGCATCATGAAATTTCAGATTTAAATGTGTGAAATCTTGAAATTTTTAAAGTTCTATGACCATGAAACTGACCAAAATAGTCTGTGAATGTGGTAAGGCACTATCAAGTAATAGTATAAAAAGTGTTTTTTCAGTGACTCATTTTATCAGTATCTTTCATGTTCCAAATTCAGCAATGCTTCAAGTGAAGCCATCAATAGCTTTCTTATATGCAGCTTCTCCTATTAATGGCAATGTCATTTTCTTAAAAAAAAATAGCAAAAGGGAAGTACCATTGTCTGAAAATCCCAATGGTATCATAATGTATCTGTACATAAACTTTAAATCCAGCAACCACAACCAGCCTGAATTGTTCTGGGAAGTTTTTAAACATGGTATATATGACATTATTTAAGTATTTATAAAAATCATCTAATCTTTTATAAGAAAGTCTAATAGACTGTTTTTGCAGACATTTCAGCTCCAAAAAATTGCTTCAGTAATCTGTTTCTATAGAATTGGCAAAAGTGGAAGCAAACATATTATGGGTCAATAGCAGTGAAAGGCCTCTGTGCAGGCATAAGATTCACAGTCCATTAAGTTTCAGGCCTGCCCTGATATGGATTCCTCTGATGTATTACTATTATATCCCATTTTTGTTGACTCAGTTACTATGTCAGCAAAACCAAATGTTTTGGCTTGTGGCCCAGCATCAAGCTGTCTATGGAGGATATATTTTTGCCTCCACCACCATGACAGTAATGAGGAACTGGCATTAGTTTGATTTGCATAATTGTGTACTTCCAAGTTAGATTCTGTGTCAGTAGGAGACAACTTATTGTGATGATACCCACAGCACATTATCTGTTTTGTGCTATCAGCATTTATTTATGCAAATTCCATCATTACAAGAGGTCATTTTCCAACGTTCTACCATGAAATCACTTCTACGCCAATAAACAGTAAGAAAATTCCATAGGAGAACAGCCAGATAATTTTGTCATTCACACTCATTGGTCAATAAACTAAAACTGTGTGTGCACCTGTGTAGTTACAACCAGTGTTTTATTGAAGACAGAGCTATGATGACCAAACTTTAATTTGATATGCCATACATGATCCTTTTAGACAAGTCCTGTCAAACAGAAAAAACAAAACAAACCAATCCATTGTCTCACCTCTTCTTAAAGGGGTTTTTCTTCAATAATTTACGGACTGATAAAAATATATTGTGTTCACCAAATGTTCAGTAGATTTTTTTCTGTGATAAGAAACAGAACTCTGTAATTTATTAATGTGAGAGATAAAAAGACAGGCTAACAAACTTGGATGTCCAATATATAACAACCTGCATAGCAATAAATTTTAAGGAAGCTTATCAGAATCATTGAATCTTGAGGTTTCAAAAACTAACCTTCAAGACTCTCTTCACAAAAATGTTTCCAGGTCATGCTGTGTAGCATCTAATTAGAGGCAGATGGGCTCCCAAGACCTTGGTCTGTGAGTCATTGAAATGGCACCATAATTTACCTTCTCCCTTGACAATTCCTTCTAAATTTAAAGAGAGTGAGACTGTCAACACTTTCAAATGAATAAAGTTTTAAAGGGATAACAAAGAAACATTCTATAGCAGATAATTTTGGACTGGTTGACATCTGACAAAAATGAACACTGAGTGGTAATTAATGGATTTTATCTTGGCAAGAAGTATACTGAGTTCACAGGTCTTGCTATCATCAGTGCTGTTATTGGAAAAAGAGAGTGCTATAAATCCTGACCCTGGCTTTAACTGTTAGGGTCAAAGAAATTAGGAGCAGAGATTTTACAGCTTGACTACAAGCCGTTAGACCAAACAAGGTGTACAAAACCAAAGCTACATGTGGGCTATGTTTATGTGAAAGAGTTACTAATAGCTCATTGTGTGCCGCACAAATCAAGCATTCAAATGTTGTGCCACCAAGAAAAGTACATTTCAAAGAGTATGGCATAAATCTATTTATATATTTGCAAATGAAAAAGTGTGCTAATAGATGAACAAATACAGCTGGGCAAAATTACTACCCATAGGTGTGTATTGGATGATTACCACAATCTCTTTCTAATTTGTTCCAAAATATTTTTAGTCTGTGCTTACAGGAACACTATCCTCTATCCTGACATTTATGCCACTTCACTCTTGACGTGAAAACTTTTCTTGCACAAATCTCAACTTAGCTGCTAACATTACGGCTGGGTCTACACATGCTCCCTTTTGGAGGTGGCATGTTAATGAGGCACTTCAGAAGATGATAATGAGGTGATAACATGAATATGCAGTGCTTCATTAGCATAATGACAGATGTGCACAATTAGAAAGTGCCTCTTTCAGAATGCATGCTGCCCCTCTAGACATGGGTCTTTCAAAAGGACCACCCCCCGACTTTGAAAGCCCCTTCTTCCTATTTGAAAGCATCACTTTCAAATCATGCACAGCTGCCATTATGCTTATGATGCACTGCATATTCATGCCACTGCCTCATTAGCATCTTGCAAAGTGCCTCATTAACATGCCCATGTTGAATGGAGGGGGCATGTATAGACCCAGCCTATATGACACTCAAGTTGGAAGATGAAGCCATGTGACCATAGTCTTTAGGAAGACTTTACATGGTTTCCCTGATGGTCGGGCTACTATGCTGCATTAAAGTTAAGAGCAGTGGAGTTGGGAATATCAGGTTTTGCTTCTGTTTTGTGGTATATGAACTAATTGGATGGAGGCAGGATAGGATGTTGAGGTGAAAGAGCCCAGAAAAACTAAAAACAGGAGCAGAGAGGGATATGGAAAATGTTGCAAGAGGCAAAAATACTTATGGAAGAGAAGTGATGCAACAAGGCTAAAGGAAAAAGCTGGAAGTTACAAAAGAGCCTTGTGGGTTAAAAGAATCAAATAAGAGCGACAGGCAGACCCAGTCAGACTATAAGACTATTACTCAGGATGAAAAGGAAAAGAAAGGGCCCAAAGAATTTCTGGGGCAGAATAAAAGATCACAGATGAAATGGATATAAATTCATATAAGAGGAGAAGGATGATAGTGAGGCAGATGCATGCATGTGTTGGGAATGCTGAAAGATATTCCTAGGAGGAGAGGTAAGAGGCATTTTAGGAAGTCAGAGAAAGTGGTCAGAGAATCTGAGAGAGCCAAACTCACCACAAAACTTGCCTAGGGAAGCCAAGAAACACTGAGGCAGTGAGCTGAAGTACTAAGGAATGGAATACAGACTTGGGAGTCCATCTCTAGTAAAAGAAAGACACCTGCCAAGAAGGTAGCAGATCCTATATTAGGCTAAATAACTGACAGGTATAGTTGGAGTAGCTAACAGGTGATGTAAAACTGTGCTAGGCAGCTGAAAGACAGAGCTGGAGAAACTGACAGTAGCAGCCTGAGGAGCCCTGAGATGCATCTGGAAGAAATGAAAGACAGATTTTTTCCCCTACAACTTCATTTTGAAAGTAATGTTCAAACAGAACAAGCACCTATCAGTATCCTTCCTAATTTCACTTTTATGTTTTAAAACTGTTTTAAGCAATGAAACAAGAACTTTCTTCTTTTGTTAATTAGATGGATTTATCATATGCAAAAACTTTCCTTATGGACACTTTGATTTCATGAGGTCTTGCTTTACTTATGAGCAGCCCCAGGCCTGACGATGATTGCTAATGAATATTTTTCCCGTTCCCTCTAAGTGGTTATTTTGTTTGTTCACCCTTTGTGGACAGATGAAAACATAATGACATGAACAGAAAAGCCAAATGTGTCCTTTATTTAGCTGATGGCAAAGAAGTCTTTTAGTTTATTGTGGGCATAAAATTTACTTCCAACTTTTAATTTAATTTATCCTCTGTGTATTAACTATGTTGTGATGTTAGTTTGTCTATCTTGCCTGCCATGGGTCAATATCTCTTGCCTAACTAAAAGTGACAGTCTGTAGATCATTCAGCAGGGTTCTAATTTGTCTGGGTGGAACTGTCTCAGAATTCAGTTAAAGAGTGTTTGTATAGAAAACATGAGAGGCTGTGAGGGTCAGGTCTCAAAAGGTTCAGTAGTTTGATTTGGACGAGCATCCAAAAATAATTGTTCTGAACTTATCCAAAACACCTAAAACCTCAGTGGTTTCTGAACAAGTAGAATTCAGAATTGAAATCTCACAAAAATAAACTCTCATAAGATTTCCTGTACTTGGTGGTTCTGATTAAGTCAGAAATACCACAGAAATACCATGCTGATGCTGGATGGATTGCCAGTTGGGCAAATCACAAACCTCTATGTGCTGATTGGCTGAGCTGTAGGCAGAGGGAGGAGCTATCAGGGAGGCCGAGCACTTAAACCCCGCTAGTAAGCGACCAGGGAGTTTTGCGACTGGGTGCTTGTGAACAGGGTGAGTGCTAACAGGAGGGAGTTTTGAGAGGGGAGTTTAGAGGGGGAGCTTGGAGGGAGCCAGTGACTTCTATTGCCCTTAAACCCGTATAACAACCTCTATCTGAAACATTTAATTAAACCCGCATATATAATTAGAATAGGAAATGTAGGCAGAAGCCCAGCAGCAGAGTGGGGGCTATCCTGTTTATTGTGTCGAGTGCAATATGTATGACTACCTACCCTGTGGGCGGGTGGCGTATGTGTGCGCTCGATGCAAGGAGCTCCTGGCCCTCAGAGACCGAGTGCATGCTTTGGAGGCCAGGGTGGCTGAACTGGAGGAGCTAAGGAAGGCAGAGGTGTTTGTTGATGAGACTTTCCGGGACATAGTAGGGCTGTCCCACCTCCAATCTGACAGTCCTGATGCTGTTACGGAGGATGAAAGGCTCAGGGAAGGACAGCAGTCAATGGGAGCAGAGGGAAACCATCCCATAGTGGGGACCCTCCTTCCAGAGGGTGCTATGGTATCCTCTCGCACCGAGGATACTTCTCTGGGGGAGGGAGCACCAGCTGTTAGGAAGAAGCAGGTTTTAGTAGTGGGGGATTCGATCATTAGAAATATAGATAGTTGGGTTTGTGATGACCGGGAGAACCGTATGGTGACTTGCCTGCCTGGTGCGAAGGTTGTGGATCTCTCGAGGCATCTAGACAGACTTATGGGCAGTGCTGGGGAGGAGCCGGTGGTCGTGGTACATGTCGGTACCAATGACATAGGGAAGGGTAGAAGAGATGTTCTGGAGGCCAAATTTAGGTTACTAGGAAAGAGACTGAAATCCAGAACATCTATGGTGGCATTCTCTGAAATGCTTCCAGTTCCACGCGCAGGGCCAGATAGACAGGCAGAACTTCAGAGTCTCAATGAGTGGATGACACGATGGTGTAGGGAAGAGGGGTTTAGATTTATTAGGAACTGGGGACACTTTTGGAGTAGGGGGAGCCTATACAGGAATGATGGGCTCCACCTAAATCAAGGTGGATCCAGACTGCTGGCATTAAACATTAAAAAGGTCATAGAGCAGTTTTTAAACTAAGAGGTGGGGGAAGGCCGATTGATGCGGGGGAGCATGTGGATCGGACGGAGACTTCTCTTACACGAGGCTCCATAGATAGGGATTCCCTAGAAGTTAGTCAGATAGGGAATGTGGGAAATAATATATGGGCAACATCATATGTGAAACAATCGCGTATAAAAAATCCAAGGCGTCTGTGAAAGGCGGACATATAAATAATGGTAGTTTTTTAACGTGCTTTTACACAAATGCTAGGAGTCTGTCTAATAAGATGGGTGAACTGGAGTACCTCATATCAAAGGAGGAAGTTGAAATAATAGGCATCACAGAAACATGGTGGAATGAGGACAATCAGTGGGACACTATCATACCGGGATATAAATTATATCGGAAAGACAGAACAGGTCGTGCGGGTGGCGGAGTGGTATTATATGTGAAGGATAATATAGAATCAAATGAAACAAAAATCCTAAAGGAATCAAAATGTTCCATAGAATCATTATGGATAACAATTCATTCCTCTAATATGAATATGGCATTAGGAATATATTACCGACCACCTAACCAGGACAGTGATAGTGATGCTGAAATGTTAAGGGAGATTAAAGAAGCTATCACAATAAAAAACACAGTAATAACAGGAGATTTCAATTATCCCCATATTGATTGGGTACATGTCACCTCAGGACGGGATTCAGAGATTAAATTTCTTGATGCCTTAAATGACTGCTTCTTGGAGCAGCTAGTACAGGAACCCACAAGAGGAGAGTCAATTCTCGATCTAGTCCTGACTGGAATGCAGGATCTGGTCCAAGAGGTAACTGTTACTGGACCGCTTAGAAATAGTGACCACAATATAATAACTTCTAATATTCCTGTGTTGGGAAGAACACTGCAGCGGTCAAACACTCTGGCATTTAATTTCAAAAAGGGGAATTACACTAAAATGAGGAAGCTAGTTAAACAGAAACTAAAAGGTAGAGTAACTAAACTAAAATCCCTGGAAGCTGCATGGAAACTGTTTAAAGACACCATACTAGAGGCCCAACTTAAATGTATACCCCAAATAAAAAAACACAGTGAGAGACCTAACAAAGAACCACCAGGGCTTAACAGCCATGTTAAAAAGGCAGTGAGAGAGAAAAGGGCAGCTTTTAAAAAGTGGAAGTCAAATCCTAGTGAGGAAAATAGAAAGGAACATAAACACTCCCAAATTAAGTGTCATAAGCCGTGTCTACACGTGCACGCTACTTCGAAGTAGCGGCACTAACTTCGAAATAGCGCCCGTCACGGCTACACGCACCGGGCGCTATTTCGAAGTTAACTTCGATGTTAGGCGGCGAGACGTCGAAGTCGCTAACCCCATGAGGGGATAGGAATAGCGCCCTACTTCGACGTTCAACGTCGAAGTAGGGACCATGTAGTCGTTGCGCGTCCCGGAACTTCGAAATAGCGGGGTCCGCCATGGCGACCATCAGCTGAGGGGTTGAGAGACGCTCTCTCTCGAGCCCCTGCGGGGCTCTGTGGTCACCGTGGGCAGCAGCCCTTAGCCCAGGGCTTCTGGCTGCTGCTGCGGCAGCTGGGGATCCATGCTGCAGGCACAGGGTCTACAACCAGTTGTCGGCTCTGTGTATTTTGTGTTGTTTAGTGTAACTGTGTCTGGGAGGGGCCCTTTAAGGGAGCGGCTTGCTGTTGAGTCCGCCCTGTGACCCTGTCTGCAGCTGTTCCTGGCGCCCTTATTTCGATGTGTGCTACTTTGGCATGTAGACGTTCCCTTGCAGCGCATATTTCGATGTGGTGCCGCGCAACATCGAAGTTGAACATCGACGTTGCCAGCCCTGGAGGACGTGTAGACGTTACTCATCGAAATAGCCTATTTCAATGTAGGCTTCACATGTGGACGTAGCCATAATGTAGTAAGAAAAGCCAAAAAGATTTTGAGGAGCAGCTAGCCAAAAATTCAAAAAATGATAGTAAAATGTTTTTTAAATACATTAGAAGCAGGAAGCCTGCTAAAAAAGCAGTGGGCCCCTTGGACGATAAAGATATAAAAGGAGCGATCAAGGAAGACAGTGCCATTGAGGAGCGATTAAATGATTTCTTTGCTTCAGTCTTCATGGATGAGGATGTTACAGAGGTTCCTAAATCTGAGCCAGCCTTTTTAGGTGACAAATCTGAGGAACTCTCCCAGATGGAAGTGACATTAGAGGAGGTTTTGGAGTTAATTGATAAGCTGAATAGTAACAAGTCTCCAGGACCAGACGGTATTCACCCAAGGGTTCTGAAAGAACTCAAATGTGAAATTGCGGAGTTAACAACAGTAGTTTGTAACCTATCCTTTAAATCCGCTTCAGTACCCAATGACTGGAAGACGGCCAATATAACGCCAATATTTAAAAAAGGCTCCAGAGGAGACCCTGGCAATTATAGACCGATAAGTCTAACATCAGTACCAGGCAAATTAGTAGAAACAATAGTAAAGAATAAAATTGCAAGACGCGTAGAAGAGCACGAATTGTTGGGCAAAAGTCAGGATGGTTTCTGCAGAGGTAAGTCGTGTCTAACTAATCTATTAGAATTCTTTGAAGGGGTTAATAAACATGCGGACAAGGGGCACCCAGTGGACATAATATACCTAGATTTCCGGAAAGCCTTTGACACGGTCCCAGACCAAAGGCTTTTATGTAAATTAGGTGGTCATGGGATAGGAGGAAAGATCCTTTCATGGATCGGGAATTGGTTAAAAGACAGAAGACAAAGGGTTGGAATAAATGGTAAATTTTCACAATGGAGGGGGGTAACTTGTGGTGTTCCCCAGGGGTCAGTCCTGGGACCGATCCTGTTCAACTTGTTCATCAATGATCTAGAAAATGAGGTAAGCAGTGAGGTGGCAAAGTTTGCAGATGACACCAAGTTGTTCAGGACAGTCAAAAGCAAAAGGGATTGTGAAGAACTACAAAAAGATCTCAGCAAACTGAGTGATTGGGCAGCAAAATGGCAAATGAAATGTAATGTGGGTAAGTGTAAGGTAATGCACATTGGAAAAAATTACCCAAATTACACGTACAACATGATGGGGTCAAATTTAGCTTCGACAGATCAGGAAAGGGATCTTGGAGTTATAGTGGATAGTGCTCTGAAGACATCCACGCAGTGTGCAGCGGCAGTTAGTAAAGCAAATAGGATGTTAGGAATTATTAAAAAAGGGATCAATAATAAGACAAAAGATATCATACTTCCCCTATATAAAACTATGTTACGCCCACATCTTGAGTACTGTGTGCAGATGTGGTCTCCTCACCTCAAAAAAGATATATTGGCATTAGAAAAGGTTCAGAAAAGGGCGACCAAGATGATTAGGGGTTTGGAACGGGTCCCATATGGGGAGAGGCTAGAGAGACTGGGACTTTTCAGTCTGGAAAAGAGGCGATTGAGGGGCGATATGAGAGAGGTATATAAAATCATGAATGGTGTGGAGAAAGTGAATATAGAAAAATTATTTGCCTTTTCCCATAATACAAGAGCTAGGGGACACCAAATGAAATTGATGGGTAGCAGGTTCAAAACGAATAAAAGGAAAATTTTCTTCACACAGCGCACAGTCAACCTGTGGAACTCCTTGCCAGAGGAGGCTGTGGCGGCCAGGACTCTATTAGGGTTTAAAAAAGAGCTTGATAAATTTTTGCAGGTTAGGTCCATAAATGGCTATTAGCCAGGGGTCAAGTATGGTGCCCTAGCCTTCAGTACAAGGGCAGGAGATGCATGGCAGGAGATAAATCACTTGATCATTGTCTTCTGTTCTCCTTCTCTGGGGCACCCGGCATTGGCCACTGTCGGCAGACGGGATACTGGGCTGGATGGACCTTTGGTCTGACCCAGTATGGCCATTCTTATGTTCTTGTTCTCTGTCTATTTAGCATTCCGTTAGCTGTCTTGTTCGGAGCCCTGAAGGGCACAAAACCTGGTTATTACTCAGGACATAAACACATGAATTTACTTCTGACGTTCCTAGGTGACTAAGGATAGATCTGATTTATGCAGAGATGGGCCCCAAGTATTAAAGTTTGTATTCAGAGTCTGAATACCTCCCAAGTTTTGGGGAGTGGGTGTGAACTCTAGTTTTGATCTAGTTTACCAGTGCAAGTCTGTCTCTAATTTAACGATACATACTCCATAAGCATGTAATGCAAAGCGTTCTCTCTCTCTTCTCTTAATTGGTCTCATATTAGTTGCATATTGCTCAGTAATCAACCAAACTATGCCAGTGGGTTTCTGGATCTTCTTTCATCTACATCAGCAACATGTGTGGGTGCTTGTGGAAGACTTCAGTCACACACTGCCAATGATTCAAATAAGGCATAAGCCTTTTTTTAGTTGAATAAAAATCATGGCCATGGCAATTATAACATAACACATCTAATGTTAGTTTCTCTTCAATGCTATGTAATTAAAACCATTCAGCCATGGAAAGGTTTATAAAGATTGCCTTTAAAATGTGTATAAAATATTGAGGTGTGAATGGGCAGGGTGAGAAATGGCAGTAAAAATGTATTAAGTTAGGAAAAAACATCCCTGTGCATTTAACATGAATTCTCCTTCCCACATAGCAATTGGAGGGGAACTGCTGAAACCAGTGGGTTAAATCCAGAGAGGTACTGAGCACCTTCCTCTCCTGTAGACTTCAGGGAAAGGTTGAACATACTCACAAGGTGAGCTTAGTCTCTCCTTATATGGCCCAGGTGAGTAAGGGTTTGCAGGCACTGGCTGGAACATCCTGATCCAAAGCCCACTGAAGTCAATGGAGATACTACTTCTTCAATGATCTTTGGTTCAGTCCATAGGTGCATAGGTGCATAGTATCACGTTTTTTTTTCGTAACTGACTCCATTAAAGAAAAAAATTTGAAATATGTGCTAAATAAGAGCAAATTCTGAAATTTCTGAAATTTCCTAGAGATTACATATCTAGGTCGTGTAAAAGATGTGTAACGCTTTAGTTGAGTGTAACATCTATAGGAAAAGGTGACAATTAAGAGAACTTTTGAGAAAGTTTGTAAACTTTTGATGGGTTTGGTAGTTTAATTTCAATTTAATAAACCGAGTTCTTGTAGAATATATTGTGTATGAGTGAGGTTTGCTTTCAGTGTTGTGAAGTGAAAGATGATGATGCACAATGACCAGATATAAGAGTAATGATTAAGTACTTTTAATTGGTAGTATCTAGAGCAGGGGTAGCCAGTAGGGGGACTGTGGTCCAGGTCTAGATAGCTAGATGCTTTTCAGTGTACTGCAAGTGCATGTGGAGGATGTGTGGGTGGGGCATCCAGGCTACGTCTACACGTGCACCCAACTTCGAAATAGCTTATTTCGATGTTGCGACATCGAAATAGGCTATTTCGACGAATAACGTCTACACGTCCTCCAGGGCTGGCAACGTCGATGTTCAACTTCGACGTTGCTCAGCCCAACATCGAAATAGGCACAGCGAGGGAACGTCTACACGGCAAAGTAGCACACATCGAAATAAGGGAGCCAGGCACAGCTGCAGACAGGGTCACGGGGCGGACTCAACAGCAAGTCGCTCCCTTAAAGGGCCCCTCCCAGACACACTTTCATTAAACAGTGCAAGATACACAGAGCCAACAACTAGTTGCAGACCCTGTATATGCAGCACGGACCCCCAGCTGCAGCAGCAGCAGCCAGAAGCCCTGGGCTAAGGGCTGCTGCCCACGGTGACCACAGAGCCCCGCAAGGGCTGGAGAGAGAGTATCTCTCAACCCCCCAGCTGATGGCCGCCATGGAGGACCCCGCTATTTCGATGTTGCGGGACGCGGATCGTCTACACGTCCCTACTTCGATGTTGAACGTCGAAGTAGGGCGCTATTCCCATCCCCTCATGGGGTTAGCGACTTCGACGTCTCGCCGCCTAACGTCGATTTCAACTTCGAAATAGCGCCCAACACGTGTAGACGTGACGGGCGCTATTTCGAAGTTACTGCCGCTACTTCGAAGTAGCGTGCACGTGTAGACGCAGCTCCAGGGTCGTGTACCCCTGCCTCCCTGTTTCTCCAGGTGCTTCTTGAGGATGTGCTCAAAGTGAGGAGGCAGCCCTCCGTGTGCCGGCAGTGCTCTCAGAAGCCATGTCTACACGTGCATGTTACTTCGAAGTAGCGGCACTAACTTCGAAATAGCGCCCATCACGGCTACATGTGTTGGGCGCTATTTCGATGTTAACATCGACGTTAGGCGGCGAGACGTCGAAGTCGCTAACCCCATGAGGGGATGGGAATAGCACCCTACTTCGACGTTCAACGTCGAAGTAGGGAACGTGTAGTCGTTGCACGTCCTGCAACATCGAAATTGCGGGGTCCTCCATGGCGCCCATCAGCTGAGGGGTTGAGAGACGCTCTCTCTCCAGCCCCTGCGGGGATCTATGGTCACCGTGTGCAGCAGCCCTTAGCCTAAGGCTTCTGGCTGCTGCTGCTGCAGCTGGGGGTCCATGCTGCATGCACAGGGTCTGCAACCAGTTGTCGGCTCTGTGGATCTTGTGCTGTTTAGTGCAAGTGTGTCTGGGAGGGGCCCTTTAAGGGAGCGGCTTGCTGTTGAGTCCGCCCTGTGACCCTGTCTGCAGCTGTTCCTGGCACCCTTATTTCTATGTGTGCTACTGTGGCGTGTAGACGTTCCCTCGCTGCGCCTATTTCGATGTGGTGCTGTGCAACGTCAATGTTGAACATCGACGTTGCCAGCCCTGGAGGACGTGTAGACATTATTCATCGAAATAGCCTATTTCAATGTCTCCACATCGAAATAGGCTACTTCGATGTAGGCTTCACGTGTAGACGTAGCTAGAGTGTCCAAGCAGTGCAGGCAGGAGTTGGGTAGCTGGCTGAGCTTCCCCTTACCCTCACCCAACTGTAAAAGGATGCTTTATTTTCCTGTGTTTGGAGTCCAAGACCTTTTGCCTATTACAAAGGCCAAATGCTATCTACCAAGCTGGTTGGGGTGGAGGAAGAGGCAATGGATGGGACTTCAAGAGTAAAGTAGGTGAAGAAGCCCCATGTAGAGAAAGGAGGCAACGCTCAGCCAGGTGCCCTCCTGCTTCCTTCCTCCTATGCTGTATACGCAGAGTGCCACTGCCAGAGCACATGCCACCTTCTCACGTCTCAGCACCCTGAGAAATTGTATGTGATAACTTGGGCCATGTTTCCCCCAAGCCTTTTTCCATACTGAAGGCATCACCTCAGTTTTACTCCTGATCTACACTCTTCCAACTACTATATTTGTGCTGACTGTGCTAAGAAGAGTTACAAAAAGGCAAACATATTTTTTTTTTGGTCATTAAAGGTGGCATACATAACTGAATGCACATTATGGTCTACGGAGTAAGAAGTTGCCTTTTTTACATGGGATGGATGGAATCCAGGTTGCTGTTAACTCAGTGGCAAAAATTATGTAAATTTCAATTGAGTCAGGATTTAACCCTAATTGTTCCAGCTATAATGCCTCTTAATCGTCTGTAAAAATAGAACAATAACTTCCTATGTTATTGCAAAATCATAAGTACAATAATAATTTGTACTTACTGTTGAACTCATTTAAAAAATGTAAGCCTTAGAACTGGCAACAAGAAATTTTTGTCTGAGACTCCCAAAACTCTTTAGAAATAGTAGTGCTTCACACTCTGTAACATTATCACTGTGTTTCAGACAGTTAATGTTCTTTTTGAAGGGGAAAATGGAGGCACTGAGAAGCGTAGGTGATATGTTGAAAGTCTCACAGGAAGTTCTTGATGAATGTAAGGGTAAAACCCAGGTCTTCCAAGTCCTGTAGTTTAGTCAGACCCACTCCCTAATGTATGTAATATAGGAGTTGCAACAACAAAAGTGTGTTTGTGTGTGTGTGTGTGCACGCATATGTATAAAATACGCAGTCCTTTCTTTGTGCCGGTACTGGATGGTACTGACTAGCAGCACCTCAGCAGCCATGGGATTGGCTGGGGATCGGGGTTGAGGAGCTGGCTGAGTACCAGCACTTTTTTTTTTTTTTTTAAAACAAAGAGGCACTGTGTACGTGTGTATTTGCAGCCAGAGAGATGTCTGAAACAATTGTCTCCCCTGCCTGAAGGAAACTCCACAGAACTAATTTAATCTATTCTAAATAGCATATATGATTATATTTTTTAAAACTTTGTGACATAGTACAGACAACCTCATGCAAAGTTATTTTGTTCTAATACCTACTAGTAGTGGATGTACCACTATCATTATTTAAATATTTTACAGTAATTTTGACTGGATATTTTCTTTGGAATGTGATTGGGAAGAAATATTGTAAACTGATTAATCTTAGCAAGTAGCTTTACTTAATACTCACTATATAATAGTTATAATTTAATGCCACCATGCAAAAGATTTTATAGGTTCAAGTTTCCTTAAACCAAATTAATTTCATCAGATTAAATATTGCTTAGAACCCCATTATTCTTATTTTCTATTATATCTGCTGCTTTTTTACTCTCTAGTGCCTTGCCATAATTAAGCATTAAAGCAGGTATAATTTAAATGGAAGCTATATTTCTTTAGTTTTCATTTCAGTGTGCCCAAAATATTGCAAGGTATTTATAATTTCATCTTTCAACAAGATTCATGATTGAACATCTTAGCGTGTGTGTTTACAGCAGAATATTCGAGTGGATTGTAAATGTGAAACATGGATACTGTTTGATAGTTTCCACCAGAACATCATTTAACACTGTTCTAATACAGCAGGGCTGTGTCTACACTAGCCCCCTTCCTCAAAGGGAGCATGATAATCAGCCTGAGCAGAGAACACTAATGAAGTGCTGCGATGAACATGCAGCACCTCATTAGGCTAATTCTCCCCACGGCAATTTCAAAGTTGCAAACTTCAAAAGCTGGCACACCATGTAGTCGCGAGCGCTTCAAAGTACTCACGCAACTTTGAAGTTGCCGCCGGGAGAATTAGCCTAATGACATGCTGCATATTCATCTCAGCACTTCATTACTCTTCTCCACTCAGGCTGATTGCCATGCACCCTACGAAGAAGGGGGCTAGTGTAGACACTGCCTAGAGCAGTGGTTCCCAAACTTTTCCCCAATATAGAGTCCCAATCACAACCCCAAACCATTCATGGACCCCCCCATCACCCTCCAAACCATTTGCAGACCCCCATCAAAGCCAATCCTAGCTGATATGTACACTTCATTAAATGAAAAAGAAAACCACAACATAGATTTGTGGACAGCAATTACTAACACTATTGGAAGATACTTAATTTTAAAATAATAATTTGATCATAATTTTGTAATTAATTCAAAACTTATTTTCTATTATCCTTTTTATTTATCTTTCCTTTTTTTTCATGGGCCCCCTGCAATACCATTGCGGACTCCCAGAATCTGTGAATCTTAGGTTGAGAGGCACTGCAGTAGAACAGTAGTACACGGTGAGGAACAGTTGTGGCATGTTTAAAATGCTGGTTCATGTATGTTTACTGCAGTGAGTATTATGCACAAGGGACCACATTTGGCCCTGACATAGGTTGGTGGAGTGGGATGGGAGGGGGCTCAGACCTGGTCCCAATGGAAATTAGAGCTGCATCTGAGTTGCTGCACTCTGCGGATTGTCATTGGCCGTCATGAACATCTGTGGTAGCTTGGTACAGCTGGGAGGCTGCAGGCTTCAATCGAGCACAGCACCAGAGCTGGGATAGGGTAAAAGCAGGAACTAAGGGTGGTTTAGGAATTGCTCCAAGGCTCCTAGAGCACTATAGGATTCTCCTATTCTCGGGGGCATCCTCCATTGCCCTGATGCACTGAGTTTACAGGATCAGCATTCCTGTAGTAGGCTTAGTGTTATGTCCATAGCATTCGCTAGTAGGTACTGTTACTATGCTCATTACAGAATATATAAACTATCTATTTTATATGAAATCTGCCATATTTCCAGTGATTAATGCAAATATTCTAATAAATTGGGTGATGGAACTCTTGGGGCAGAAATTAATTACTTTAAATAGAAGCCACTACTGCCTTAATGATGTCAGGGGAAACAGTGTAAGTGGGGTCTTCATTATTTCTAGGCAGTGGTCACATGTAGTCATCCACATGAGCCAAAGAGTTAATTCACATTATTATTTAACTTCTGCCACTTAATACTTACAGGCAGCAAAATGTGATCATAGCTGTGAAATGCATCACCACAAGGTTTGACAGATTAAGTGGGCATATTATAACTGGTATGTCCAATGGATCATGACAGATCAATGTTTTGCAAGCAGCTGCTTAATGATATGATTTACAGTTTACTGAGGAAAACGGAGGAAAAGTCAAAGGGTTGCTTTGGAGCATGCCATTGCAAGTGAGGAATGCAGTGTAAATGTTGGCTCTTACCAAACCACATCTTGCAAAACAAGCAGTGCCAATCAGTTAACAAATCATTGTTTCTTGTTCACTGAACACCAATAAATGAGACATCTTAGAAGTTTCTCCTGTATCCATAGAGAAAGCATAGGTATGTTTGTGTTCTGTAACTCAGTGCCACTGAAACTCTGTGCCCTGTTGATTTGCTGATCTTTTAATCAACATAAAAATAAAGCCACAGAGTAATGCTGAAAACACTTCAAGATGCTAGAATGTGACAGAAACACTCTTCTGGTTGATGTATAAAAGCTTTATTTCCCAAAGGTTTCTTGATATAATTAGCTTTTTTAAAAAGCCACAGCTAATGTACTAAATCCATACTATGGAATTACACAGTACTAAAAGCTTTTCAGAAACCAGTTGCAAAATTGCTGTTCAAAATGGTTAATGTAAGAAATTTTTCAATTCTGAACTTGTCTGTTGGGACTTTTAACTTACTATTTAAAATGCAGTCCTGAAATCTATTGCTGTTCATTGACTTCCTCTTTAACTTTGATCAAGACACATAGACCATTCTCCCTCAGTTTCCCCTTCCATAAAAGTGAACCTACTGAAGATAAGATTATATATTTTATTACTTCATTATTAGCATTAGTGGAAAAGTGCTTTTTAACAGCATGGGTTGCTAATGCATAGGCAAGCTATAAACTGACTTTCTTAGACAACACTTGCCCGTGGCCCAGGCGTCTATCACTTTGAAAAATGAGATGTGTTAGAAACCATGTGGTTTTTAAGGACTGGATTCTTCAAAAAGCTGGAAGTAGATCTGTGCCTTTCGTTATGGTTACCATGTTCTGGTAGATGCCACTGTGTCATCCCCAGAGCACAATGTGAACTGTGGAATTGTTGTGTCCTCTTAACATTCTAGCTCAGGGTATGTCTCACACTGCTCTGCTAGTGAAAAACAGCCTCTCCATATTTTGCTCTCATACGGCTAATGGCATGAGAAGACACTTCCAGAGGAGTTACATAAATGCTCTCCCAACCATTCATTGCTCTCTAAAAAATCTTAGAACTCTCAAATGGATCTGGAAAAGTGAGGCAATCATTGGTGCATGTCACCATCTCTTCTAAGCCTAAGTAAATTTTTCCCGTCACACAATGGCAAAATCCCTCAAGAGCCTTACTGGGGTTTTCTTGACACCTATTCCTGGGGATCATAATTTGTTCTTGAAGGTCTAGTGGGTTCCCCTTTTGGATCCTTTGCAATCTGTTCTGTTGCACTTACCTGTGACAACTTCCTTTGGTAGCAATCCTGTTAACTAAAAGAATTGAGATACAGGTGCTCACGCCAGGACCTCTCACTTTGGCATTCCATGAAAATACAGTGTCTCTTTGGGCCCCACTCCCTATTCCTACCCAAGATAACTTCAGACTTCCATTTAGACCAGATGATCCACATGCCAGCATTCTTTTCCTCATCCCATTCTAATCAAAGGGAATTTGTCACGCATGTTAGATGTTTACAAGGCCTTAACCTTTTTATTTGCAATAGATCAGAACTTTCAGGGCTACCCTGAAACTGATCGTAGCATTTTCTGTAGAGAGATCATCTGAGCAGATGTTGGGGTGTACTAAAATTTTTTGTGAGATAGCGTAGAAACTCCAGGTAACATTAAAGTGTGCGTCACTGAGCCAGGGCACAGGCAGCATCTGCACTCCCATTTCAGACATCTGGAAAGCAGTCGTTTGGGGCTCCATCCATAATTTTATCAAGTAGTATTTCTTATTTGACACAGCTGAAATACAAATTTTTAATTAGACTCAGAGCATCTGCCTCATCATGTCACTGCTTTGGGGCCAGCAAGAGTGGTGTATATATGGATCAGTGCTTCAAGAAGATAATACACCTTGAAGAAGGCCAGTTCTGTCCATATATATTCCAGAGCCCACTTTTCTTGCCTGCTACTGTAGAGTCCTATTACTTAGGATTCTGTGGTAGTGAAGGAATGGAATGTCTTTTAGGCCTGCTCCGTCCTTTGTGCCCATTGTAAGGGGGTATAGGTGTGCTCAGGGCACATGTGGTTCTAACATATTGCTGGCCAAAACTGGCGAAAGAGTGCCTTTTTTCTGATTAACTGATAAAACACTAGAAACATAAGCTAAACAGGGGAAAGGCACTTTTTAAACAAATAAAAATGTCCACACATTGATATTGATATAGTTCTGCTGATAAATTTTGCTGTCTAGACAAGCTAAGAAATTAATGCAGGTTAAAACTGAGCTGTATTTTTCATATCTGCTTTCTACAGTGTGGAACCACATTAGCAAAGGATTCCTGTGCCATCGAAGCTGTTTTGACAAAGTGAGAGAGTAGGTCTTGGAACCAAGGCAGAGATGTGGCACTTATAGAGGGTCCTCTAAGGAATGAGCTGGGAAACCTCCTGGCATTTTTCTGCACATGCTTTTTCTTCTGTGGAACTGGAACAGTCTCCCCAAAGTCATCAAAGTGTCTCCTTTTTGTGGATTGGAAGGCTAATGACAAGTGCCATGAAGAGTGGTTGAGAGCCCTTCCTTGCTTCAGTGAAGTTGTTGACTTTGAAATTCTTGCAAGCAGCACTCAGTGTCTCCAAACGCAAGACCTTTCATACCTAGCTGTTAACCAGGGCTTTGTGCAGGATCTGGTTATCATTACATAGGATTTTCATGGATCAATATTGGAGATGTTGTGGATGCACCTTTTAATCTGCTGTTTTACCAGCCTGAAATTGAGAGTGATCTTTCCTGATCCAGACAAGGCACATGAAGCAGGCTCTGAGCTGGGATGAAGAGGGCAGGCAAACAAAGTGGTACTTGGGAACTTAGATGGGCAGATCCGATGTAGTAAGACTGGGTGTAGTTAATGGAAATTTAATCCCCAAAGCCAGCAGTAAATTAAAATTATTAAAGATTGGAGGGGAGAGTGAATTGTGTGTGCACTGAGAACTAAATCACAGACAAAGCTTTGAAAAGTGCCATTCCATACTTGGAAGTGTAATATGAAAAGATGAAGTGACCAAATAAGGAGTTTTAACATGAATGAAAATATTTTCACCTGTCTTGACTTGTACAAATACTGCCTTGGAACACATCAGAAACTTGGTAAAAATATGGAAGTTTTAGCTAAGTGTTTAATTTTTTTTTAAATCCTAGAAAGTGTAATAAAGCTAATGGTTGTGATATGACTCTGGCTTTACCGACATAACCAACATTTTCCATGCACAATCTCTACCCTTCTTGCCAAGTAAGTTTCGTTTCCTAAAGAGGCTACAGTGATGGTGTCCAATATGGTCTTCATTTGCCACATGTGGTGAATGGGACAGTGCAGTGTGGTGAAGTGCAGCTCAGGAGGGCCACACATGTGGGGTGCCCCTCTGGCTGCTCTGCACATGCATCCCACCACATGGTGGGACAAGCACGTGACAGCAGCAGCAGATGCAGCTCCTCCGGCCCCAGCAGGCTCCATCCTCGTTGCGGTGTGGCTTGCATGGGGCGGTGTGGCTGCAGCCAGGCTTCCATAAGTAATCTGGAAGAGGAGTGCCTGACTGGGGGGGCAGCATCTGGTGGAGGGGAGGGGCTGTGGCGATCCCTTACATCCCTTTTGAACACCACTGGGCTACAGGCTCAGTTCTTGTACATAGCTTTGTGAAACAATTAGAACATATTGTGTCGAAAGTGAGTACATAAAATCAAAAAGAGTTGGAAAAAGTATTAAAGAGTTTGCTAACAATTAGAGCACACAAACACCTAGAATCCCAACCCTCACTCTCTATTTTGTTATGTATGAGCTTCCCTTTGATCTTCTTCCTCTCAACTTCTTACGTGGTGTTTATGTGCTCTAAGTAGAGCAATGAAGACGCCAGTGAAAATTCAGCCTGAGTTGAGAGGAAAAGGGTAGGTAGATGCTTACTTTTATGTATATAAAGATTATATGAAGCTGTTAGGAGTACTCACAGGTGTCATATTAAGCATGTGTGTAAGTCTTTGTAGGATCAGAGCATTGCATTTCCTCTGATAAGAATTTGGTTTATCTGTGCCACTCGATATACATTCTATGACTCTTTATGTTAGTTATATAGAAGTTTTTATGACAAACTTTTTAGTTTATCATAAAAAGCTCTATAAGGTAAAATAAAAATTCAGTTCTTGTAAAAAAGAAAATTATCCAACCCATGATAGCATGTTGATTTGACATTTTTCATTAAGCTGATTAAAAAAATGGACTGGAATTCACTAGATAATAAAATACTGTGAATTAATGTAGTGACTTTATCACTACCCACTGATTAGAAAAGTAGAACTGAAACTTCTTTGTGCTAATTTGTATATAATTAAAAAGGAGTGTAATAAAATAACTGTCAGTTACTGTAAATATTTTAGCTTATGTGCATAATTATATAAGAAGTCTAAAAGCAGTGTACATATCAAAATAGTATGAATGATCCTATTAATCTTTTTAATTAATATAGCAGTTCAGACATCTTACCATAGAGTTAGGTCACTGTTAACATTAGCCCCTTATGGACCATGTAGGCTGGGGTTAAAGGAGTGTCTTAGTTGGATTATTAGTTTTTGTCTCTGCCCAAACTTTCCAGTAGGAATGTTAGTGACTACAGGTTGAATGTCTCTAGTCTGGACCCTCTGGTCCAGCAATACCCGTGCTCTGGCATCCTTGGAGACTCCCAAGGGAGTGGAAGATGTGGGAAATACAGGTGCAACAGGACAACAGATGTTGGTGCACCAGAGCCCCATTGGCTGGGGGCCGGGCAGGGCCAGTGGCATAGAGAGCGGCAGGGAATCCGGAGGCCCAGAGCAGAGCTCAGATGGGAGCCAGGAGACCAGCAGAAGTGGGGATGGGAACCTGGTGACAGGGACTGGTATCAAGAAGCAGAGTCCAGCAGCTGAGAACAGAGCCTGATGGGAGCAGAGTTGGGTAGGAGTGAAACCCAGATGTCACCAGCAGAGCAGTGGGCATTGACCTTACCTTATCCAGCAAGCTCCCTGGTTCCGGATTGGCGAGGTCCCAAAGATGCCGGAGCAGGGAAGTCCAACCTGTATTTAGGCTCAAGTGGCATAAGTTTCCATTCTATACCTGTCTTCACTTGTACATGTTCTGTGGAGGCTTTCACTTTTCATACTGATGTCTGCCCGAAGGTGAATCTTGATTTGAAAGTTTGAGATAAAGACAACTCAGATGTGTTTGATCATGAGGAGAGTGGGGCAAAAGCATTTTTCCAATTTAAAAAAAAAATCTAAAAATGACTTTTGTTGAGCAGACTCATGCAGCACAAATTTTCACAATTTGCTAGTTTTGAAATGTGTATTGGAATGACCTGCATTGGGTGGAGAGTTCTGCTTTTCCTCCCCCAGCGGGAAACTGGGTTTGATCTGTTCCATTTATGAGCTTTGAAATATCACACATGGAACATATGGAGTGCAGACTGTTTTCACTGAGCTTGTAGTGTACGTGTCTCAGAAAGACATCAATGCACTTGCATGCAAAACTAGCTGGCTTTGTATTGAAATAATCTCCCATTATATTAATGTGAATTGATGGGGATACGTGCAGCTGGGAATATTTGGCTGTACTTATTAAGGGCACCCGTGTGGGTGAAGAGAAAGCAACAGCAGAAATCTTTTCCTTAGCCACTACTGAACCTGGAAGTGGGACAAAGGTGGAAAAGGGGCTCCTGCAATCACCTCTTCAGCTTCCTTGGAGCAGGTTTTCCTCCTGATCAATTAAGATCTGCAGTAGTTGTGCTAGGGAAGGTTGCCAGGTAATGTACTTGCAGGTGATTTAAGCATGGAATCATTCCTTATATCTTATTGGAAGGAAACTATTTCCTTAGCCCCTCTATATCTTCTAACACAAAATGGGCTTATAGTGGGGTGAGTGCCTCACTACTGCAAGGAAGTGGTTAGCGCAGGCTGGAGGAAGCCTGCACTGCAGCCCCCAGTCAATTAG
This sequence comes from Carettochelys insculpta, assembly GCF_033958435.1. Taxonomy (NCBI): domain Eukaryota; kingdom Metazoa; phylum Chordata; order Testudines; family Carettochelyidae; genus Carettochelys; species Carettochelys insculpta. The sequence goes on along the minus strand of NC_134145.1, from coordinate 28,247,383 downwards.
GGGAGAACTTGGAACTAGCCAATCGAAGGGCAACTTTCTGTGTCAGACCTGCAAATAAGGAGCTTCTCCAGTGGAGCTGTGTCAATTGCATCCTGGCCAGGGAAGGTGTAGGACCAGCTCCCGGCGAGAGTTGGCACCTTACATAGAAGAGTGCTGGACAGGCTCAGGAGAGCTAAGGAGAGGCTCCAGCCCCCAATAGAGAGACCAAATGTGCCAGGGGGAAATGTCCCAGGAAGTGAGAGGTGGTCAAGGGAAAGAGAAGGAGGGCAGGATAGGCTGCTCCCAGAGGGTTCCTGGACTGGGACTCAGAGTAGTGGGCAAGCCTGAGTCCCTTCCCTCCCCCATTGCACTGTATCTAGTCATGCCAACTGTGGCCAATACAGTGGTGGCTTGCTCCTGAGATAGGGGACTAGATAGAGGTTACAGCTGGCCACACTAGTGAAGGCAGTAGACCATGACTGCTGAGGCCTCCAGAAGGGGGCAAGGGACTGTAGCAGGCACTGCTGGAGGGCATTGTCCTGAAGAGAACCTAGTGATTTTGGACCTGACATGGGTCCCAAAAAGAGCCCAGGGTAGAGCGGGCAGTGGTAGCAGATGCAAACTGGCTAGAGAGTGGAGAAAGAGCTAATTTTGTTTTCCATGGTGTGCTGAAGAATAAGCTAATTCCATCATCAACCAGCAGGAGGCACCGTAGCAGTGAGTTCACCCTGTGACAGGGTCAAAGGACTGCCACTGAGAGCTTTGCTGGGTACTTTGAGAGAGAGAGTCCTGGCAAAGCCTTCTGAGGCACCTTAGAAACCCATCAATTTGGAAATGTCCCAGGAAGTTTTATACTGAGAAGATTACTTTAATTGCACAATTACAGTATTATCATGAAACAGCTGAACAGTTCTCCTGAGTCCTTACTGGGTTTCCAAAGAATTAATATCACACAGAAGCTGTTCTGCTAAATTCGATAGACTATACAACAAAAATGGAATATTTAGATTTCACAATGAAGTGCGCAGATGTCCTGAACTGCAACTTTAACTCCCTTACCCTCTGTATGTATTACAGTAAAGTAAACTTTAATTATGTGGTTACATGCTATTTATAATAAAAATATGATATGAGATAGGTTTTTTTTTGCTTCAACTTTAGATATACATGTAGCATCTTGTAGAGAGCACTATGTATAATGTGATTATACAGCCGTGTAAATTGCTATATAATTGTAGTTCTTTTGAATTTACCATGTAATACTCCAGAGCTTAAGCTTTCTTTGCAAAAGTAATTAAGCCTCCAGACCTTATGGTTACAAAAATAACCTTAAGAATGTCAAACAAATGTAAGCAGATGCAATGATGTCTTTCTGCATCTGCAGCCAGCTTGAAACAGTAGTTCAACAAGAAATATAGTATATAATAACCCATTTATCTCAATGGGTTGTTGATTCTGAAACCTAATGAGGGTAATGTGACAGTTAACATTAACTACTTTGCTGCTGATAATTTTAGCATAAACATAAAGTCAGTGTACTTCTCTGTCACTTGTGGATGTCATGAGAGCCAATGAAAGAGGGATTACTGAGGTGTAGCTACTTGCTGTTACAGTTTGCTAGAGTGGGAAATGACGAATTCATTCCTCATCCCCTAAATTTAAAGTAATCTCTGCTTATTGCAGAATGTGAAAGGAAAAAGAAGGTGCGTCCTTTCCCCATTGCGCAATACCCTCAAATGCTTCTATGTTGAAAATAACAAAATGACACTAATGCCTTCCTAGTATGTAAGGCCCCAATTGTCTCTTATCCAGCTGCTCAAATCTCATCCACCATTTCTTTTGCACAATGATACTTTTTCTTTCCCTTCCCCCCCACCCTTTTTTTTTGTACCTGATACCCTGGTCCAGTTGAACTCTGCTGCCAGTAATGAAGAAAATGTGTAATTCACAGATGTGGACAAGATTAGTAGAACTACATATGTTAAAGACGAGAGATTGTATCATATAAAAAGTAAGTGAAGATAGATATCAGAGATATAATTAGAGTACATTTACTATAAAAGAATATGTCTAGAAGTTATATATGCTTTCAGAATTGTAGGACCACAGTATGACTTTACAACATCATTATGTAAGAAATAAGACAGGGTCATAGAGAAAAAGACTGAATCAGAATGTATGCACACAGGTTACATATAGATTGCAGGGATTTGTCACTAGAAGTTTGTGTTGGAAGGTATTTTGCGTCAAAACGTCTGTCGACAGATCGTGTCCAGACACCAAGGCTCACCAAAAGAGCAATCCGCTCCATCGACAGAGAGCAGCCAGATAGCTCAGCCTTCTGTCAACCAAACCACCATGCCAAACAACATCAGCCAGGGTTGCCAGTCACCCTGTCCTTCTGGGAGCTGGTGCTGATGCACTGCACAGATGGCCACTTAAAGAGACCCCTCCAGACATCCAGTTCTCGACCCTGCTGCAGGCTCACCTACCCTGTGAGGGGACAGCAGAGCTCTCCCAGAGCCCTCTGTGCTTGTCCTGCCTTTGGGGGCAACCCAGCCAGTCCCATGCTACTGGAGTTGCCCTTGGACTTGCAATGGCCCCACACAGACATGCTGCGGTAGCTGCTGAACTTTCTGACAGCTCTCCTCCTCTTCCTCACCAAGGGTGAACTTGAGAGCATCTTTTGGGACAGTGCCCTGGCTTGGCTGCAAGACTTGCACATCTGCACCCGCCCCCTCAGTTCACAGGCAACTCTGGAGGCAACGCACCAGTTTGGACTGGTGGAACAGGCTGATCATGGAGCAGTGGGACAACCAGCAGTGGCTCCAGAACTTTGCCATGTGGAAGGGCACGTTCCTGGGTCTCTGTGCCTGGCTTACCCCAGCTCTCTGCTGACACAATACACAGCTGCGGCCCACCATCCCCATGGAGAAGCAGGTCAAATTTGCCCTCTGGAAGCTCACCATCCCCAACAGCTACTGCTCAGTGGGCAAGCAGTTTGTCGTGGGTAAGTCCACCGTCAGGGCTCGCCTCGTGGAGGTAATGCACTCTCAGGCAGTGGTCCCTGCATGTGGAGATGGGTCTCCTGCCAAAGGGGACCCTCAGGGAAGGGGGATCAGGCGTGTGAGGAATGGGAATTGGGGGGGAAGCCCCATCTTTGGGGGATCATGCCATCCCATCTTCACACAGCCCTGCTGCTCGGGGATGTGTGGCCTCAGCATGAGGAGCTCCTGGAAAACTCAGGGTGGACATGAGCAGATGGGAAGGGTCCCAGGACAACCGTGGATCCCAGGTACTCCCTTCTTCAGTCCCTCTCATGCGTGTTGGTCGCCTCCCTCTGCAGGCTGTGACAGTCCTCAATACGCTCCTGTTGTGGAGAGGAATCCATCTGGGAGACCTTGATGAAATCATGGCTGGATTCACAGCCCTTGGCTTCTTGAATTGCATTGGGGCCATTGGTGGGACCCATATCGTCATCCATGACCTAGAGCATAGTAAGGCCAAGTACATCGACTACAAGAGCTACTTCTCCATGGTGCTGCAGGTCATGGTTGACCACCATGGACACTTCACAGACATTTATATTGAGCGAGCAGGCCAGGTACACGATTCCCTTGTCTTCTGCAACTCCAGCCTTTGCTGGAGGGGGGCACATTTGTTCCCTGTTGTGAGCTGGCAGTTGGGGACATTCAGATGTCACTCTGCATCATGGGGCGATGTGGCCTACCCCCTCATGTTGTGGCTGATGAAACCCTACACTAAGCAGCTGGACCCCAGCTGGGAACTATTCAGTGCCTGCCTGAACCATACCAGAATGCAGGCTGAGGGCGCCCTTAGCCACCTCAAGTCATGGTTCAGGTACCCACTTACTTGCCTCAACATGGGGGAGCACAACATACCCTGATTGTGGACACTTCTTGTGCCCTCCAGAACATTGTGAAATGGAAGAGGGAGGCCTTCCTCCTGGGGTTGGGTGCAGACACCAGCCACAAGGGTCATGCCTACAAGCAGCTGGCCACAGCCACCGTCTGCCAGGCACATCAGGATGGACTGCAGATCCAGGAGGCCCTGAGAGAGCTTCTCCCAGGTACCCCAGTAGCCCTCCTCAGGGCCCTCCAGCCATAAGCCTCATGCTTACAACCCTAGCCTGACTCCACCACAATCTTGCATCACCCCTCACTCTTCACCAACCCTGAATAATAAAGTCACTTATGTGTGTGTCAAATAAAAAGCTGTTTTATTGAATTATTTACAGCTTGTATGGGGGAGGGTTTCTGGGAATGTGGAATAGTGGGGGGCCTCAAAACCTGTGATGGTGGGCTTGGGAGCTGAGGTAGGGGTCCTCAGAACTTTGACAGGGGCTAGGGACATGGGGTGGGGAACCTCAGAATATGGAGGGGGTGGGGGCCATGAACCCAAGGGGGAGTGGGATCCTGAGTTGCATTGGCCTCAGGATCCCCTCCTGCTGTGCATTTTGGGCACCTATCAGGGCTGTGCTGAGGCAGGGACTGGGGGAGGTATGGTGGGGAGAGGCTGCAGTGGGATTTGGGTAGGCAGGGGGAGCAGGGGAGGCCTGGGAACTAGAGGGAGGAGCTATGGCCATCACTTGGGGGATCAGGTGGGGTTCCAGGGTGCCAGGGTGCCATGTGGGTGGGCCAGTGGGTGCAGGGCTGCAGGGGTGGCCATGGGTGGCTGTGACAGTATGTCCCACCAGATGCTGATGACAGTGTCAAAGTGGGACATTAGCTGGTCCCAGGCCTGCGACCATCACTCCGTGTCAGTCCTGGTCCCCTGGGTGGCCCACGGGGTGGTGTTGTGGTCCCGCATCACGTCTGCATGGAGGAACCATTGTCTCCTGTAGCTGTGGGCTTCGCCTGGTGGTGAGTTGGATGTTTCTGGGCCTTCAAATGTTGCAGGTCCAGGTGTAAGGAAGATGAGGGGAGATGGTGAGTCATTCATGCAATGCAGCTCCTAAGGCCCTGCCCCTCCCCCCATGAACAGAAGCCAACTTCCCTGGGCCAAGGGACGGGTGTCCCATGAGTAAAGCCATGTGTGACCTGCACAGTAGGCTCTGCTGCATGGGGATCTGCATTGCCTCTAGAACTGTACTGACCACTGCCCCCCACCCCTGCTCAATGGGCTAGCAGCCAAGGGGGGTGCCTGGCCATACATGGGTGCCCTCATGGGTGGCAGGTGAGCTGGGTGCAACCTGGCCTTCCCTGGGACCCACACGCATGTGCATCTGTTCAGGAGCAGGTGCTGCCTCTCCCCTGTGTCCATGCCTGTGTGCCGGGTGCTGCACTCCTTGGTGTGTCTGGGGTCAGACCCATGCCCTTGTGGCTAGCCTGCTTCCGGGTGTGACAGGTCCTGGAAGGGTCCCCTGCCCCGGGGCCTCGACCATCCAGCCTCCCATGAACCTGGCAGCAGGATGCCACCCATGCACAGGGGCTGTCTGCTGGGTCTGGGTGGTGCACACTACCAGTGCACACAGTTCCACATGTTGGGACCTTAGCATGAGGTCCTGGTCATGTCAGCTAAGTGATGCTAGCAGCATTCCTCATCTGTGCCCACCTCCCATGCCCTGGGATGTGTTACATGCAGGGTACTCACAAGAGGGACCCTAGCTCATCTCTGAGGAAGCCTGGGATGGGGACTGGCTGCCAGGGACTGGGTCCAACATGAGAATGAGGCTTCTGGGCTCCAAGTCTGGCTTTGGTGGGGCTTGGGGCTTGGATGTCTCTTCCTCCTCCTGCTCCTGCTGCAGTGGGGGGGCCTCAAGCCTGGTATTGAGGCTCAGACATGGGGATGATGTGTCTTCCCCTCTCCCCCAGGTGGAGTTGAGATCCTGATAATAGGGGCATGAAGGTGATCCTGCCTCCAAATGTCAGGCAGCATTCCAGTCCCACACATGTCCCTGGCAAACCTCTTTTATCTCTGCCCTCACCTGCTCTGGGGTGAGGGGTGGCTTTGTTCAGCCAGAGCCTCTGCCTTCCAGCTGCATATGTTGGCATTCCTTTGCCTGACTTTGGGATCCTGAAGGGTTTCCTCCTCTGCCTACAAGTCCAGAAGGGTCTGAATCTCATCCCTGTTCCAGGGGTGGATCCTGGCACCGCTGAGGCTGCTCACTTGAGGGCCCTGGAGGGTCTTGCAGGGAGCCTCTGCCATTACGTTTCAATGGAAGTGCGGCTGTGAGGGTTTTTACCAGAGGACTTTGTGGCTCTGCTGCTTGAACGGTCTCAGCTTCCTGCCACAGCATTCCCCAGCCTCTTTGCAGTTTTAAGAAGAGCCAGAGGCAGGAACAATAGAGCACTGATTGCTGTGGACAGGGTTTCCAGTGGGGCACTTGCGTGACATTCTGGAGGCCTTTTCTGTCGACAGAAGGCCTGCCTCCCCCCATAATGGCCAGACCAGTATTTTGTTGACAGATCTCTCTCAACAGCAGTGGTCTTCCTTGTGGCAAGTGGGGTGCGGCCATCGACAAAAGCACTCCATTCTGTTGACTTACTGTCTACAGAATGTGCTTCACAATCTGGACGCTCCATGGGTTTGTCAACAGAATGAGTGTTCTGTCAACTAAACCCTGCAATCTAGACACAGCCACAGAGGGGTAGAGTTAAGTTTGCAATCGCAGGCTACACTTGGCTTTTCCTGACTTTCAAGTTGTAGCAGTGCAAGCATAATGTGCTGCTTAACATAACTTTTTTATGAAGTTTAATAGGAGAAAGGAGCTGAAGAAAAAAAAGTTTGTCTGACATTACTGCTGTGGAATACCAACATGGATTCAGGAGGATTGTTCATTTGTTCCATGACAGAACTTCACACTCACAATTAATTAAAACCCTTTCCCCGGTATATTAACACTTCCTTCAGATGCTTGACATGGCATGTATGGAAGAATATAAGAGCTGACAAAGAATTTTACAAATTTGTGACCGAATGTAAAACAATGGAGCCACTGAGTTTTGAGCATGAAACCTGAAGCTTTCCCATATTGTGGTTTTGGGGTAATAATACTCAAGAACAGAATTTTAAATCTGCTTTCTTGTTCTCACAATGTTAGAGAAGCAGTTGCATAAGCTTTCAAGGACCTGATCCAATGACCACTGAAGAAAATGGAAAGACTTCTGTTGACTTCAGTGGGCTTAAAATTAGGCTCTATGCGTTAAACTTTGAATTATACACAATAATCTCTTCAGTGTGAAAATCTTAATGCACCCAGTAGAGCTGAGGTCGTTCCTTGTACAATAAAAGCTGTGTTATCCAGAATTTGGATAACTGGCACATTCTATTAACCTGCACTCAAGGCAGCATCTCTAGGGCCGGCTGCCCTGCTGAGACCAGCAGCCACAGAGCCACCCCCTGCCTGGGACCAGCTGAATAGGGCTGGTTTCCCAGCCAGGGCTGGTGGTTACAGTGCCGTCCCTGCTTCTGAGGCCAGCTGAGCAGGTCTGTCTCCCCTGGGCTGGCTGCCATTGGACCATCCACCCAGACTGGGCCAGCTGTGCAGGGCAGCTCCCTGGGCTGGGGCTGGCTACCATGGGGCCAGCTTCCACTCCTGGGCCAGCTTAGTGGGGCTGGCTGTGCTTCTGGGGTTGGTGGCAGCCTGGCGACCACACCCCAGTCCTAAGGAGCGGTGCACTCCCTCCCCTTGCTCCTCAGGGTCAGTGACTAATGGACACATTTGATTATCCGGCAGTCCCTGTTCCCTAGGGATGCTGGATAATCAAGCTTTTACTGTACATGCAGGAGCTGAACAGAAAAGCAGAAATTTTCATTCCATATAGAGAAAATGATATTTTGGTAGAGAAGTTTTTAACTAGTGTGTTCTGGTTTAATTTCTCTTGAAGAACAAGGGTTTTCTTTTCCCTGTATGTATAAGGGCCTTGTTGACGGCGGTAACAGCAAAACCACCCAAGAATGTGAAGACCAGCTTCTCCTTCCTTTCCGTCTGTGCACACTGCTATCTGCTGCCTCTTTAGTTTCAGTTTCACTGTTCTTGCTGGAGGTAAACTCTGTCTTCCAGAACCTCAGGAACAGTGTACAGATGTGCTCTCCTTGAGTCAGTGAGGCAACTGACTACAAACGAGTGAAATTGACTCTACAAAAAGAGTTGTCCACTGCCCAGATTGACCAAGTAGAAAACTATATATTTCCTGTAGCCTGTCTGCTCTCGCAATGTCAGCAGTTTCTTGTAACAGTTTTAGAGACATCATTTTAGACAGAGATTTAATTTTCAATCTTCTACAAACTGACAGCAATTCGCTCATTTTTAAATAAAATCACTATTTTTCACTGACTCCTTTTCAGGTAGACTGATTTTAGGCATATTTTAGTTTTCTTGGTTTTTACGTAATACATATAAAGAGATGTAAGTAATTTGACAAGCAGGAACAATGCTATTTATGTGCCAAGACTGGGTGTGAACTTCCCTAAAGGTTGGCAGTCTTTAGGTTTCTTTGGTGTGCACCTAGCTTAGTTATATATAATGGAGATATAAGGTTATATAAGCAATTCAGTGCTGTTGAACGGATCTGCCTTGGGAGACAAAAGACTAGTGCTCGATTTCTGGCAGTGCAATTGACTTCCTGTGTGACCTTGGCCAAGTGAATTAACCTCTGTCTGCTTGAGTTTTCCCATCTGCATGATGATGCTAGCCCACCTTTGTCTATTGCTTTAAAGCATTTTCATATATGTAGTACTTATCATGTACATTTTCCATAACAAATGTACTGGAAAGATGCACGGTGAATGTTTGAAAGACTAAAATGAGAGATGAAAAGAAGAACATTAAAAAGGAAGGGAAGTGATGAAAAGAGAAATGGTCAGAGGTGGTGAGATTGCTGATACCTCCATTGATGAATAAGCCGTTCCATGTCTGAACCAGGATCACTAAGTACACTACTGAAGTCAATTTTCTGACATACCTTATTGGATGGATACCTTATATATTTTTAAGGTTATCTTTGACCCAAATGCTCTGTGCTGTGCAGTCTGCTAGATGAAACTTCATTGTGCACTCTTTTCTTCTAGTACTTTTTCTTCCTCTGATGCGTCAGCTCCTGTAGTTCTCAACCTTTCCCTCTCAGCTCTTTCTGCAGAACAATAAAGGTTATCCATCTCAGATAACATGAATTTCATATTTCATAAATTGTGCTTCACATGTTCTTCAATCTGCCAAGCCAAATAAATATCATGATATTTACATTACATTTAATATTCTGTATTTAATGAAATATATTTTTAGGTGTTATATTTTGCAGTATTTTATTTGTAGAGCACTGTTTGTCTGTTAGTGTCCAAGTATCCACTAAAACTGAGTAAGCATTGTTATCTTCATGGTATGGATGAAAGACTGATGGGTCATGTCTTGCCTGAGGTCACACAGTGGCAGAACAAGGAACAGAGTGCCCATATCTTCTGAGTCCCAATCGGTGCCCTATAAATTAGACCTCTCTCTAATATCAATCAGGTTTTTATAGTGCCAATCATCATAGCACCAAAAAGTTTCCCAGTGAAGGGAAAAATATTTAACATGCATGATGTGAATAGTAACAGAGAGATAGCCGTGTTAGTCTGTATTCTATCAAAACAAAAAGCAGTCATGTAGCACTTGAAAGACTAACAAAATAATTTATTTGGTGATAAGCTTTTGTGGGACAGATCTGACGATATGGTCTGTCCCACGAAAGCTCATCCCCTAATTATTTTGTTAAAGTGCTACGTGACTGCTTTTTTTGTTTTGATATGCGTGATGTGGTTGCTGGTAGGCTTCCTGACAGTTTTGTTAGTCAACGGCTAAAGGAGACTGTGCTAAAGGAATGGAAGTTTGGAACTCATTAGAGTGGAAAAGCTTTATCAAAGATGAGGTTCTTGCAGCATGCCTTCAAGGTTCTTGGTCCCCAGACTAGTAACATTTCCTTTGCAAATTCATTCTGTGATATACATTCAAACCCCAGTATCAGTGGAATACTTTATCATAAGAGCAGGCCGGTGGGCAGATTTTTTTCTATGTGCTCATTAGCTCCATTATTATTTTTCTCAGTTTCAGCAAATGTAAGTATAGAACAGTACAAAAAGCCTATTTTAAAAGTATATTTACCAGTAAATTCTGGAATGCTGTATTGTAAACATATGTGCTTTCTACAAGGATATAAAATAGCCAAGTTTTGCAATATAAAAGCATGTTAATGAGAGAGATTTACTCGGTACATTAGTCTCTTTCTTTCCCCCAACAAAAATGTCTTGACTTTCTGTTGCTCATTATCATCTGTTTGAGAACTTAATTCTTTTACATAAGTCTCATTTTACTATGAGCAGCCCAGAAGGGCTGCACAATGTGGTTTGCTCCAGTAATCTATTCAAGATGCTTTAGAGTCAGCTTTTATATTTTCGTGCTGCAGAAATAGATGCCACTATGATTCAGGTTTGGTACAGAGTGATTAAGTTGTAGGGACTGTCTGCGTGACACTGCCATGTGTGCTTGAAGGGTGTGAATGATAAAGTGCACCAACACAGTGTGCAACACAGTGTTGCGTATTAACTGGCCTGTTGAGACCTTTCTGGCATGCACTAAAAGTTTTCTCCAGCTTGTTGCTGCAATGCTGTTTAACACTGGGTAGTTGATCCAGTATTAGGCTTAAGATTCCCGATCCCTAAACAGGAAAGCTACACCGGGGTATTGTGATGGTTGTTAATTATTTGGACTATGGTAATGCCCAGAAAACCCCATTAAGATCAAAGTCTCATTATACAAACGTGTAAGAGGTATGGAGTTGAGCCATGTCCCTAAGACACACATCCTACATTGTAACACCTGGCCTATGCGCCTGGCACTGGGCAAATGGACCATGTGCCCACGTGGATTGAGTGGAGGCTGAGGATCTAACTTATGATAAGATGCAGAAGTGCATATAACAAACAATAGGAGGGAAGGGGGAAGGAAAGATGAGAGTATCTGTGATAGGAACATGGGGTTTTACAGAGTACCCATTGCACAATTTGATGGTCACAGCTATCAGCTAGCAGTTTGCTTTTGATTTCCTTAGCAAATCTCCATCAGACACTCATGATTGAAATGGTACAGGTCATTCATATTCTTCCTGCATGAGTTTTTGGTTAAGCACTACCATGTTGGCTCTCTGTTTAATAATTTGACTCCATGCCTTCTTTTGCTAGTATTTTTCAGTTTGAAGGTTAGGGGTGTGGGAAGGTTATTATGTTTATAGTGTTTCTATATAATATGTAGCTTGATTTTTAAAGTGGCTTATCCAAACAACAAAGTGATTTGGGGCAGAGACCAAACCAGAGCCAATTAGTACTTAGTCTCAGTCACACTATTGTATTTGGTTTTTCTTTTCCTTCAAAGACAGACAAAAAGAGAGAGAATATAAGTTAAAATTAAAAATGAAGTTTGTGGGGTACATAAAGCTCAATGTAAGTTTTTATTTATGTATAATAAATATGTAAAATTGTAACTGAGAAATTGCAAAACATTCAGAGTGCGCGCTGAAGTTGAGTTCCGAATATATCCTGGTCATGCCCAGATATTTTGCTAATAGTCATGCATTTGGATCCTCAGAAATTGATATTGTCTAACTTATGTTTGTCTAGAACGCGTTTTATCATTCATACACTGCACTTAGATCTTCTTTCTGAAACCAAGGTAAGTTCTTTTTAAGAACTGGTAACAGGATATATTCCTATATGTTCAGTGGAGACCATGGCGGGAAAAAGGTGGGTCTTTACCCAAACTTATGAAAGTCTTGGCTTCATTCATTTTGCAGAAAGCTCTTAAAATAATTATAACTCTCTGGTGTTGGGAAGCTTATGCCATTTACGTGAACTTCCATTTGCAACTGAGAAATCTAGAAATTCATGAACTGCTAGTATTCACTCGTGGGTCATTCAGATATTATTTGCTCTTCCTTGCAAATTTCATAAATGGGTGTATAGTTTGATAGCTTGAACCATAGTTCAGAAAAATATTTGATAGCTCAGAAAAATATTTCTGTAGGGTAAGGTACAGCCATCTCACTGTAATTAAACCAGTCTGAAATAAGGCCAAAGACATCGGTGTATTTATGCCATGTCTTCTGCACTCTTCTTTCAAGTTACTATATTAACATAGGGATGTCTTTAATTATGCAGAACTACAAATGCATTATTGATACTCTATAAACATTAACTACTGGTGTATCTAATAGAGCAGGAAGAAAACAAGCTTTCTTAAAATTTGTTGAGACTCACAAAATGCTAAGCATTTTAGATACTGTCATTATGTTGTATAAAGTATATGGGACTGGAGGCTTAGGACCACCCGGCTTGGCAGTAATTGTCCAGTAATTTCACAGTTTGATTTAATTCCTGGTGTTGGATTTACACATTTCCACCATTAAGACTTTTGCAGGGTACCATCACCTATAAAATCTCCAGATTATTATTTGTTTGATTTGTATTGCAGTAACACCTGGAGACTCCAACTCGGACTGCAATCTGATTACTCTAGGTGCAGGATAAACATTCAGCGGTTGAAAGGGCTAGCACATCTCAAGGTCATTGATGACTCTCACAGACTAAATCAAAAGTAGGATGTGCAAATGTACTTTTCCTGATTTCAAACCTATTCAAACAGAATGGGTTCAAAAATCCAACTTCAATGCTACTAGGTTCATATTCTGTCAGGAGAGACTTGAAGGGGCATGAAAATGAGAAAAGGTGGCAGAAAGAAGAAAAAATCTAATCCACACCACCTCCCAAAAACAGCATACTGCATTATAAAGGGCACTTGTTGCTTTCCAGATTTACCAAAAGAGACAATAAGTTCCAATGAAACCATCCCTAAGTGAACCTGTGGCTTCATGAAACCGAGCATCAAACACGGTGGCTGTGTCTACACTAGAAAGTTTTTCTGGGAAAGCCAGGCCTTTTTTGAAAAAAAACCTGCGGCGCGTCTATGCACATGATGCACTCTTCTGATCTGAAATGAAAAGAACTTGGCCCTTTTTCCAGCGTCCCTCTTCCTCTACCAGATGAGGAAGAGCACCTTTTTCTGAAAGATTCATTTGAAAAAAGGCATGTGTAGATGCTCTGTGGGTCCTTCTTTCGAAAGAGCAGTCCACCTGGCACCAGATTTTTTAATATCTGGGTCTTTCTTTCAAAAGAGCAGGGGCTGTGTGGATGCTCTCTATTGAAAGAGCGGATCAATCTTTCAATCTGCTCTTTTGTGTGCTGATGTGGTCTTTTGACAGAAGTTTTTTCGGGAGAACTCCTTTCGAAGGATCTCTGTAGTCTAGACACAGCCAGTACTGTAGTCTCAAGTACAGTGAGCCATGGAACTTCTGGCTACGGTTGAAGCTGTTTAGCTCTATTAACTGAGTTCAGTACATGGCGATATTGAAATGATCTCTCATCATCTCTGCTCCTTCACCACTGAAAAACAGAGATAATGCGTGAGAGAGACAAGGTGTGTGAGGTAATACATCTTTTACTCCACCAACTTCTACTGGTGCAAGAGACAAGTTTTCAGAATACTTTTCTTCTGCTTTGGGTAGTTTGAAAGCTTGTCTTATGCACCTGCTGAAGTAGAGATAGCAGGAAAACATCACTTCACCCACCTTGTGTCTCTCATATCCTGGAACCAAAGAAGCTATAACAAAAGAGATAATAAATATCAGACCAAGTTCTGCACTGGTGTAAGCACCTGCAGTTGTCATTAAAGCCTGTGAGAGCTGAACTTTTTTGAACTAGATCTATATTTGGAAAGTTGTTTCCTACTGGAGATTTTTCAAGGCACAGGACTTTTTCTGCATTCAGATTTCAAGAGCAGCTTTTGCCTTTTTGTGTATCCAACACGTTCTGCTTATTCTCCTCTTCACTATCATTCATTTTCATAGTATTCTATTGGGCTTAACAGTATTCATAAAAACAGACATGGGCAAAACCTGCATCTTAGGATAGGTCTTTGTAATATCATTCCTAATCTCTTGCTCTGTGTCTGCTAAGCAACACATGGGCTCTGCTGTCAACTATCACCATTGATTTAATCAGTCAATCGATCAATTGTGTTGAGGCTTCTGACAGGGAAGGCAAAATGCTACACAGGAGTCAGGGAGGGAGTACAAATCAGTCAGCTCAGATGCAAAACTAGAATCAGGCAGGTGGCAGATCATGGTATAATTCTATCCAACTGCTATTAGATAAGCAGGGCAGAGTGTAGCAACAAGGGGATGGAGTGGTACTGAGGCTAGAAAAGGTTGGGGACTTAAGGTCGTCCCTGAAAATGCTTGTTTTCTATGAAGGCCTTTTCATGCACCCTCAGCTGGCAGTAATATAGGATGAGCAGGCACAGAGTAATTTGGTCCTCGTTCACTGGAACAGATACCCAGAAAGAGGAGCTTGGTAATGCTCAGCAGTTGTGCCCATAGATGGCAGTGAACCCCCAGCCATGGCACTTCCAATCAAGGCACCACCCATGCTGCCTAGGGACCAAGTCCCCCCATCTCCCAAGGAAGCTGTGCAACCCCAGTCTCCCCCAGCCCTGGAAGGCAGGCAGCACATGGCGGATGGCCCCACTGGCCCCAGAGTATGGGCAGTACCCAGCCTAGCCTCCATAGGGCTCAAGCCCAGACAGCCCCAGGAGACTGGGGAGCCATGCAGAATGTGGGTGTCTGGAGGCAGAGTGTGTATGGGGCCAGCTTGGCACTTTGAGGAAGGCCATGTCTTCTCCTGCCTCTTATACTCACCACCCATGGTTTTGCTACTAGTTTAAGGAGCAGTATGCCTTGTTGCTTGTATTGCATAGACCAGTTGAGGGAGAAAAAGGATAAATGAAACCCAGCTCCATAACTAAATTGTGTTAGTTTAGCTTATCATGACCTTTTTTTAAACAGGACAATATCAGTCATACACAGGGTCTCTAAACAGAAAAAATTGGGATTTCAGAGGGAGCCTTAGGCTGGCACAATATATAAGGACCATGAGAATAATTAATTCCCTATTTAAAATAGCCCCATTTTGTTACCAAAAAAAGCCTGGCTAGCTAGTAGAAAAACAGGGAAACTTTCTGATGTTATGTTTTGAAATATGTCAAAATTGCTAAATTGAAAAATGTGAGCAGCTTGTTTAAGTACAATACAATAATACTGGTTATGTTAGTGCAGTAGTTCTCTTTAGTGGTGATTATAT
This sequence comes from Carettochelys insculpta, assembly GCF_033958435.1. Lineage (NCBI taxonomy): Eukaryota > Metazoa > Chordata > Testudines > Carettochelyidae > Carettochelys > Carettochelys insculpta. The sequence goes on along the minus strand of NC_134145.1, from coordinate 28,232,218 downwards.
TATTTACTAGAATACGAACAATGATAACTTCATTGCTGTGTAATTCCCATAGTAAGAGCAAAAGAAGGACCCAAAAAGGTTATGTGCATCACATTACAAGTGTCCTGTGCCACGCAGGAGGTCACCCTAAATGGTTGCAAATGGTCCCCTCTGGCTTCAGAATGTATTCATTAAAATGAAATTAGATTGACGAATAAGCTGACTGCAATTTCAAATCAACATTAAACAAGCTTCTCACACACAGAGCAGCAGACTTGACTTACATACAAACCATTCACTTTAACTTCTTATGTGTATAAGAAGCAAACAGGATCTCTGTTAGGGGAAAAGACACAATACACCGTGTTAATTGAAAATACAACCTAACAATCTGTATGTTCATTCACACCCTCATACACCCCCATGCATGTGCATGTGGTCTTGTGCACCAGCCCTTCTGATGTTGTTACAGTTATCACGGTAGCTCAGACCAATCTAATGGTCGGTCAAACTGGGCCTGAGCAGAGGAGCTGGCTTCCATCTCTTGTGATCCAAAACGTTGAAGGATAAATCCAAAGAACCATGTCAAAGCACCCCATCTTTCTAGTAGCTCTTTCATGTCTATGGGTTTTGCCTCGTCATTACTGCTCAACAGCTTTGCCAAGGACTGGATGAGTGACCAGCATCCCAAGGGTTAAAAAAAGCATTTGGGCCTAATTAGCTCCACCCTGCTTTACCTGCAAGTAATGCCATGTCTGGAGGGAGAAGAAAAGGAAGGACCCTGGCTCAGTTTGGGGTTGATTAGTGAGGAAGCAGGAGCTTAGTTCAGTGATCTGAGGGCACAAACCAGAGTCTGCCCACCTAAGAGTCACGGGAGCAAGTAAGGCCTCCCCCCCGAACCCCTCTGTGAAAAAGGGGCAGTCTACTGGGAAACCAGCTAAGGTGAATCTTATCTCTTAGGGTCATGCCCCAAACTTGAGGACTTGAATAGGGAGTGGCTTGGTGTTCCTGGTTAGGTGGACAAGGAGCCAGCCTTTCTTCCACTCTTTCTGCCCAGCTACTCAGCAATCTAGCCACTAGGCTAGTTAGCCTCCAGGGACACAGCCACAGACTTCCATTATCACCCTTCATCAGTATTTTAGATGACTTTCTTTGGGAGTTTCCACACTCTGGTTTTGGATGAATCTATTACTATGTATTGAGAGGGGTGCTTGCCTTATATCCAGAGCCATCAATCTGCACTTCATTGTGTATCACACACAGTGGGTGCATTTGGTAGTTTTGTGGTATTCCAGAGTTTCTTATTCCTCCCCTGGCCATATGGATTGGCTGGTGGCGTTCACACTTACCTTTTTTTATGCATGCCTTCTTTTCTCAATCAAGCATTAAACAGCTTCTTTATAACACAAGAAGCACATTCTGAGAGTGTAAGGTAACCCTTACAGAAATCACACAGTGAAGCATCAGGGCAGAGATTTTCTTAAAATAAAAGACATAACCTTAAAGTGGGGGAGAGCAAACTTTTTATGCAGGGCGCCACTTTTTGCCCTGCGATTAGCAGGACCCCAACCTGTCTAATGTAATCCAAAATGATGGAAATTTTGGTTGTGTTCATATGAAAAATAAACGCCCACCTTTCAGCACATGTAAGAAAATAAGTATGTAGAATGTAAAAATTTTATTAATCGGTACATAAATGTGACTACACATACATAAAAGAGTAACATATTTCAACATTTTTAATGAGATGGATGAGCCTGACAACGAACAGCCAGTCTTGCTGCAGCCCTGCTTACAAAATTTCACCCACCTACCCTCCACTTTGCTCACCCCTGACCTAGAAGTAAAAGAGTGGCCATACTGAATCTCAAAGACTTTTTGGGTCCTTTTCTGTCTGAGCATCGGAATATGCACACATAGCTTACCTAGTCAGAAAGAGAGGCTGACAGGGTACAATAACGCACATCAAATCGGACTTATTACCTTTATTATACAGTACTCCCCCGAGTTATGCAAGGGTTGCATTTCAGGCGAACCTCATGTACCTTGAATTTCATGTAAGTTGGGGAGGACTTGGGGAGATGGGTTGGGGCCCTGGGAGGGGGCAGAGGGGTTATGCTTGGGGTGGGTTAGGGCTGCAAGAGGGGTGGCAGGGTGTAGTTGAGCCAAGGCGTGCAGGGGGTTGGACCTGGGCAGCAGGGGGTTGGGGTGGGGGTTGAGCCCAGCCAGGTGGTTGGAGCCAGGGCTGCAGGGGTGATGGTTAGGGGGGGTTGGAGATGGAGCCCTGCATGTGTGTGTACCACGGGTTGGAAACCAACATTATCAGTTTCTACAATTGTTTGGGTCTGGAGCCTTCAAAGAGAAATTTGCAAGTTAAAACTGGATCGAGAGCCTGCAGTCTCTCAATGAAATGACAAAGGATGCAACATGACAACATAATCAAATATGATTCATCTTTGCAATGACATGTCAAGCCTGCAGAATTCAAAAAGGCATAGTTATCTGCATATACTGCAAACATTTAAAACACAAATTTTTGCTCTCCAGAGGACTATTTCTGTGACCCTATTTGTTTGTTTGTTTGTGTGATTAAAATGCTTGGACTGAACTGAAGGAACACCTCTTCCAGATAGCCCCATAAATAATCAGTCCTCCTGCCCCCGTGGTCATCCCAAAGCTGTGAGGAACACATCATGGAATGCTCATTAAAATATTTCCTTTTAGATGGACCAACAAGAAATATGCTTAAAGAGTGGGTCAGTCAGAGCTGTTGGAGAAACATTTCCAAAATAGCCTCATATGAACATTGTGGGGAAGGTATAGGCAAGCTTTCTCCATTAGCAAAACAGATATGAACGACAGCAAATAACCAACTAGATATTATGTCTATTGTTTAGATATAATACCGGTACCAAGCTTTAGTTACATTTTTCTCTGGTCTCTTCTGTTTGTTGATTCCTGTGTTCAGTATGAGATTACATACTCAGGATTGTATGCATAGTAAAATATTCCTCACACAAGATTTTGATCCACATATTTTCATTTTGGTTTTTATCTACCTTACAATTCATGTACATCTCTATAATTGCCATATCACAGCCTATGCTTTTATGTACAGTGACTAATTGGTAAATGTTTGCCACTGTATCTGCTCTGTGTTCTCTATAGTGTCCTTTATGCCACCCAGCATTTTGATGTACAGTGTTAATAGTGGTTTCTGGATGATATGTTTAAGGCTAATGACTTGCTGATTATCTTTCAGACAACAAGTTGTTAAAATCATATCTTCTTGCACTGACTTTTGTTACTGTATTCAAAAACGTACTTTCTTTTTTTTTTTGGATCAGAATTCTGTGCATTTACTGGGCTTTCCGAAGTCTGTTGTTCCATTTCTTAATGCTATAATATTATATAAAAATATGTGTAAAGGATCCCAAGTAACATTTTGTAAGAAAGAGGTTCCTGCTGTGTATAATAGTCTCAGGGGGTAGCCATGTTAGTCTGTAGCTTCACAAATAATAAACAGTCCTGTGTCACCTTAGACACTTACAAATGTATTAGGTCATGCGCTTTCGTTGGTTGCTATGTGTAGTGTGTTTCAGAGGTACTTATAGAAAATACCTGTGATCATGTTCCCTGAAAATGGCCAGAATGCAACTTATACCTACATCAAGCAGACTTAAACTGTAGCCTGGCATTTTTCAAAACTTTCCATGTTTTATTCTTCCTTCTCCTCACCCACCACACTATACGCAGTTTTCATTTCTGAGGCAGGAGCACAGGCAGTGGGTAAAAAGCTAGATGGGGAAGGCAGGTCCCAGCCCCATCCAAAGCCTCTCCCCTGCCATAATCCCCAAACCCCCTGCTTCCAAGCCCCAATCTCAGGTTACTGCCCCCAGCCCCTGACCATCCCCAATCCCCTTAGCATCCCTACTCCCAGTGGGTGGTGTGGCCCTACTCTTCATGGCCAGCCACAGTGCCTGGTGTCCAGAGGGCTGGGCTGCTGTATCATGGTCCCAGCCCTCCCCAGGCAGCCCTAGCTCCAGCCCTTCCAGGGTGAATGAGCTACTGCACCATGGTCCTAACCACTGACTCCCTGGGCTGCTGTGCTGCCTCCCCAGACCCTGCTCTCGCCAGGCAGTTGTGCTTTGGCCCTGGCCCCAGCCCTCCCAGGGCAGCTGGAGAACATAGGCAGTTTTTGGGAGGGAAGCATCTTCTATTGCCTACGTTCCCTGACTTCCCTGGGCAGAAATATCTGATTCCTATTAATTCCAGCCATTTTTCTATGTTCTAAAACTCCAGCAGTGCCACAAGAAGGGAATTAGTTGTATTTTGGAAGTGAAGTCCTAAGTGAATTTACTCTTTTTCTTGGTTTGTCCCTTGTACTACTAGTTAAAATCTCTTATAAAATGTCCAGAATTGGATACCGAAAGAGATGGTCATCCCTTTTTAAGTACTTTCTCATCAGAATTACAGTAATGGAGGAAAATAAAATGGAATCTTTCTAAATACCGTGTCCTTAATTCAAGGCAGACTTTGCTACACTTCCTAATAACATGCAAATATAATCTGAACAAGAAAATGAGTACCAACGCTGTCTGCCTACATCTATAATAACGTGGATCAAGCAACCTCTCACATTCAAAAGTTAAGCATCTATGTATTTGCAGGATCAGAGCCCAGCAGGGTAGCTGTGAAGTAACAGGAGGATGGTACCTTCAACAAAACATACCATGTTCCTTATTCCATTATCATGGTGCTTTTATATTGGTTAAATTAAACCATGATGTTAAACTGCAATTTATTTGGCACACAAGTTCTGTATTTCTATATTTCCCTAAAGTCAAAATACTAGAATGTTAAAGGAACAATGCAAAGACCAGTTTATGTATCGTATGCATATTGTATGTATTCGGCTGTAATTCACATCACAAAGCTTTACTCCAGCTTGCCTCCTGTATAAAACAACTGGTCCATTCATTACTACAGACTTAATCAGAGCCCATATTAGTAGTCCACAAATACATAGAGAGATCTCCTAGTTAAAGGTGTATATTTAAGAGGTTTTTATGCTAATGGAAAAATGAAAGGTGTATGCATTGACATGCAAAAAGCTGACTTTACAGGAGCAACAAGGCATCAGCATATAAATCCCAGTTCTGTTATTCATTTTGTTCAATCACCTGTGAAAAGGGCCTTAATCTGTAATTGTTTGTGACAAAACATATTACAGTGTGTTTATGTCCTTCAGCTTCTGCCCATGTAGCAGTCAGTCACTTTGTCTTGGGCAATCTGTGCTTGTGGAAAGCAGCTGAAAATCTCTGTCTTCACATGAATGCAAAAGTCCTTCTAAAGAACTCCCTCTGGGAATGTGCACAATAATATCAGAACATGAACTAGCTTGAAGTCACAGACATTGACAGCCACTGCCTATGGGCATACAGAAGATGGTGGAGGCATCCTGACAAATTCTGCACTTGACTTTTTTCCTTATTCTTTCGCAGGACAAGTGTCGCACAAGGGATTACAAAGTCAATGGCTAGTTCCTGTTTAAATACTGCATGCATTTATACTGACTCCCATAATAGGCAGAATCAATCACCTACTAATGCTCCATGACTAGTCATCAGCCAAGCAGCTCAGAATATATAGTATCAAGAGAGTGATTTTTTAAAAAAAAAAATAAAGCAAAGCTGACTTTTTTAGGAAAAATACAAGCCAACATGATAGGCAAAGCAAATACAATCATGAAAATTTCAACAGCTACAGTACAGGTTGCTGGCTTTTTTTTAAAAAACAAAATGAAAGGATTTGAACAGATTTTATTCTCTTTGAAAGAGAATGCATTGGAGACTGCAAATTGATAGGCATTATTCATAATAAGCTGTTTTCCCAATTGACTAGCTTGATGGCTCAAGTATATAGAGCTGGTGAAGGCTCCTTTCTGTGGCCCTCTGCCAAGTGGTTTGCTGATAGAAAGCTGGCATTTGATCTACTTTTTGGTGAGAATACACCTGGTGAATCTGGCCAAATACTTAATACATTCCTTAGTGCTGAAAGACTGTCAAGTTGAATCATATTTTTGCCCCCCTTGTTATTCTTTACATGCAAATGTTTGAGCGAACGAGGTTTTGTTCACCCAAATAACCATTCTTCATTAGTAAAATATCATGTCCATGCAGAGGGCTGCTCAAGCCCATGCAGTACTTAAATCTTGCTAAACTATTTTGAAGGCTTAATTGGTCACCTATTGGTGGACCGATATTCCCGTGGGAATGAGGGCATTAATGCATAAAACAAAACATTCTCTGTTTGTTATTCTCGACTCATCATTTGTTATTCTGCTATCCTGTTTAACATATTTTGGCCAGCTAGTCAGAATATATACCATGTAATTTAGGTGACCAATCACTCAACAAATAACGAAAGCCAAGCATTGAATAGCTGAAGCAAATAGTTCGTCAGTGCCCCATGGATTGAAATGTGGTTATATAAACTGTTAGCAAATATGTTTCAATAGCTTGTAGGCTTATGTGAAGCAAGATCAGTTTGCTAATGATTTGCAGATAGAAAAAAAAATGGGCCAAGGCTGTCGTTGTTCACAGTAAATAATTCCACCAGCTGTATTTCTTTTCTTCTTAACCTCTCCTAAATTTCTCGGAGTTGTCTGAGTACATAAGCATACAGCTCAACCAATACTTGTCCTTAAAAAAAAAATCACATACTGTAAAAGTCTGGATGTACAAATTTACTATAAAAATAGCATGATGTGAGGTAATTTTTTAAATTGTATTCTGAAATATATCAGGTTTGCAAGTCAAGAAAACGCTTCACATATGTTAAAGAATTAAATATTTTTATGCGTGAATATTGATGGGATGTTTTTATGTCCAATTATAATTTTGTGTCTGTCTCATGTAGAATGACAGAAGTGTGAATTACACAGGTCCTTTTTTATTTTAGGTCTATCATATCTCCCTATATATGTCCTGTTCTTAAATCTTTGCCAGTGGTTTTCCAAGCTCCAATCATCACCTGCATTTACACTCAAGAATTTTCTTGACAAAACTGGGGTTTTGTTGACAAAACTCATGGTGCCTGTACACTTAAATTGCATTCTGTCGAGAAACTGCCAACAGAACGCAGTAGTTTTCTCAGGAGAGGTCTGTGGCTCCCATATGAGGCAGAATGCCTTTGTTGACAACTGTATAGCATAGACATTCCTGGGGGCCCTCTGTCGACAGACAGGGCTTCCAGTTCACTGGGCAACCCTGTTTGTAGAGCTTCCGGTCGGCTGTTCTGTTGAGAGAGGGATGGGAAGTCTGGTCTTTCTCCGTCAACGGAGTGGATAGGTCTTTCGAGCTGCTGTAATCTTCTGACAGTATCTTTATCTTCTGACAGTAACTTTTGTCAAGAGGTTGCTAAAGAGTAGATGCAGCCATCATGAGCAGATGCCCTAGTTTTCCATTCTTACTTCTGGTAAGCCAATATGGGCCAGTACAGAAGTAAGAAATTCCCAAAGCTGTGCAAGTAGGCCAGTACAGTACGAGCAATATACTGTCCAGTCCCCAGTCTCTCAAGGAAGCGACCTTTCAGAAGTCTGAGGGGGCAGTGGGGAGGGAAGTTGGGAGCAGTAAGGCAACATACAGAGTAATAGTCCTTGTATATTTAACTATTGTAGATATTCTGAGAAGATAATATCCTTTTTCTGTTAAGAGGGAGTCTTCTTTTTTACACTGTTTAGGGCAAAATTCTCTTCAGCTCCCCCAGAAGGTCCTCAGTTCAGCAAGTCTACTCTAGGACAAAGCAGCAAGATGATTAATAAGAGAAATAAAAGCCAATCTTTTGTGCTTTCAGTCTAGGTACAGAATCTGCAGTCTTGGAGGTCTTCTAACTTTGAATAACTTTTTAATAAATAATAAAAAATCTACTTGTTTCAGACAGGCAGCAGTATGTAATAGATCTAGAGCTTTAATGTTTCAATTAGTTTTACAATATATAATGAGTATTTTTACTATGCAGTTAAAGTCACAAACCCCCAAATTCTTAAATATTTGTTAATGGCATTTTGTTAGTTTTAAACATGATACCTTTAATAAATAAAAATATTTTTAACTGCACAGTTTGTGTTGATGTTTAATTACGGTACCTTCTGACAAGTTTTCTGACACTAGATAAGACATTATCTGAGTTCGTTATCACACGACTCACCTATTTTATCAAATGAGTTAAGCTTCAGTAATTCAGACAGTGATTAAATGAAGTGCAAAATAGCCCCAGCCATTAAATTGTATGTTTAAAAGCACTTTAGAACCAATGCACCACTTGCAACAGTACTTTTGGTTTTAGACTTTAGGACGTTTTCCAAGATAAAGCAACCTTGTAATCTAAGGGAATCACAATCCTCTTTTAAACATATCATCACTGGCGGGAAGTCTCTAACCACATTATTTGTTTCTGGGAAAGTGTGAATTCAGGAAAGTCAGAGTTAATGGAACTTTTGCATCGTTTTCAAATCAGGGTAGAGGGAGAGCCAGTGACTGGCTTATGCCTTTGTTCTGACTGAAATAACGCAACAAAAAGCATTCCTGTGGCATTTTTTGTTTACAGAACATGCTTAACAGTTGGTTAACATGAAAAGAAACTGCTTTTTTTGTGGTATGTGAACCAGAGGGGGCTGTCTTCTACTATGTGCTGTGTTCATGGAACTTCTCACTGAAAACACTGAAGAAGGAGATACTGGGAGAAAACATTTTCTTGTGGTAATCACAGATGTAAATAATATTTTGCCTTTCTTTTGAAAGGAATGAGTGTGAGAGGCAGAATAGAAGGAGAATAACAAGGAAATATGAGGGCCAATAAAGACAATCCAAGAAAGTTTAGCGTGGCCTCTCTTTCCATATATCACATTTTCCATATACAGCAGGTGTGCGTGTGTGCTTGTGTGTTTGTGCACACACGTGCATGTGCACGTATGCACATTTCTAAATGCAAAAGAAATTTAGAAAATTATTGGAAAATGTCCTGAGGAGAAAGACTCATTGTGAACTTGCTTTTTTCTTTATATTGGATACAATTATTGTCTAGATGAACCATTATGTTTGACCAGAACCAGCCCTCTCATTTCTATCTTTCACAGCTGACTGTTTTTACTGATTGGTAAACTCTGATTATACCCAACTCTGAGGTTTGTGATCCTGCCACCTTCTGGCAGAGCACCTACTGTGCAGCTTCCCCTCTCCTACCTCTGGGCTCCATTCTTGTGGAGCACTGAACTTCTGCAGAAGCTTATCTGAGGTGCCATGTTGCTCCTCAGTTGTGACCCTGTTGAACTAGGATCTGCGTAGGAGTGAAACAAAAACACTCCAGAACTGATTGGTATTACTTTCTACAGTTTGGCTACACTTTGCTTATAACCGAGAACCAATAGTCTAAGAGACATGTTGCCGGTAGGAGCTAATAAAAATTTCCAATGGGAATTTCCATTAGAGAGACAGGCTGAGAAATTGATCATGCGGGGAGGTGAAAGGAGGCGGTATCCTAGCAACGCCCACATCACTAACACAAAGCAAATGATTATGAAGTATGCTGCTGTATAGTTGTACCCTTGTGATATGACTAATTTCAATGCTAAAAATTTTGCCTTCCCCATTTTTCCCCTTGCCCAATGCTGTTTTGATTCCCTGCTCCAAAAGGTTGATCCTAAGGGAATGCCAGGCCAGGAACCCCACTCCATGCCTTTCCCTGTTCCGCCCTTTCCACGCCCATTGCAGCTCCTTCCCTGAAGCTTCCTTCTCTGAGCAACGAGACCTGGGGAATAACTGGGAAGCCTGGTGCATGGTGGCAGCTGAGTTCCCTAACCCCTCCTGCTGTAACCATGGCAGTGGGGAGCCATGGGAAGCAGAATGACTTGATGAGAGATGGCAGCAGAGTGGAGCAGGCTGCTGCGCTGTTCCATTTTCTGCAACTGTGGTGAATGTGGGTGGGAGGCTGATGCCACCTGCTGGCCCAAGACCCCCTGGTAATTCCCCAGGTCACCCTGGGCCCTGTGGGCTTACCTCAGTATGGGGGACTGTTCTATCCATAAAGCTGTTTGGGCAGTTGCCCAAGCCCCATCCCCCCAAGGCTGAGTCCGGGGTAGCCACCTTGAACCGTACAATGCACAGGCCCCCTCCGCTGCTCAATTTCTTTATTCAGCTGTACTCAGTGGCACTGGAACAATTGTTAAGGAGGTGTGCTGAGCTGCACCTTTGTCATGAATGAATACAGGGAAAAGGTTAACCCTTAAAGGGCTCTCAGTGGGGTGTCGTCAGGTAAGCCAATGGGAAGAAGAGAAATTCTTTTGAAAGGAGAACGATTGCAGTCTGAGGGGTCTTTGTCTGGGTGCTGATGCAGAGGAGACAGACAAATGATTGCTCTTAAGCAGCTGGAATGAATCCAGTAAATCTCCTGACCGCATTATAATCAGAGCATGGATATGTAAGTAGAAAGGCAACGTTTAGCTGGACATGATCAGGTTATGCTTATTTTGGAACGGGCAGTACGTGCTGGTACTGTCTACTGGCAACTCCACACCAATCTTCCCCCCCTGGGCGGGGTTCCCATGGTTGTGACTGCTGGTGGGGTTCCACACCCCAGGCACCTCAGTTGCAGGGCTGCCAGAGCCCACGCTGGCCCCAGAGCAGTGTGGGACCAGGAACCAGAGCCTCCCCGGTGTGTGGGTGGGGGAGAGCTGGAGCCATGGCAGTAGAGCAGGGCCAAGAGCTGGAGCCCTTGTCAGCCCTGAAACAGCACAGGAGTGGGAACCGGAGCCCCTGTGGCAGGGCTGGGAGCCACAGCACAGGGCCAAGAGTTGGAAGCCCTGCCAGCCCTGCAGCAGCATGGAGTCAGAGCACCCAGGGGCCCTGCAGCAGGGCAGGGTGGGGAAGCTACTGGCTCCTGTTTTTTTTTTTTTTTAAGAAAAAAGCACTGCTGGCAAGTATGTGTAGTTACTTTCTTAGTATTTTTTTCTTTTTTGTTTTGTGACTAAATTACCATTTTTTAAGGCAATTATTTGATTCCTATGTCCTAGAGAAGGCTCTGGGTATATTCATGCCTTAAACTGTAATCCTACCTGAGGAGAGGGCTTGAAAACAAAGAGGAAGAAATTAAGCTGTAATCTAATAGCTGACCTTTTGGTCTAATTTCTTCCTCTTTGTTTTCAAGCCCTGTCCTCAGGGAGGATTAAGAGCTTGGAGTTACCCCACAGAAATACATCCCAAGTGTGTAAGGGTTTTCTTACAGGTGGTGGCAGCTACCTCCCATGGTCAGAGGATCTGTGACCTTGGGAAGCTTTGAAGCAGAGCCTATAGAAGCAAGGTACTTTTAAATTTTTTGCAGGTCCCTACTTTCTGCACTTGGAGTGTCTGAGTGGGGAGGCAGCCCTGACAACCCTCCATTTATCCCTGCCTATGCCCTTCAATGTCCCAGAATGAGACAGCAATTGGGGTGACTATGTAACCCTGTGTTGGCCCAGGAACAGAGCCCCAGGGCTGGTGGCTGGGGCCCCAGACAGCAGCAAAAGGGTCTTGCTGGGCACAAAGCCATGGGTTGCAGCAGCACCTCCTACACCCCTACTTCCTACACCTATGGCTATACTGGTATTCCCGTGATCCAAATGAAATTGACCCAATGAGGAACTTAGTGTTTACCATTTGGAATGTAAATGGCTTTACATTTTCAGGCTTCAGACTCATTTTTTGGTAAGCACAGATGTTCTCAGCTGCACTGAAAACATGTTCTGAGTATGTGCTGGGGGGAACACAGTTTAATTTCATAGTCACTGTTGTCATAGGGTCAGCTTTTGAAACTGCAACTGTGTGTTATTCTCTGATCTGAAAATTGGTTTAGGTGAGTACGGCTGCACTTCAAGTGAAGATGGAATAATAGCATGGGTAGACATAGTCATTTACCTAGTGCAGATAACAGCATCAGTGAAAATGTGTGCCACCATCTCTGGTATTTGCTAGTAACTGAAGTACCTACCCATCGAGTTCACTCTAATTTTTCCATCCATGGGCAGAATAAATTTTGTTATGTGCAGCAAGGCTTGTATGTGCACAATCAATAGAAACATATGTTAGCAGCTGTGGGTGCTCTATAGTTGACTGGACAGCTCCTGAATTTCTCCTGGGTGGCCGCCCAAGCACTTATCTTACAGGGAGCACTGCTACCCAGACATCCCCAGCAGGTTTCTATTCTGGTTGCTAGCTCATTCCAGAGCCCATGCCATCACATCTTCACCGGTATTGTTACCTTTGCTAGCTCAATTAAATCTAATATTGCTATGCCTTCCTGTGCTACCATCACACCTTTGCTTGAAGCATAGATATACTAAGACAGGAGCAACTGTATCATACTAGCTACTTACCAAGCCATGGGCAGGATAACTAATGGTGAGCGCGGTACTCTGTGAGGAATACTTATAATATTGGCACATCTCATATATAAATCATTCAGCACTCCGCAACAGAAAGAAAAATGTCCTGAACTTCAATGCATCAGATGATTTTCTGTATTACTGGTAAGACTCGTCAACTGCATTATTCAACGTACGCTTAGCTGTTTTTTCAGAAGATACATGAGTAACTTCCACTAATGGCTGTAGAAGCCTGGTTATTTTGTAAAACCTTCATTCCCAAAAGATATAAAGCCATATTTTATGCCTAGTCCATATATGTGGGGGGTATTTCCCTACTGCACAGCATTTTCAATGGGAAAAAGCAACGTTCCATTGTGTTGGCATTTCATATATTAATTTATGCATGCATATGTACATTGCTTTTCTCCTGCAGTTCTCAAAGAGTTTTATGGCCCATTACTGAGTGACTAAAATGGGTGCAGATTTTGCAAGCCTCTGCCAGAAGATGTTTATTACTCTCATCATTCTTAGGAAAATCATGTTCCAGCAGGTTCAGGCACTGTGCAATGCATGGCACATGTGTGAATTGGCCATTTCACACCACTCTTACAATATTATCAGCAATAATAAAACCAGGGGGAAGGCCTCGGGGAAGGGGATACACCACACATTAATTTGATCATGAAGCTTTGATATGTGATCTTTGTTAAAACAAGAGATGCAAAAGCAGCGTAGCTTGTTTTCAAAAGTCACTGCCAATTGCTGAGGGAGGTAGCTTGTTGAAATACTAATGCGGTCACCTGTTTGTCTGTTTGTCCACATACTGACTGTTATGTGAATGTTTTGTCATTCTGTCCTAAGGGTCCATTTATTAAGTTTAAGACGGTGCTTTAAACAGATGTTCGATATGCCACAGTCTGATGAAAAATATACTCTAGATGGTATTTCAAACTTCTGTCATATAGCAAAGGATATTGCTAGTAAGCACAACTTGAGCTGGTGTGCATATTGAAGGCATGTTGATAGAATACTTTCATGCAATAAGGAACGTAAGATGTACCTTTTCTTCTTCGCTGTGTTAATGTTATCTGTATTACAGATAAGCCTGTCTTCTATCTCCTTCATGTACAGCTTCTGTTCTTTGCTCTTCTAGGACAGAAAGAAGGTTTTATTTTTATTTGTCTTTCCAGTTGCTGTATCTTCCGACCATGTTCCCTGCCCACCCCATCTTTTCTGTGCACTGCAATAAACATGACTAGCAAAGTTAAGAATTGCTTCTTATGATTCTGTGTCAGCTTTGGGAATTTTTGCGACAGTTTTAGCAAATATAGTTTATGCTGCTTAAGACAACTTGCTTCAGAGACTTCTAAGGCTTTAAGAAACCACTGTGACCATTTGCTCTGATGTTCTGTATAACACAGGCCATAGAATTTCACCCATTAAAGTTGGTTCCTTATAACTTTAGCATCCAGGTACTCGGCAGGAGGAAAATAGTATTTTCTTCTTTTCTCCTATTTCAGCAATTTCACCATCTATGGAGGCAAGCCTGATTTTTTCTTATTTTTCCACTACGTGTACAAGGCAGACACACAAATCAATGTATGATAAATTTTTTCTGTGTAGTCTTTTATAGTATTACCAAAATAGTCCACAAAGAAAATGTAAACAATTTCTTCTAAATCCACTCCTGAAATTGCTTTTACTGCTTCAATTTGTTATCTTGCTAGGGTTCAAGACATAGAGCCAGTTCATTCATCTTCCAGTAAACTCCCACACTTCCTGCACAGTTACCCCACTCCAGCTTATGAGGTTTTTGTAAACTTCTCGTAACATACAGTGCATCTAAAAGTAGCCCTGGTCACTAATTTTGTCCTTTTCTGGTGTTTTTCATATCACATATGTTTGAAGAGTCATTTGCAACTTTGCTTCCAAAGAAGAAGCCAGGGAGCATTGAACCCCATTCCCTATTTATTATCTGTCTTGAGATTATGCATGCGAGGGACAGTCATGCATCAGGATTCCACTGTGAAAGGCACTCTATAAAAATATGTGAAAAAGAGAGTACTCACTCTAATGATCGAGTGCACGCAAAATCCTTTTCCTGATTAAGAGGCTAGTGGGATAACCATATTAGTATATTTGAATGCTTATAATTAGGGATTTGTATACCAATAAGGACTACTGAGCCTACTGGAACATTCTTGATTTTAGAATATAGTCCTCTCTATTAATTAGATTCTATATTATATTTTAGGTGTAGCATCCTTCTTTTATATCTATGATCATCTTCCTCAGCTGTAGAATTGGGGTAGGCAGTTGTGACTGCTCTACAATATCCTCATATGCTATCTCTGGAAACACATGAATCTCTGGTTCTCCAGTAAGGCAACTCTGATCTCATGATACAGCTTTTGAGCTCTTAGGGCCATGTGCAGTTTGCGCCACCTTGGGATCAGACATATCTGTCCAAACTCTTCTTTTTATGATCTGGGGAAAATACCATTGGATGAGAGATCTGCTGTTTAAATTCAAGCTGTCTCAGTTGATTTCATTTAGCAGCAATTCTGAGAGGGAGATAAGTCAAAAATATGCTTGGAATGGCAAATGGTACACATGTAAGGTTATGTTTCCAAAGTTCCACCTTGCACAAAAATGTGTATGTTAAAAACATCTAAACCAACCCCACGTTTATCAGTTAATACATTTTAAAGATTTTGGATTTTCAAATTTGTAAGGTTCCCTTTGCTAATTGTTTTCAGGGGACATGACAGGTTTCTAACATTTGCAGCTGGCTCAATGACAGAGCAGGAGGAAGAAGACAGAAACACAAAGAGATCTCAAATTTCAACTTGTTGAGTGAGCATTGAAGGGCTTCGTGAATAAAAATCTTTAAAGAGAGCACCATACTACATGATCTGCATTTTGTCAGTTAGGTTCACAATTGGCATAGTACGTAAAAATCATAGCTCTATAGCAAGGATGGTAATCCCTAGTTTTAGGTAATGTGCTTTGTAAATCCTTCATATCAGTTCCTATGTTTGCAGAGGCATGATTGATAATGCTCTTCCAATAGAGTTTTTGATTTCCGTTTGTACCCTAAAATGGACTCTTAATAACAAGGCTCAGCCATACTGCAGACTACCCTCCATACCAGTCCGTAATATGATTTTAACCCAGAGCAAAGTCTTCTTCACTTGTACTAGGATGTAACTATGGCTATGTCCACACTAGCTCAGTTGATCTTCTAGGGTTCAATTTTGCGCATCTGGTAGGGATATGTGAAATCAACCTCTGAGTTCGCAGTCCATCCCTGTACTACTTGTGAGACATGAGGAGTAAAGACAGCCAGGTGAGCCTAGTGCAGATTCATCAGTTCTAGCTGTGCCATTGCCATAGCTACAATTGTGTATCTGCAGTTAACTTACTTTCCCTAGTGTAGACATATCCTATGTTTTTACAAGCACATACAATGGCATATACGGAGTGATTGCTGTTGACTGAGCAAGCCAATTTGAAGAGTTCTTAAGTTGTTGATGTGCTGGAGCAAAAGGAAGGGTTGCAGGTATTAGCAGAGGATCAATTTCTGCCAGCACTCTGTCACTCATCCCATATTTTTACTACGCTTAGAATGTTTTAAAGGCACTCTGTCACTGTATTCCCAGAAGGGATGTTAAAACAGTTAGCCAAAAACTCAAAAAGTAATTGCAAAATGTTTTTAAGTACCTCAGAAGAAGGAAGCCTCGTAAACAACCAGTGGGGTCACTGGGTGATTGAGATGCTTTGGGAGCACTCAAAGATGATAAGGCCGTTGCAGAGAAACTAAATGAATTCTTTGTTTCACTCTTCATGGTCTAGAATGTTAGGGAAATTCCCAAACCTGACTCACTCTTTTTAGGTGACAAATCTGAGGAATTGTCCCAGACTGAGGTATCATTTTCATCTTAGAGGAGGCTAATGAGGGATATGATAGAGATCTATAAAATCATAGGCTCTTGAATCACGTAAGCTCTTTACTTAGGCATGCTAGAAATTCACAGATCAGTACAAAAATAATAAATTCTATGTATATTTCCCTGCCCCAGTTTCTTCACTTCTCCAGGCTCCAGAGAAGTTTTTGGGCTGGGTTCAGACTCTCTGGAGCCATACAGTTGTGTTCTGCTCCAGCGGACAATTTACTTCCGCAGTTATGGTGTGCCTCTCTCTCTCTCTCTTTCTCTGCCCCCTGCCAATTTTGACACTGATTAGTCTTGTGGCTAAACCGAAACTCCTCTGCTGCGAAAGCATGTCCTTTTCCTACTCTCTCTTCTGCCCAAATGTTCCTATGTTGCTTTGTGAATTTTTCAGCTTCACATATTCTCCAACATGTGGTTTCTTTGTTTCACTGCTGGTAACTTCCCACTCTCCAAACCTAGCCACTCTAGATAAACTGGAAGAACTGGCTTATTGTAGCTCCAGCCAGCCACCTTAGCATACCTATTGAATGGCAAGAGTGTCATAATTAAGGTTCACAGAGGTATCCGAGTTAGTCTGTGTCTTCAAAAACAACAAGAAGTCCTCTGGCACCTTATAGACTAACAGATATTTTGAAGCATAAGCTTTCGTGGGCAAAGACCCGCTTCATCAAATACCAAATGCACCTGACAAAGCAGGTCTTTGCCCACGAAAGCTTATGCTCCAAAATATCTGTTAGTGTATTAGGTGCCACAGGACTTCTTGTTATAATTAAGGTTAACTACTCTCTATTTTCTATCTAATTGAGGACAGATCTGTTTATGTGTATATAGACAGGCCCTATCAGAGCAGGAGGCAAGTGGGCCTCAGGAGACAGAGAGGCCTCAAATGTTGACATTCTATTTCCAAGTCCTTTCCATGTATTACACACCTTGCAGTTATAACAGAGACAACGAAAGAAGCTATATATACTTGCAAAATAATTGATTTAAATTATTATTATTTCCCAATTCACATCCAAGTTTTCATCTGCATGACTGGAGACTGGAATTGGTTCTGTGATTAGTGATTTTATGTTGTGAAATACTGTTTACAGTCTTTGAATAGTTTAGAGGTTTTGAAAGTCGTAATTAATTTTGTTACTGTAAAGTGATTTTGCTTGGTCTGAGGGTGAGTTTAACCTTTAAATTAAATGTTTATCTCTGCCTAGGAGATTTTCATATTCTGTTTTTTCGTATATGTCTTCATATACAATACACATATCAGGCTCAGCTGCAAGCTACCTCTTCATCCTGCTTTAGATTCACCTTTAAAAGCTTTTTTGGGTTAATAAACTTTTAATTCTAGTTTAATAAACTCCATATCTATCCTGGCAATCACCTCGTGTTCATATTCACAATATTGTACCAGTTATTAGAGGAATTTAAAAACAGGAACATGTTAGCAAACAAACTTTCAAAAATTAAAATAAGGCTATAAGGGCCATAGTAAATAACATCCTCAGACCTTTATTATATAATATTCATTTTGAAGTATATACAATGACAATTTTGTAAAACCAACAGCCTTTAGCAAATTAATTTTTGAGTGTTACTGTGTTTTAAAATAACTCCTTTATAACTCCTTTGAAAGTTTGCATATAAGAGATATCAAAAGCAACAGTTGCAGTGAAGAAGCTGCAATGAAGAGTTTAAAGCCAATAATATCATTTTTCTCGTAGAAAAGACATCTCAGCCATTAGACAGTGACCATACTGACAGTGACACTTCCACTTCTAAGGCTGAAAACTTTGTACTCACCAATGATATTTCAATGCTACTGCTTCAAAATGAAGAGGTCTGTCTTCAAGGCACAGAAATGCCAACAGTAGTAATAGATACAGAATCTCCATTCAGTTGAGATACTGTGAAGGCCGAAAATGAGGACCTTAGAGATGCTGCACTGCAAGGGCAAGAACTTATGACTAGACATGACATCATGGAACAATAGTGGCATCGGAACCTGATATCGGCTTACTTTATACGAACAAGGTTGCTGAAATGCTGTCGTTTCCAAAGTTAGTTGTTTTCACATTCCAAGTAATATACTGAAAGATGCTGAAAATCCTACTTTTCCCATTCATCCACTGACAAAAACGCTTCCAAATGGAGAGATCTACTCAAGAGACTGACTTTGTTGGTGCATGGTAAATCAGAATTTGTACTGTGTACCCTCTTTCATTTTTAACAGTAATACTTCAAATGCATCTGTATTGTCTGATCCATCAGTTGGAGCATCAGTATATGTTGGAGGAAGTTGAAAGGCTGAATATCTGCACATGAAACTTCAGTATCATATAAAGATGACTATGTTACATGGAAATCAACTAGTAGAGGAGCATGAGATGACAGTTCAATTGAAAACTTACTCCTGAATGAAATAAACTGATAACTGGAAACAACACCTTGGCTACATCTACATGAGAAGCAGCAGTCCACAGAAGTGGCTGTCGGAAGATATTTCCTGGCAAAAC
This sequence comes from Carettochelys insculpta, assembly GCF_033958435.1. NCBI lineage: Eukaryota > Metazoa > Chordata > Testudines > Carettochelyidae > Carettochelys > Carettochelys insculpta. The sequence goes on along the minus strand of NC_134145.1, from coordinate 28,213,376 downwards.
TTCTGTCGACAGATAGTGTCTACACATAACAGCAGATTAAAAGATCAATCCACTCTGTTGACTGAGAGCAGACAGACTGCCCGGCCCTCTCTCAAGAGAACAGCTGACTGGAATCTCTTCAAAGAGGGCTCCTTGGTGAACCGGAAGTCCTGTCTGTGGACAAATGAGGCCCCAGAGTGTCTACATGGCTGTTTTCTTGACAAAACACTGTTGAGAGAGGTGTTATACCTGAACAGGCAGAGGTATAACGCTGCTGGTGGATGTCAGATTTTGTCGACGAACTACGACAAGGCGCATTCTGCGTGTAGGCATGCTGCAGGTTTTTCTGACAAAAACCCGTTTTTTTCCGGAAAAATCTTCTCGTGTAGACATAGTCCTTGAGTGCATATTGGATGTCATTCTTTTTCTTTCTGAACCCTAAAAATGGACACTTTCTTGGTATACTTGAGATTTTTAGCAAGTATGACCCAGTTTTATCAGGCTGTGTTAAGCATGTTTGTGAGTCATAAGAGAGTGGAAAATGCAAGCAAGTCCATTATCTACTACCAGAATACAAAACAAGTTTATTGAGCTGTGTGGGACATTTGTGCAAACAACAATTCTTGAAAAGATACAATGTGCAACGTATTTTTGAATTATTATTGATGCAACTCCAAACGGTTCTTGTAAAGAACAATGTTGGTTATTCAATATGGCAAAATTACAGGAAGTTCAAAGTTTTCAGTTGAAGAATGATTCATTTTGTTCAATAATTTCACAAAAAAAGCTGGAAAAGAAATTGCTGCTCATGTGTTAGAAATTCTGGAAGGCATGAAAATAAATTTTCAAGTCTACATCAGCAAAGCCTATGACAATGGATCCAGTATGGCTGGGAAGTACCACGAAGTACAAGCAGTCCTTCTTGAGCAAAATTCAGACTGTATTTTCTCCAGTTGTGGCAACCATCCACTAACTCTTGTTGGCATTGATTGCACTGAATCATGCAAGGAAGCAATTGCATACTTTGGAACAGTTCAGCAATTGTACAACCTCCCCAGCAGCAGTCCTCAAAAGTGGGAAATTCTGAACCAGCGTCTCCCTGTTTCCCTTCATGGCATGTTGACAAAAAAGATGGTCAGCATGAATTGTTGATGTAAACTACAGCATTTGGACTCTGTGAGAGAGGCTTTAAGTGAGCTTGAATCTCTTACTGTCATGTCAGAGGTTCACAATGAGTTTAAGTTAATTCAGAAGTATACATCCACATTTGAATACATTTTAAGGTCATCAGTGTAGAAGTATCTTCTAAAAATGAACCATGAAAATAATCTTGTAATTGAAGCACACAATGCTGCATTAGGTGTTGAGAGGGGTAATATTCAGTGACTTCAAGATATTGAAAAAATCCATGATCAATGGGGCACAATCCTTTTTGAGTCCAAATCAGTAGCACAGGATATTGGCATTTCATATGAGTTTTTCACCAATCACAACCTATGCTGACCCGGGGGGAAAGGTAGCAGGGTTTATGGATTTGGGACTGATGCAGAAAGGCACTAGTGAGTCTCTCTCTCTCTCTCTCATTTTAGCTCCATCAAATCTGGTCGATTTGAGTCACTGTGACAGATTTGTACTCTTTTTGGATTCCTTTGAGAGCTGATAGAGCTAAGTGATGAAGATCTATATTCAGCAGCTGAACAGTTTCAACAAAGGCACAACAGCAAAATTACAAGAGATCTCTGTGACGAGCACATCTTCCTATACATTTCACCAACTTTAAGTCAAACTGCAAGCCAAGAGAACTGCTTCAAGAAATATTTGATCTCAGCTTGTCAACTATACTTCCTAATATCGCAACTGCATTACATTTTTTGTCAGTCACCCTGCATCAGTGGCTTCAAGTGAATGCAAATTCAACATGTTAAAACAAGTAAAGAAAAATCATCATTCCACTATGGGACAAGAGCATTTGAGTGGACTGTCAGTGCTTAACATTGATAGTGATGTTGCACAAAAAATTAGATTCTTCTTCAATTGTAAACCAGTTTGTCCATAACAAAACCACAAAAAAAAAATTCCTAAAATAGAGTGTTGCTTGCCATGGAAACCCTCAATTACAGTTACATTGGTAATATACATTCTATTGTTGTGATAACTTAATTTTTAATAAATAAATGCCTTAAGTTCATCTTCATTTATTTTTTGTTTTAGTATGATTCTGTGGCTGAGATGTTAGATACAGCAGGGACTGGGGGAGGGGCTGGGCTAAACTCAAAGGGTGTGTCTACACTTGCATTCCTCTTTTCAAAGAGATGTGCAAACGAGAGAAATCAAAAAGGCAAATGAGGTGCATATTTGCATATTTGGCACCTCATTTGTATATTCTTATTTCAAAAGAGCTTTTTCAAAAGAAGAAAACCAGTGTTGACACTGCTCTTTTGAAAGTAAACCCCATCTTCGAAAGACTCCTTCCCTTTGTTTAATGGGAAGAAGGATTCTTTCGAAGATGAGGTTTACTTTTGAAAGAGCAGCATCTACACGGGTTTTCTTCCCTCAAAAGAAGCTCTTTTGAATAAAAATAAGCAAATGAGGGGCCAAATATGCAAATCTATACCTCATTTGCATTTTCAATTTCCCTCATTTGCATACGTCTTTCGAAAGAGGCATGCAAGTGTAGACATACCCAAAGTGGCCTGGGCCTTTATCATGTCTGTATATAGACATTGTTGTATTCCAAGGTAGGGTAATTTTCCTAATAATAATTCACACTGTCAACCAGAATTCATAAATTTTCCCAAATGGTCACAATAGCATTGGTAATTTGAAAATTTTACTCCTTGCCGCTTTGTGCCAGATTCCCCATCAATAACATAAGGATAATTATATTTGTATTTTGTAGAGAACTTTTAGCTCAACAGAGGAAAAGGAGAGCCTTTTGTTTGTTTGTTTACTCATTTATTATTAAGTGCAGCCACACAAATCTCCAAGAATAATGGTGACGATAATATCAACTCAAGAAATAGTTATGATTCTATAAAAATTGAGCCCTTTCTTGGTCTGATGGTTTTGATGGTTCTGATGGTTCCAGGTCTTCTCAGAGTCACCTTCTGCCTTTCAAGAGTTGAGAATATTAGGGAAATTCAGCCACTGTGATGTTTTAATGCTCATTATTGGAGAGAACGTGCTGGGAGGGCAGGGAAGCGGTGAAAGTAACAGAATGACAGAAGAAGCTTTAACATATTTCAAATTTGGAGACATCAAGTATCCCTTTAAAAACTAACAAAAAAATTTATTAGGTGAGCTTTTGTGGGACAGACCCACTTCTTCAGACCTGATCTGAAGACACCTAATAAATTATTTTGTTAGTCTTTTAAAGTGCTACTTCACTGCTTTTTTTGTTTTGATAGTATATAGACTAGCATGTCTTTCTCTCTGTTACTATTCAAATTTGGAGGTTTGTTTTTCATTTATCTGTGCATTCATCACCTTGTTCTTGGGTGCTGAACAATACTGAAAAATTAATAAATATAACTTGTTGTCCAGTGTCAGTGCTCGTAAGCTTCTGTGATTGTATTTGAGCTGAATATTTCAGTAAATAGCATAGCACAGCAGCAGCTGTAGAACCCTGTCTATATTCTCTCTGCACTGTGAGCAGGGATTTTTCATTTCATACATCATTTACAGTTTGCCACAGTGATTCCAGACAGCTAGGATATATTTTCAACATAAAGATAAGAAAGCAAAATATGTAAAATGTGCTGTGCAAGTTAGGCACATTGGGCTCAAATTTAATTGCATATCACATCAGAAATAACAAGCAGTCCAGTAGCACCTTGAAGACTAACAAATTTGTTAGTCGTAAGGTACTACAGGCAGGCTCGTAATGTGTGAAGTTACAGACTAACACGGCTACCCCTCTGAGTCATATAACATCAAAAATTGCATTAATAGGAAAACAGTCGACTCTCCTGAACTCAGAATAAAATATAACTTCTTTTTGTGGTTCAGAAGTCCTGAATACACCTATTGGGCAGTAAATGCCCTGCTCAGCTCATCACAGACTGGATTCATAGCAAAGATGATGTGAACACTTAATACAGATATAATGCATACCTCATACAGCTGAGTATTTCATGATATAACTGAGTGCCTCAACCATCTTGACAGAGTTGCTGCTTTAACTATACTGATTATTGCTAAAAAGTGCAGAGCTCATTCTTTTGAGTCCAGCAGAGTCTGCAGGTTCCTACTGGGCAGGACAATGCATTAGAATGGGGGTTCCCAGCAGGTATCTGCAGACTCTGCAAGACCTGAATGACCTTACAAGAATAGAATCTGCACTTCCCTGTTTTTATTTTGTTCATGCCCCTGCCAGTGCGTCTCAGCCCTGACCTGGAGTATTGAAGGGTCAGGTATTGAAGGATGGGTTTTGTTAATATAGAGCAAAATAAAATTGAAATGTTAGGGTCTGATCCATAAAGGTGCTGTGGGCCTTTGTCTCCAATTAAACTCAAGTGGTGCTCAGCATTGCTTCAGAAGAACAAATTTATAGCTGGTTTTTGCTCCAAAAAGCTTAGTACTAAAATAGTACAAATTTATGTTTGTTTAGTACATGGTCTCTTGGCTAAAAAGCCACAAAAGATGCCACCTGTGATGTTTTTAAAGTATATATTTACCTAGTAGGAACAGCACCAATTGTTTTAGATAGAGGTTAGTGATTTTCCCTCAGTGCTCTCTGAAGAGGGCTTTAAGCTAGAGACCTAAAAGTGACAGAGACCTCTGTATTCCACTCTTAGTTTTGTGAGCCATCTGCTCTCATAGTCTTCCAAGTTTCATTGACTTCCAGCTGTAACAAAACAAACATAGAACCCCAAACTTACATTCTTGCCTGATTAATGTAAAGGAGAACATGATTTGCAAATGTTAAAAGGAAAAGTTATCCTCTTTTACAAATCCATGAAAGTCAGTGCAGTTGACCTTGTTTACTGCAGGGCATTCAGACATGATATAGCATAATCTGCTAGAACTCAGTCCTGCCAACTGGTGAGAGCTCTGCTGCTTATCAAGGAAATTGCTTAAGTATGTACTTAACATTAAGCATGTGAAAAATCCCACCAATGAACTTAAAGCTAAACATGCAAATTAAGTAGTTTTTGGATTGGAAGAGAATGTTGAGCACCTGGTATGATCAATCCCCTGATAATATCTGACAACATTTTTCTTAAACAGAGCATTTAACTGGCCTTTAATATAATCTATTATCCTATATTTTTGGTATTACATTATATTATATGTATATCAAGATGGTAATTGATGAGTATTGATCTTTCAAAGATTCGGAGACAAAAATGTTGCATCCCTATGCTAGATACTACGGTATCCTGGGCTTCTTGACAATAATGTTGGTCTTAGCCATCTCTCTGAGTCTGCAAAACACTGTAAGGATATCTTATGTCCTGGCTCAGGTCTTATTCCTGACAGATGATTAGTATTGTTTGTTTATATCATAACAGCATGCAAAATGTAAGATTTCTCAAAACCCTGGAATCATGGATTTCCAGTATCTCATATCTCAAGGTGAGAGTAAGCATCCTTTCAGCTTTTGTAAAGTTTTGTTTAATAAACTTGCAGAAAGCTCAACAATAGGATGTGAACGTAGGGGCTAGTCTCCATTTCAAAAATACATACCTATATAAGGTATACAAACGCTGCATGATCCAACTGACAGAGACCAAAAACTACAAGAACTTTACCAAAGATTCATAAACCTGAATTACCCACCAGGAGAAGTAAAAAAACAAATCGACAGGGCCAGACGAATACCCAGAGACCAGCTGCTCCAAGATCGGCCCTACAGCCCCCAACTCAGACCACTGCAACGAATTATTAAAGACCTACAACCTATCCTTAATCAGGATGCTACACTCCAGAAGGCCCTGGGTGACATGCCTGTTCTCTCCTACAGACAACCTCCCAACCTTATGAGGATCCTCACTAACAGCCACAGTCTATACCTCAGGAATACCAGTCCTGGAACCTTTCCCTGCAACAAAGCCTGCTGCCAGCTTTGTCCACATATCTTCTCTGGAAATACCATCACTGGACCTAACCAGGTTACTCACAGAATCACAGGCACTTTCTCATGCTCCTCCACTAACATCATATATGCCATCATGTGCCAACAATGCCCAGGTGCTTTATACATTGGACAGACTTCTAACTCCCTTAGACAAAGGGTCAATGGGCACAAAACAGACATCAAAATACTCCAGATCTACAAACCAGTTAGTCAACATTTTAATGGAATGGGGCATTCTGTCAATGACCTAAAGGTATGTGTGTTACTGAAAAGGAATTATCGCACCGTTTTGGAAAGAGAAACAGCCGAGCTGGCTTTTATATTCAAATTTGGCACATTAACCCATGGTTTAAATCGTGATGGGAACTTTCTGAGTCACTATAGGGGCTTGTCTGCATACTTGGCTCAATCTAATTCTTGACCTTCCCGCCCCACCCCTCCACTCTCTGATTTGCTCACCTTGATTATCTTTTTCTGATTTGTCCTCCTTGCTTACTGTTTTTGGTTCTCTGTGCCTTAAATATTGAGTCCGTTCTGGTCTGGCTATGGTCTGAAGAAGTGGGTCTGTCCCACAAAAGCTCACCTAATAAACCATTTTGCTAGTCTTTAAAGTGCTACTTGACTGCTTTTTGTTGTGATTATGTAGTGGAAGGTTCTTCTATATATCTCCATTGTTGGATTCTTTGCACCATTTTTGGACCAGAATAGATTTACCATTGTACCCACATTTTTATTCTGTACAAGTTATGAGATAGATGTATCATTCTGCAACATAAATGCAAATGAGACAAGTATCTACCCAAATAGGAGAAAACCTCCTCTTGGAAAGGGGAAAATCTACCGTTGAAAACTGATTATTAGATTATTGAAATATATAATCTGCTTATTGCATGCTGAAAAAGAAAGCTGCTGAATAGTGGTGCAAGGCACAATACACTCTTCTAGTAACAACTATGTAGAGTCAGTATACTTTTGGGGCCTATTGTTAAAGACAAAGAAATGTTTATAAACTGGCTTCATCTGACCCATTATGTGGTATTAATCCAAGCTGGGAATCTGATATTAAACCCAGGTGTACACTACATAAATATGTATGAAAATGCACACCCCTGAGCAATGTAGTTTTAGGAACCAAACTCCTGGCATAGACAGGGCTGTTTTGATGATAGGGCTAAAATCTTTTGGAGACGTGGACTATCTATGTCTATGGGAGAAGTTGCTGCACTCTAAATGTTGAGAAGCCCTAAACTTCCAATGCCTCTAACCCATTGCTACCGCTCTTATTCTTTATGTGAGGAATTGAATTAGAACAATTTTTACTGGGAATTTGCTTAATCACTTGCTGTTGTAACAGTTCACTGCCATCTATTGCAGCAAGGACAACAACAACAAAGCTAACACTAATCAGGAACAGTCTTAATTCAAAGGAAAATACATTAGCCTCAGTCTTGAAAACAAAATGACTTCTTGAACCATGACAACCACAAGAGAGGGAGCTTTCTCGAAAGCACTGATCCTTTGATATGGGTTTCTGGTATTAATCTAATTAGCAACATATGTATATCTCAACAATAAACAAGGGCCTTCTGATCTGACAGGAGTAATAAGAATCTGAAAGTCATAATAAACTGTTCTTTGCCTGCATATGAAAGGCTGTGTGTGTGAAAGTCAGAAGTTTGAGGTTGCCTCATTGATATGGAAGATTCTGTAGAGGCATGATGTGGAAGAAGGGACTCAAACAAACTCCTTGTGAGGTAAATATGAGTATTTCCGTTGACTTCAATGGGAGCTGGATCTGGCTCTGAAAGGATAATATGGCTAACAGATGAAATAATATAGAAATCAACTGTAGCTGCTTTATTTTTAACCCTCTGAAGCGATATATAAAAGTAGCCTGATGACTGGCAGAATAATAATTGTATCCAAGAAGCCTGATTATAATTAATTCATGAAAGCAAATCTGATAGGTGCTAGAAATCAAATGATTTAATAGTATCTTTTCTGGTACAGTATATAAAAGGCTGAGTTTTCAGGAATGGGAAATAAAAAGGGGTGTGTTTGTAATAATCAGACCCCCAAATGACCTCGGGTTTGCTAACAGAATCACCTGTGAAACACTCCCTGTATCTGACCAAACCAAATGTAAGACATGGAAATCCCCACTCTACACCATGATCTCATACTCCTTAATTCAGTCCTGGCACAATTCAGGCTTAGCCCATTACGAACCCTCTAAGACCAAATTTCAGTCTCAGAATTAGACACCATAGCTGTGTCTACACGTGCACGCTACTTCGAAGTAGTGGCACTAACTTCGAAATAGCGCCCGTCGCGGCTACACGTGTTGGGTGCTATTTCGAAGTTAACTTCGACGTTAGACGGCGAGACGTCGAAGTCACTAACCTCATGAGGGGATCGGAATAGCGCCCTACTTCGACGTTCAACGTCGAAGTAGGGACCGTGTAGACGATCCGCGTCCTGCAACATCGAAATTGCCGGGTCCTCCATGGCGGCCATCAGCTGGGGGGTTGAGAGATGCTCTCTCTCCAGCCCCTGCGGGGCTGTATGGTCACCGTGGGCAGCAGCCCTTAGCCCAGGGCTTCTGGCTGCTGCTGCGGCAGCTGGGGATCCATGCTGCAGGCACAGGGTCTGCAACCAGTTGTTGGCTCTGTGTATCTTGTGTTGTTTAGTGCAACTGTGTCTGGGAGGGGCCCTTTAAGGGAGCGGCTTGCTGTTGAGTCCGCCCTGTGACCCTGTCTGCAGCTGTGCCTGGCACCCTTATTTCGATGTGTGCTACTTTGGCGTGTAGACGTACCCTCGCAGCGCCTATTTCGATGTGGTGCCGCGCAACGTCGAAGTTGAACATCGACGTTGCCAGCCCTGGAGGACGTGTAGACGTTATTCATCGAAATAGCCTATTTCGATGTTGGCTTCACGTGTAGACGTAGCCCATGAGGACTGATATTCTAGGATTTTATGTGAAAAACACCACCACATGGTACATATCTCAAGATATGTCTGTTTCTCCAGCCTGACAAAGTCACAGCACAGGAATGTGTAAATAGTTTTAAATATGTGGAACTTAAATAACTACTAAAATGAAGACTGACAGCAGGAGCCTTGGCTCGAACAGACACTGACAGAAGTTAAAATGGACCTGTGGTTATTCCAACCCAGAGACTTTGAAAAGTGGCTGTTCTGCCTCCAGATTCCAAAATAGGAATGGATTTTACACACAAGTATTTCATTTGTATAAAGCCCCTACTACTCCATTGCTGTGCCGGGGAAGTGAAAGAGTGGGCTTTTTTCTCTCTCCTTTTCTGCCTTTGCACAAGACTGAAAGGATTCACTGTTAGACAGAGACCAAACATACAGCACTTCAGCCCCAAAGGTGACTTCTAGGGGCTTGAACACATGATCTATGAGGAGAGGCTTATTTAGTTTGCAAAAGACAAAAGTGGGGGTGATTTGACAGCAGCCTTCAACTTTCTGAAGGGGGGCTCAAAAGAGGATGGAGAGAGGGTGTTTTCAGTAGTGACAGACGGGAAAATAATGAGTAATGGTCTCAAATTGCAGTGCGAGTGGTCTAGGTTGGATATTAGGAAACACATTTCACCAGGAGAGTGGTAAAGCACTGGAATGCGTTACTTAGGCTGCTGCTACACTACCATTCTCCCATCAGAGGTGCCAAGGTAATGAGGCAATCTGAAACAGGCTAATGAGGTGCTACCATGCATATTCAGCACCTCATCAGCATAATGGCAGCCATGTGAACAGACTTCGAATTGCAGATTGATAGTGAAGGTGGGGAAATGCTTTGAAATGAGCACCCCACTTCGACATGCCCTTACTCCCACAGAACTAGATTGGAATAATGGAATGTCAAAGTAGGGTGCTTATTTGAAAGCTACCCCCATCTTCACTGTCAATCTGCAATTTGAAGACTGTTTGCGTGGCTGCCATTATGCTAATGAGGTGCTGAATATCCATGTTAGCATCTCATTAGCCTGCTTCAAACTGCCTCATTACAATGGCACCTCTGATGGGAGAATGATAGTGAAGAGCAGCCTGAGAGAGCGGGTGCAATTACCATCCCTAGAGGTTTGTAAGTCCCGTCTTTAAGTCCTGGCTGGGATGATTTAGTTAGGGTTCATCCTCCTTTAGGCAGGGGGCTGGACTAGGTGACCTCCTCAGGTATCTTCCAAGCCAAGGATTCTTTCTTTCTTTCTTTCTCTTAACAATGTTCAACAAGTGAGGATTTGAATGGAAAATAACTTTGCAGCCGATTGAGCATCAACTAACATAGGGCAGATGGGATTAGACTTTGCTATGGTATCCATTGCAAAATGGAGGCATCTCAGCTATTTCCTGCCTCCCACCCCACAATGCAGTGGTGTCTTTTTGTTTGATGAATTTTGAAACTCTTATTGTAACTTACTTAGACTAGCTGAATGCTTAGACTGCTGATATTCTGCTTGGGGATTTAGGTTTGGCAGAGGCACCATGAAAATACCTCTTCGTGAGCTTCCTAAGGCTTGGAGTGCTGCAGACAGGCAGGGATGGGGAGTAGATACAGCTGGCCTCATTATTGAGTACCCCTGCTGTCTGGTTAAGTGCAGTGTTACAGCTTGTCTGCTAGCTTGTCTGCAGGGATATATTATGAAGCAGTTCTCAATATAGAGAGAGGTGAAATGGGACATATTAGGGGAAATGGCTGCCCTGAGGGAAAGCTGTGAGGTAATGATCACATTTTTGGTTAATGCCTTTGGGTATATGATGGCAACCACAAGGTATTTGCTTTTGAACAGAGCCCAATAGCATCTGAAGAAGTGACTGGAATGTTCCATTTGGCGAGCATCTAATGGTGACTGGCAGGGAAGTTATGATGATTTCTGTGCCATTTATAGGGACTTGGCCATTTTACCCATATGTGACTTTCCCAAGGCACTCCTGTCCACAGATTGGCTCACTAGCTTTTACTTCTGCCTTCATTTTGTTTTGCCTCCTGCAGCTGACATCTTTCCTGCCATCTGTGTCTTTTCCGGAAGGTAGCTCTCTTTGCTGCTGACTGAGATCCTGGGGGATGCTGTCAAGCACACTTTTGCCATCACAAGTTCTTTCTCATTTTTATGTGACTCTTTCTTCTTTTCCTACTCTGGGGTCTCAACTTCATTCTTCTGCTGAAAGATGAGTATGAAGGATAGCCATTCAACCCCAGATGATGACAAAATAGGCGTGTTAGATTGGAATTCTTGGGGTACCATTTAATGTGCTGGAGGTATCACTAAACCTTCCTTTTCTGCCACCTGGGTACCTTTTATGCAGTCTTGCTGGGCCAGGCTTATAAGCTTCTTCCAGCCAAGAACACAGGCAGGACCACACACCCAACTACAGAATAATGAAGACACTGAGATCAGTTCTGGGAAGGCTCATCTTAAGGGACTTGACACTCCACCCAGATGTTTATTTCCCTTGGAGTACAAACCCAGAATTCTATGAAATTTGCCTCCTCCCTCAATGTGAAGGAAGGTATGAACAACTCTCCCCTCTCCCATCAAAATTATATAAATTCGATTATATTATGAACCAAAACTAAGTTTATTAACTACAAAAAAAGATATTTTAGGTGGTTAAAGGGACAGCAAACAGAACAAATCTAATTAATAAGAAAATAACACAAAGCAGACAAAGTAGGCTAGAGTCACTAAAAAAATTCATTACAAATAATAATTCCTCACCCTGGATCTTGTTAGATAGAGTCCTTCACAGGCCAGATATATTTTTAGTCTGCATCCAGCAGTTCTTGTCCCCTAACTTTGATCAGTTGAAGTCCTCTTGTTTCCCAGTATTTTCAAGTGGGTGGGTGGGCATAGGAGAAGCCATTCTGAAAACCTTGGTTTTCTTCCCTCACTTTATATAGGATTTCTATAAGGGAGCAATCCTTTGTTTGACACCACCCAATATAAATTTCAGCAGCTTAGAATGCAGGTTAGTATCAGGAGATCAGACTACCTGACTCTGTAGCATTACAGCACCCATAAGTCAGTATCACTATGGAAGGTCCACAGAAGCTATTTCTCACTGATTTTTCACTGGGCTTTAAAGGTATAAGGAAGTAAGAAAATATCAGGGAAAAAAGAATGACAGAAGTTTGAAACAAGCTTACTTCTTGAGAAAGTTGGAGTTGCTATTTCCTTCCCTCTCTCTTCTACATGAGGCTGCTCTTTTGCTGCTCCCGACCATATCCTAAAGCTCAGGTGCATCACAAACCCCATGTAATGTAGCTTCCAAACACTGATAAGAGTCTGAAGTTTTCTGCAAAGAGAGACACTTAGGCTGTGTCTATACTACAAAAATAACTTGGAAGTTGAGTGTCTATACACATCCTACTTAGAAGTTAAACTTCGAAGTAGGGCACCACTCCGGACTTCAAAGTTGGGCTCCCTATGCTGAAGTTAACTTCAAAGTAAGGGGAAATGTGTGTAGACTCTCTAGTGGCTACTTCAAAGTAGTGCCTTACTTCAAAGTTAGCTCCTTGTGTAGACGTAACCTTAGAAGCCATCTAAGGAACACACAGAATGCTGTTTTCACGTTATTACTATTACCTTCCAACAGCTGCTTAGTCACCCAGTGAGCTAAGAAACACCTTCACTATACTTTAACTATGCCTCCCTAGTTGCATGTGTCTCCAGCATGTTCAGCAGAGTAGGAAAGCCATCTGAAGAGAATAAAGGGTGGCGATGCAGATCATTTCTGCTCATCCCTGTTTTCTTGACTCAGCTTGCAGTCTTTTTTCATTGTGTGTGCACCATACATCCACACTTCAGAATGTGTTGCTTTGAATTTTGCCTTCTAATTAATTGTATTAATAATTGAACTACTTAGAAGACCATTTATTAGTGTGATAATTAAGTGTCTTCTACTATAAATTGCATTTTTTTACAATCTAAATTATAATTATATACATCTCCTACAAATGGTGGTCATTTGAGTTACTTAGGTTTGCAATCCCATGCACAGCAAATTACGCTGTGGATTTTTTCCAGTCCATGTAAGTGGGAGTCAGCGGGGGCTAGCAAGACTCATTCTACAAAATCATAGGCATTTTAAACATCTAGGAATAAACTATAATTTATATTCATAAAGTACAAATATTTACACAGAGGTACCTTTAGTATGTGCTTGAAAGATGTTTGCAAACTGACTTGAAGAAAAGCTTTATATCTTATTGCCTGAGGCAAAAGCTTCAGTTTATAGTTAATTTATATGCTGTTCCTCTGAAATATTGTAACCTTTATTATTAATCAATATAAACTGAAAGTATCTTTGAGTTCTAAGAAATAAAAAGCCAGTTCCTTCAGTAGGTTTAGAATGAATGGACATAAGCTCCACTCAGTGGAGCAGGACCCACGTATATTAAATGATTACAAAAAGTACAGATTTGGCTCATAGCCTCTGCTAGATTGCTGTCTATGATGCTACATAAGAGACTGAACAAATAACCTCATCCAAGTGCCTGATTGTGACACTTCACCCAAATATTTTTATGGAGATATACTTTTGAATATGAATAAGCATAATTTGAATATTCTTGTCAGTCCTTCAGTAACGTGTAAGATATCTTCATGTCGCCCTCCGAGTTGTGAGTCCATTGATGGCTGACCAGCCTGATTATGGAGCTATAGGCCTTATCACAGAAAGGGCAGGAGTTGGTAGCTGTTGAAGGGGCATGGGGCAGTTTTTGCTGCTCTTTTCTCCTTCTCTGCCTTTCCTATTCTGTGCTGTGGTGGGACCTCTCAAATTGTGCCAACACCCTCATGGATTTGAATATGCTTTATGCAAAACAGGTTAAGTAACCTATAATTTAAGCGCCTTTTTTCCTCTGAATATGTGTTTTCTATTTGTGCACATTTATCAGTTGTGCATGTGAAGTAAGAAATGTCATGCAAACCTGATTATTAATATATATTAGTGCTACTGAAGAGACAGAGAATATTTTATGACCGCTATAAAAATTCATGGTGCACCCACATCTTAAATACTGCCTACAGATGTGGTTACCTCATCTCAAAAGGTATATTGGCATTGAAAAAGGTTCAGAAAAGGGCAACAAAAATGATTAGGGGTTTTGAACTGGTGTCATATGAACAGATTAAAAGACTGGGACTTTTCAGTTTAGAAAAAAAGAGATTAAAGGGGGATATGATAGAGGTCTATAAAATCCTGGCAAGTGTGGAGGAAGTGAATATAGAAAAGTTATTTACTTGTTCCCATAATATAAGAACTAGGGGTCACCAAATGAAATTAATAGGTAACAGGTTTAAAGCTAACAAAAGGAAGTTTTATTTTTTCCCACAGCGCACAGTCAACCTGTGGAACTCCTTGCCAGAGGATGCTGTGAAGACCGAGACTTTATCAGGGTTGAAAAAGAACTAGATAAATTCATGGATGTTATGTTTATCAATATTTATTAGCTAGGATGAGTAGGAATGGTATCTCTAGCCTCAGTTTGTCAGAAGCTAGAAATAGATGACAGGAGAAGGGTCACTCAATGATTACCTGCTCTGTTCACTCCCTCTGAGGCACCTGGCATTGGCCTCTGTGAGAAAAAGAGAGGATACCGTGCTAGATGGACCTTTGGTGTGAGCCAGTATTGCTGTTCTTATGTTATATTTTTATGATGGAATGGTCTGGTGCTTAAGACAATGGTCTATAAATGGTCTGTTTTTCCTGTGAACCCAAAATGTGGTTGAGCCAACAGAGACATGTAACCATGCCACCTGGTGCTGGAATCCATCTTGAATTTGCTGTTTTCTCATTGGGATGGGCAGAAGTTAATAAACTTCCTTTGGTGAATTTCTGTTTAAGGGATGGGTAGCAAAAATTGATTGTCTTCAGCTAGCTTTTGAAAACTGATTCCCCATCCTAAGAGAATACACAAGAGGCTGCTAGAGCCAGGGCAGAGAAAAGATCAGCTCTGACTTGAAGAATTTTATTTGGAATAAGGACTAGGGTGAGAATATTTTTGTAGCAGTCTCTCTTAGCGTAATAAGCTTAAGTGACATGTTTTGTTTATGTTAGTTAAGTAACTTGCCTTAATGTGTCTTTTTTCATTTGCAATAAATTAAAGCTTGTTTTTTATACCTAATAAAAACACTTTTGTTTATCTAACCCAGTTTAAATAATTGTTAACATGGGGAGCAACAGCTGTGCATCTCTCTCTCTCTTTCATTGATAAAACCGGTGAATTTATGAGCTTTCTCTATGTAAATCCTTTATACATACTAAGAGAGATTTATTTAGGGATTTGGGCCCTTTTGAGGGTTATGCTCATGAGTGCTGTCAAGTGCCTATAACAGCCCTCCCAGAGCTGAGCTGGTTCAACATCTGTGTTATTCTGGAGAGCGGCTGTTATCCCAACTCTGTCTTTTTTTGAGGAAACCAGAACTTCTGGACCAGCAGGACAGGGTGCTGGGGTGTTCCGGAAGGCTGGTAGGCAGGCTCAGTGGTATGATCAGCACACTGGGTGACAAATGCAAGGGGATCTCTGTCATCCAAACTGTCACACTAATGTTAGGATTTTTCTTAAAATCTGAGCAAGTAGTGAGACCTTTTCCAGGCTAAAGGTGTTTTGTACATTATGATCTCTCAAAGTTTTAAACAAATTCTCCTTTGACCCTCTTTCTGTAACCCTCAAAAGGATGAAGAGCTAGCCCCCTCCAGACATGTGTCTGTAATGCTCTATCGAATTCCCCAAGCCATTGTCTGCATGTATGGGGGGAGGCAGCTGCTACTGTCACCAATGTCTGTGATAATTTGTTAGGTCACCAAAATTCCGTGGGTCAACATCATTTTCTTCCATAATATGTGGTAGCGGGGCTCATATATTGCAGTCATGTTAAGTGGTCAGAGCATCTGAGGAATCTGAGTGAGGTTTAAGGCAGCTGAGAAAAATCAAAGTGGTCGAGGCTGTTTGAAGAAGATAGCACATCCAAGGGGATGAATGAGATGCAGTGAAGAGCTCGGAGATCTGAGCAGCCTGCTGTGTGACAAGAGTTTAAAGGGGCTCCAAGTAACTCCAAGCAGAAAACATAGTCTCGAGTGATAATATCATTATTTGTAATCAGGTGGGTGGCTAGCAACACATTTTTCTGATGCTCCCAGCAGTCTTATTGCAAACCGCACAACCTTATAAGTTTGTTCTAATGTGAAGTGAAGTTGCTGGAAGATCCATCAGTTTGTGCAATGTCTAAAGAAACAGAGCAATAGTAGCAGATTCAGAGTGGGTTTTGGGATCTTTTCCTGCTTACTTATTAGCTTTGTTTACATGGGCATGCATGTTCTCATACTGAATCATGCTTGTGTGTGCTTCCTCTACCTAAGCTGAGTATTCATTTGTGCTGTGTTGGACGCAGGTACGACTCTGTGTATATGCACGTACCTGTGTCCTGACTGCCTGACTGGGATTGTTGTTACGTTATATTAGTGCTATCATTTCAAGAGTAGTGTGCTAGGATTGTGTGTGTCATAGGGATACTCTTTTGGAACTGTTTTTCTTTGTGTTGTTGGCACTGTCCCATACCTTCATATATTTGCTGAGGGCAGTTTCTGATCACATCTCCCCTCCTGGTTGTTCCATGCAAAAGTGGTTGGAAGACATGGAGCAATGGGATGATGATCTGGTTCTGCTCCTGCTCCTTATTTCAGGGTAAATGATTATGCCATTGAATAGGTGACTGGCAAGTTGCTGGATGGAATTTGGACATGAGACATGTTGAAGGTGGCTGACCTTGAAGGGTCAGTGATCATTCATTCAGTTCACATGGTACAGCTATTGTGAATTTTGATATTGCCACAGAATGCCTTTTATCTGACTCTTGCTTTTGGTGCAGGAGAGCCAGTATGGTTAGGTGGGATTAGATCATTCTGTAAACTTGAGGTGGAGCGTGTGGTGGGGGAAGGAGGACTGATTCTAGAACTTCTGAAAGAGGAAATAGACCTTAATGGAGCTGTGGGAGGATCTTACACCAAACGTCCCAAAGCAGAGCACTTGATTCAGTGAAGTCACAACAAGTGCAAAAGAGCGTTACTATTGCCCTGTGGAAGTTAGCATCACCAGACAGCTATAGATCTTTTGTAAACTACTTTGGGTTAGAAAGTCTACTGTCAGGGGTTTGCTTGTGTAGGTTTGTGAGGCAGTTAACATTGTGATTGATGAAGGGCAGGGGAGAGGAGGGGAGCTGCCATACAAGAAGTTCCAGAAATAACAGCTGGATTTCAGAGAATGCATTTTTCAAATTTTATAGTGGACATTGATGGTTATTCAGTCATGCTGCACAGCTTGGTAGACCACAGAGGCAGATCCATGAATACAAACCAGGGCAAAAATAGAAAGATTTTGATGCCAGGGTGCTGAGGATATCAGAACTGTACCTTAAAGAGGAAGATATTACATGTTTCTCTGTGGTGTGTCTGTGCCAACAGGTATTTTGGGAGTCTCTGTATGCACACCAACTTGCTTTGTGAAATCATACCATGACATCCGTGACCCTGGAAAAAGGGAATTGCTCCATAATGTTTGGGATGGCAAAGGGGACTGCCTCTGCAGAACAGGGAATGGCTAAAGTCCTTTGGATACAGGGAAATGACACCCTCACCAAGCTATGTGAGCCAGGTGTGTATCAATATTCCCTTGTGTATTTCTAGCAACTGGACAGGATATCATCCTCTGCCTGCAAGTCTGGTTAGCTAAACTGTCTGCAGACATCTGGACACACACACACACCCAGCATACCCAGTGGTTCTAGTTCCCAGTGGGAAGTGAAGTGAGAGATACCATATGTGGATGCATTTTGGCACAGGTGAGAGACAGAGAATGACATCCTGTTCAGCCCCTAGAAATACACAAGGGAACACCTGGGTTACGTAGCTCAGTAAGATTGTCATTTCCCTGTAGCCAAAGGACACTAACCCTTTTTTCCTTTGACACTGGAGGAATTAAAGACAATTATAACAGGGGAACTCAATAGGTTATCACCTTGGGTTTGGACTTGTGCTGGGGAGGTTGGTGGCAGGAGGGTAAAGAGGTCATTGTGCAATGTTTTTGTCTTCCCTATTCACACTTCTGTGCAGACCTCTGTTATTGGGGGTACTCAGCCTCTCTTAATGAGCTTCTGAAGCTTTGCTTGGGGTGGGGATTTTTCACTGTTCATTGTCATCAGTGCTCAAGGCATGTAGAAGCTGTTATAGAGCACCAATCCCACCCTCTGGTTGAAAGTGATTATTTTTTAGGGTGGGGAGAGAAGGGGGAAGCTGTTTGCAGTTACATTTTGCGATCTCCCAACTAGCCAGTGCTTATTTATTTAATGTTTGTTATGTAAATGGTATGTTCTAGTTTTGTAATCAAAAATTTGTGTGCTACCAGGTCAGACCCTTAGATAAATTGGTGTACATTACATCAGCACTACAACCTTTATCAAGCAAGCTTGTTATCTCATCAAAAATATATCATTAGTTTGATGGGATATTTTTCATAAACCCATATTGAAGGCACATGCCCAATAAGTCTTCCTGGATTGGTTGGATGAGTCCTTGACACTATTTTACAGGTGTCTCAGGTGTTTGATGAATTCCCAACACTGAGTTGGAGGCTGCTGAATGCTCTCCTTCTCAAGCCTCCATAAAATTTCCCAGTACAGGTGTGTGTTCTTGCCATTCAAAGTGAAGTCTTATAGAATGGTGCCCATACTACTCATGGGCCAGGGCAGAGCCCATTTTCACATCTATTGATTTGAAAAGAGTACAGTGGAAAACATTTCCCCCACCACCACATTTGTCATTGGTGGTAATGAGCATTGCCGATAATATTAGAATAGAGACTGTTATAGATTGGACAAGGGTCAGAAAAAGAAAGGGTCAGTGCATTCTGGAAATGGAGGTGAAGGGCTATTGCAATTTGAACCTCTTATGCATTTTCTCATCCTCATCCACACTGTTATGGGTGTGGGGCTGTGCCATAGCTTTAAGTATGACCTTACCCTGTACTTACCTTCTTCTCCTCTTCTTCAGACACAGGCTTCTGAGGTACAGGTGTGGACAAGAGGGGTTAGTTATTGCACAACTGCATGAACATATGTGTTTACAGTCACTAATGTGAACTACTTTTTAATGAGTGGGTAAATAACTATTTTTCCCAGTTAGCCTCAAACACCTGCTCTGTAAAGCTCAATGACTTTAATGGCCAAGTGTCACAATTAGGGTCCTTATGGAGACAGCTACAGCAAGTAGCAGTGATACCAATACGTTTGTGAGGTCTTGAATGCACAAATGCTAAAAAATTGCTCCAGTGCCTGCTCTGTGTGATTTGGTGTTGTAACTCATCATGTAATATGTTGGAGCTCTACAGTATGTTAATAAGGTTGCTAGGCAGCTTAACTCTTCTGTATGATTGGTTTTGATAGCCAGAGCATTTTCAATTTTACCTGGCGTATAATCTTCCATTATGAGTTATTAAAAAAATAAAGTTCTCAATATGCCTTGTCTAATTCCAGAGTTTCATTGTAAAGACATTAAGGTTTCATTGTCAGTCATGAGTTACCACTACACGGATACAATTAGGTGTTTCATATATGCATGTATGACAGCATGTAAGAGGCCCTCTGCTAGAGGACCTGTAGTCCTACTACCTCCTGCCTCTGGAAAAAGAGCAGTGAAGGTGGCTCCTCTAAGCTTTCCTAGAAAGGCAGAAGGGAAGCAGCCAATCAGAGCCCTGGAAGCCCAGCTAAAATCTGGCTCAAGCGCTGTAACTGGTAAGTTGCTGGCTGAGAGCAGAAGGATAAAGAAAGCACTAAAAGGCTGTGGAACTCCATGGTTATAGGACTGTGAAGTTTTTCAAAGCACGGAGGCCTGGGAGAGAGAACCCTGGCTGCAAAGGGGCAGCAAAGGATTGTTTTTGCTTCTGTAGCCACATTATTGGGAATTCATGGTCTGTTGATTACCCATCATAACCTTAAGTTATGGCCTGTGTCGAAGGTTTTTAAAATATTCACCCAGCCTGTAAATATGACTTACATTAGATTATATTTTCATTCTTTAAGTGTCTCAGGTATTCTTTCTTGCTTACGAGAGCTTTGCTTTTATCATATGGATGCAGAACTCAAATATAGAATACCCTATAGCAGTGTTCCCTGTAAACTGGATGCTTGTGCAGCTGCTCAGGAAGGATTCAAATGATGCCCATTTAATTAGCAGATGACCCACAGCTAGGTTTTTTGTTTTTACTGGTGGTGTCTAAGTACACATAAAAATTTATTCCGCACAAGGGTGGAAAAAATCCATACATGGATGGAAATGATTAGAGGGAATATTGCCCTGTAGTCTACATTAGATCTGAATTTTTATGTATAAATGAAGGTAGGACACTGCACTGTGCAGCGTTCTTTTTCAGAAGCAGATGTCCACCAGCCTTTTTTTGTGAGATGATTCATATGAACATATAGCTAACTGATGAACCAAGGGGTCAAGCCTGGCTGCCATTTACCGACTGAAGGAAAGAGGGTTGGATAATGAATGCCCTTAAAATCTTTCTGTATTATCTGAGACTAAACTACACTGCTAAGTCTTAAAAGCACCTTCTTAATTTTAGTTTCCACTTAGAAAACACAAAAACATTACACCCTTGTTTTCTTTGTTTTAATTGCAAATCTGAAAACATTACCAAATGCCAAATCAGGAATTGCAGGAATAAAAATCTCTTAGTTCAAGGTAACTCTTTTCTTATATCCTTTCCCAAAAACATCTGTCCATGGTATCAGCAT
The DNA here is from genome assembly GCF_033958435.1 of Carettochelys insculpta. Lineage (NCBI taxonomy): Eukaryota > Metazoa > Chordata > Testudines > Carettochelyidae > Carettochelys > Carettochelys insculpta. Next base: position 28,192,502 of record NC_134145.1, on the reverse strand, counting down.
TTAGTGATACACTTTCCTGCCATGACAGCCTTTGTGATCCTGTAGTTCAACAGAAAGGAAAAACTTATCTCCGACTAGTGAGCTCTGTGTGCTCCCATGGAATACACTCCCAGTTGCCGTTCCAAACCACCTTCTTGAAATGTCACAATTATTTTTTCATATCTATCAAAGATGACAGTGGGGTGGCATGTGAAAATGTTCAGTTGTTTCTAATGTATTTATTTTAAACAATTTGTTTCCATAGATGATTCCACTTGATGGTGTAAAACATCACCTTTTCCACCGAGTCCACCAACGCTCAGTTCTTCAGGCTATATCAGGTAATTGGATTTTTTTTCATACATTTAAATGAATAAGCCTCTTGTATTTGTTTTTCAATACTTACGGGTTTCAATCCTCCTGGATCTGTTAGAGTTCTGGACTTTAAACCTTTATATATGTGGTGTCCAACATGCTAGCCTCATGTGGCTATTTGGCCATTTGGGTGTGGTTAGTTGGTTTGAACAATAAATATACTTTCAGACTATTGTGGCTAGTTAGCTATAGCACTGCTTCAGAACTGGTTGGACACCAAGGCTCTATTCTCATGGGTTGTAGCTGGTTCTTATATATTCTCTGTGGAGTGTAACATGTTTAATAAGAATATTTCCCCTATTTTTTTTAATCTGAGTGCCAAAAATGGGTGCCAGTTTCAGACACTGTTTCATGCATTGTTTGTAACGAAAAATGTTTTGTTTTAAAAAAGGAAGCTTTGCAAGACATTTGCCTGAAGCAGCGGTGCTGGAAGTAGATGTGCGGGGCCGAGGGGAAGTGCACCCATGACTTGAAGTGGTTTCCATTTTATATGTAGGGTTTACAGTTTGGTTCAATGGCTCTCAGCACCCCAGCCTGAAATACGAAATAATACCATTGCACTATACTCCAGCCCCACCACTGCATTCTTCCAAACAAGCCCTTTATTCAGAGTAGCATGCCGCAGGTGACATTGTTCGGTGAAGCCAGAAGAGCCACTCGCAGGCACAGAGCAGGATTGTGCCAGTGCCTGCACTGAAGAACAGAGAAGAGAAGCAGTAGACCCTTTGCCTGCTTTTTAGTTCACCCGGTGCAGGGCTGGGGGGAATAAAAGGTGTGATGGCAAAAAAAAAAATCCATGGAGTGAGTGATGAAGGTTTTGGTTTTTGAATTTTTGATGGCTTAATATAAACAGATACTCAAGTCTGTCTGATATTCACGAGGAAGCGTTTTACCCCCACATTTTGCATTGTGATTGGATATGGAAGCCCGAAGGCCTAATGTTTCATAAACTACAGAAGCACTGTAACAATCATTATTCTGTGTCAGGACAAAATTACCTCGTGGGAGCATTGTATAATGTCTAGTATATTAATCACTAGAGATATTTTGCAGCACTCAGTTACTTTATAAAGGCTGGGTTGTGTTCTGATCTTTCTAATGGTCACATGTGAAGCACTGGAGCTTTTATTCTTTCATAAGTAATGCATATCTGGCAGAATAATGCACTATGCACCTCCTCTCCTAGAATATTCTAAAAGTCAGTTAGTAACTAGAATATTTTTGTCCTCCAGAATATTTCAACTAAAGAGTTTATTTCAAAGACTTGCTTTATCTTTTCCATATGTTCTAGCAGCATGCTATCACACACACTACCAAATTTTGACCCTTTTGTTTTAAACAAAATAAAACCACATCAACCAGGCCAATCATAGTCACTTATCAAGTTGGAAGAGTTTCAGGATCTTATGAAGGAGACATCTACACTACAAGCAAGAGGTGTAATCCCCAGCTGGCAAGCACATATTGCATTAGCTCTCTCTGAGCTAGCGCAAATATAAATAGCTGATTAGCTATGGTAGCTTAGGAAGTGGCAACGGAGGCATAGCTTAGTCATGCCAAGTACAAACCCACCTGGCTGTCACTGCTGCTGCTCATGTTACCATTTAAACTTCCACTAGCTCAATGAAAGCTAATGTGACTAAGTGTATATGACTTGGGAATCACACTCCTAGCTGGCAGGACAGACGGAGCCTATTCCAGTCTTCAGTATGAAGACATCCCACTGAAAGTATCCAGAACACTGCAAATGCTATGAACTGTGTTTTCAAATTCTAATCTAATAACTGAGTTACCCACAGACATTACCCTAATTTATGGATTTCGTGATCACTAACAGGTGTTCAGCTTGGACACTGCTTGCAAGATCTTCCAAAAGGCACATTTAGACCTTTACTTTTAAAGTTAAGAACTCTCAGTAGGTTTTAGCTATTGTCAAAAGCAGTATATGGTTTCAAAATATCAAACTCCAACATTTAGCACTGAGAAATATGCTTTTTACACTTATTTATCTAAAGCTTTAATACCTGAAGCTGCTTAAATTCTCCTCATTGTTTTGCACATTTTCACAAGTACTGATAACATTTTCTCTTTTCAGAAGTTCTTTATAACTACCCTTTAGAAAGACACATCAGAGGAAAATAAGTATGCTCTAGTTGTCTAACTGAACACGTGTATTTTATTTCTAAGTCACAAAAAAATATGTCTCTAAATAATTCGTAACAATTTGTTTGAGTAATGAAAATAATACCCTCATTCAGCAAAACACTTAAGCATAGGCTTAACCTTAAGCATGTAAATGTTATTTAAATAGTCAAAGGCTTAGCCTCTGCTTAAGGCTTTCTGGGGTAAGACAAAGTCAAAGAGGGAAAAAACAAGATCAAAATCTTACCCACCTTGCCGGAGTAAAATGTAAGTTAAACTGAAGGACCTCAAGATCTGGTACCCTTTTTGTTGTTGTTGTTTTTAAGAATTGAACTGTTCTTCTACTCTTTTTAAATGTTTAAGGCTTCTTGTCATGTCATGGTCCCTTAGTGAGCTGACTGTTCTGGAATCTACACTCCCTCACAGTGTGGTTGGGAATCTGTGCTTTTGATAGGATCACTGTGGTGGGTTAGGCTGGCAGAAAACTAGCAAGACTTTGCAATAGCGAACTAAACCAATCAACAAGCCTTATATTTAGCACCTATACCATAAACAGATTACAGTGTGTGTGTGCTCCCAGGTGTAATGTCAAAGCAACCATATTTGCAAGCATAGACAAGTGACATTCAATTATGTGCATAGGCAATGTGGTAAAAGTCACAAAGTAATTGACTGCTCTAGCACAGTGTGCAATTCATTGTTTATAATCAATTTTTCATTATATAGGAATATAATATATTGTGTTCGTATGTTTTTCTAATTTGTTAGCACAACTGGTAACATGCAGAGTCAAGCAACTGACATTTGATAAAATACTGAGATGAAAGTAATTTGCTAATAAAATTACTTCACTGTACTTTTGATGAAGTTTTTCAGTTAGAAACAAGAGACTTAATTTCCAACATTGTAACCAGTTATAGAATACTGTAACTGGAAGAGACTTCTGAAGGTCATCCAGTCCAGTCCCCTGCCCTCACTGCAGGACCAAGCAACATTTAGATCACCCCAGTAAATGTTTACCTAAGCTGCTCTTAAATGTCTCCAATGATGGAAATTCAAAAACCTCCCCAAGCAATTTATTCCAGTGTTTAACCACCCTGACAGGAAGTTTTTCCTAATGTCCAACATAAACTTCCCTTGCTCCAATTTAAGCCCATTGAATCATCCCCTTTTAGTTCCCCCTAGAGTTTGTGAAGTATCTTCCCAGCTATGGTCAGTTGCAGCTTAGGGAATTTTGCTGCAGCAGACACTGGGTGTGAACTTCAGGACCCCTTGTTCCTTATATGTGGTGTTAACCACTTAGCTTCCATGTGTATTAACACTGGTTGTGTATAGTATTCAATGATCAATATTTAAAGTTAGCATCTCTTGATAGTTGTCACTGTGGTATCTTTTCTGTTATAAGGATAAAGGAGACATGATTATCTCTCACAATAGTAACTGCAGGCAAATGTTGGCTCTTGAATGGTAACCATTCTGAGCCAACATTCCTATGACACACCTGTGTGGGGTGTATTTTATATTTTAAAGTGAAGTTAGAAGTTGTGAAAGGTGCTCAGTTGACAGAAAGAAACCATGCAGACATAAATCCATGAAGATGTGTCTCTGTACTGACCTGTTGACTTAAAGAGAAGTTGTCTGACTGGATTATAATAGTTTAGTTTCTAATTTTTTGGGTTATGTTCCTGAAAGAAAAGGTTTGAGTAAGTGCCAGCTTGGATTGTGACTATTACATACAGTTACTAGCAAGGATCCTGGGGATATCAAATAATTTCATGTAGCTCAAGTGACATTATCCTTGTCTTGTTTTGTGCTGCAGCTGAGTGGGAACGAGACTCCGAGCTTATGGCTACATGACAGAGCTATTCTGAGATATCTCAGTATCCCGAATAGCTACTCCGTTTCTGTGAAACGTGCCAATTATTTCAAAATATTTTTCAAAATAACGGGCATGCTATTTCAGCATCCCTGTATTCCTTGTTGCAGGAGGCATAAGGGATGCTTCAAAATAGCACTTTATTTTGACATTTGGCACTGTTTAGACTGAGCCAATTGTCAAAATAGCCTATTGTGAAATAAACTTGAAATAAGATACACAAATTGCATATCTTATTTTAACTTAGGATAGCCCTAGACACTAAGCAGCACAACATTGGCTCTCAGTCCTCTCCCATTTTTTTACTGGGACTTGAAGTATAACTTCTTCCTCCAACTTGAGTAAAAATTTTAGGCCATAACCCTTGTGTCAATGTGGTCCAAGTTAAAAGGAGCACAGAGTTAAAACTCGTGAACAGTGGTGGCAATGGGGGAAGCACAAGATCAGCATTTTATCATGATTTCAAGTTTTGCTTTGTTGAAGACATCTGATGTGCACAGTAACAAAAATTGGTAAGGTAACCTATGTCAAAAGAAAATTTAGCTAACAGCAATATTTTTGGTTACTTTGTACTTCAGGGCTACATTTACACTAGAGAGTTTTGTCAACAAAACTGGGGTTTTGTCCATAAAACTCACAAGAGTATCTACACACAAAATGCATTTTGTCAACACAAAATGTCAACAAAGCTGTGTAGATGCTTGGGGTGGGGGGCAGCTTTTGTCAACAGAGCAGATCAAAAGATGTTTAGACGTGGTTTCTCCACATAATTTTTGTCAGAACATCTCTTCTGACAGTAACCTCTGTAGGCAGATGCTTCTAGTGTAGACATAGCCCAGATGTTTTCAGGAAAGAAAAGCATGGAATTATTCATACAATTCTGATACTGTTCTAACCCACTACAAAATTTCCACCCTTCTACATCAGTTTTAACTCTTTTCTTCTATTAACTGGGGCCATATGTGAGAGTCCTAGGAAGGGGATACAAATCTAAGCATCCAGAAAAAGTTCCTCTTTAAAAAATAAAACATTAATGTATATTTTATGAACATTGTAGCTTATGCCTTTAGCAGATTTGCTGTGCAGATTTTGAAGAGGGCTTCATCTGACAGTGGGAAAGTGATATTATGAGACAAACACTGAATGAAGAAAAACCCTTGAACACAATACTCCTGTTAGTAATTATTTAGCATTATCTCTAAAAACAGTAGTCATGCATATAATGAAGTACACTAAACATTAGTTTGTGTTATTAACTGGATTTCTGTTAAAATGCAATTCAGTCGAAATGGTACGAAAATATTAATTAATAAGACATTTCATAGTCCTATGACAAACTCTCATTACATGTTCTCTTTCTCCCTTGTACTCCTAATACAAGAGTTCTGCTCACCCAAGAGTTCCAAAGGAACTCAAATGTGAAATTGCAGAACTACTAAATATGGTATGTAACCTGCTATTTAAATTGTCTTCTGTATCAGATGATGGAAGAATTGCTAATGCAAAACCAGTTTTTAAAGAAAGCTTGAGAGGCAATACTGACAGTCATAGGCTAACTTCAGGGCTAAGCAAACTGATTGAAAATACAGTAAAGAACAGAACTATCAGATGCTGGGCTTTCTTTTTTCGGTGGAATGCTGCAGAACTGCATTCCGCCACCTTTTTTCCCGGTGCCATTTTAAAAGGCACCACTTCTGCCACTCCACCTCTGGCTCCCTGCCTGGAGAGGAAAGAACAGGACTCAACTTAATTGGCTTAACAGCCAGCCGGACCATTAAACCAATTAAATTGGCTCCTGCTTTTTCAGCGCGCAGGTCATGGAGCTGCTCCTGCTGCTGTACGTGGGGGCCGGGGAAGCAGCAGGAGCATGTGGAGCTTCTTTTGCAATGTAAGTCCTGGGTCGTCAGGGGGCAGTTGGGGAGGGTTAAGCCTGGCGGTGGTTTAGGGTTGTGGGAGGTGAGAGGGGGGGAAGCCTGGCAGTGGGTTAGGGCTGCAGTGTGGTGGAGGGTTGAGTTGAGCTGGGGCCATGCTGCTGTGGGGGGTGGGGGGTTGATCTGGGGGAGGAAAGTTGGGGGGTTGAGCCAGGGCTGTGGGTTGAGTGGGCAGTGGGTTGAGCCAGGGCTGGGGGGTGGGGATTGAGCAGGGGAAAAGGTGGGGTTGAGGAGATGTTGAGCTGGGGCCGTGTGGCCTGGCAGGGAGTTAAGCCAGGGCCGTGCAGCCACGTGGGAGACTGAGTAAGGGGTGAGTTGAACTGGGGCCGCGGTCGGGGGTTGAGCTGGGGAAAGGAGTGGATTGGGGGGTGTTGAGTTGGTGTTGCATGGCCACGTGGGGAGTTTGCCAGTGGGATGCATTGAGCTGGGGCAGTGCAGGTGGTTTGAGTGGGCCTGAGGCTGTAAGTGGCACATTTTGTAGCTGAGGCGGGAGGTTGAGCTGAGGGGTACATAGGGGGAACAGTTTGGGGCTTGAGTTCTGACACCTTTTTGTGTAGAAAAAAATTACTAGTCAGACATGTAGCTGAATGTGATTTGTTTGGGAAGAGTCAATATGTCTTTTTAAAGGACAATCATGCCTTACCCATCTATGAGAATGTTTTGAGGGAGCAAACAAGCATGAAGACAAGGGGATCCAATAGACATAGCGTACTTTGATTTTCAGAAACCTTTGACAAGATGTCTTTTAAGGTAGGAAACAATGCACGGTTTTCAGAAGAGGGAGAGAGATAAATAACATTGTCTCCTGGGATCTGTACTGGAAATGGTACTCTTGAACATATTCATAAATGATCTGGAAAAGGAGGGTGAATAGCGAGATGGCAAAATTTGCAGGTGATACAAAACCACTCAAGATAATTAAGGCCAAAGCAAACTGTGAAGAGTTACAAAGGGATCGCACAAAATTTGGTGACTGGGCTCCAAAATGGCAGGAGAAATTCAATGTTAATAAATGCAAATGCACATTGGAAAATGATGGTGTCTAAATAAGCTCTTATCACTTAAGAAGGAGATCTTGCAGTCATTGAAAAGTTCACTCAGAGTGCAATGGCAGTCAAAAAAGCAAACAGAATATTAGGAGTCATCGAAAGGGACACAAAAATATGATAAAAAATATCATGTTACCTCTGTATAAATCCATGGTACACCCACACGTTGAATATCATCTGTAAATTTGATCACCATGTTTCAAAAGAGATATATTGGTATTGGAAAAGTTTCAGAAAAGAGCAACAAAAATGATTAGGAGATGGAACAGATTCCATATGAGGAGAGATCAATCAACCAGGATTTCTCAGCTTAGAAAAGATAGAACTAAGGGAGGATATGATAAAGGTCTATAAAATCATTGCTGGTATGGAGAAAGTAAATAGGGAGATATTTCTTCACATAACACAAAGTCAAATCTTTGCCAGGATATAGTGTGAAGGCCAATCCTGTAACCGACTTTTTTAAAAATAAGGAGATAAGTTCATGGAAAATAGGTCCATCAATGGCTATTGGTCAGGATGGGCAGGGATGCTGTCTCTAGCATCTGTTTGCTATACCTGGGAGTGGGTGGCAAGGGATGAATCACTTCTTGATGACCTCTTCTGTTCATTCCGTTTGAAGCACTTGCACCTGACCCCCGTCGGAAGACAGGATACTCTGCTAGATGGACATCTAGTCTGACCCAGCATGGCCATTCTTATGTTCGTAACTCTTCTGAAAATATAAATAATAAAACAGTACATTTTACTAAGTTTTTGAACGTTAGCCCTAAATACTCATGTTATGTAAATTATCTTGTTCCATCCCTACAGTTTTCACACAGTGACATTTAGCTTAATTTTTTTAATACCAACAAAATATCTTTCTCTCTCTTTGCATGGTAGAAATGCAGGTAGGGTGGTAGAAGTGCAGGGCTTTGTTATAGTAGCTACACTGTTTGGATCTGGGAAGATAAAATGAAAAGGTGGGGATAATGTACAATATTCTAATACAAGAGGTTTCCAACAGAGAGAAATAAATAGTATTCCACATATTAGTTAGGCAATAGACATATCACTGCTAAGTTATGATTCCTTGCTTTTATTTCTTATATTAATAACTAATATTCTATAACATCTTCCTCTGAAAAAACTCCATGCACTTTACAAATAGAGGGAGCCAGCACAAGGCTTATGCACCACTCAGTAAATTAAACATGATGGCATCTTGATATACACTAATATTTTTATATTTTCATAGAGGGAAAATTAGTTTTTTTTTCCAGTTGTAGGGAGGTATTCGGGCATGTCTCTTCATGACAGTTAGATGACAAACACCCTTTTTATGGTTTAAAATAAAAGAAATTCCTAGGTATTTTCAGTTTGTTTCCCTGTCAGTCTACACATTAGCTGTGTCTACACGTGAGTGCCCTTTCAAAAGGGCGAAAATTGAAATTCGGTGGTCAAAACAGCCGTCGAAAAGGCTCACCCACCGCCATTTTTTCAGATCGGCACTTCGATCCTCTCTTTCAAAGTGCCATCGAGGTTTTTTGAAAGAGAGCGTCCACATGGCTCCAAGCCCTCTTTCAAAAGAAGGGAGGCAGGAAACAATGCGGACGGGGTCCCATGGCCGACAAGCCCTTCCAGGGTCACAGCCAGCCACCTCCTTTAAGGGGCCCCTCCCTCCACCTTCCCCTCCTCACGAGCCGAGTGCTGCCCAGGCTTTCCCAGCCCAGCGGAGCCCACTCGTGCCCACCATGGAGGCCCAGCGACAGCTTCTGCAGGAGGACGCCCTCATCATGGACGCCCTGCTGGCAGTGCTGTGCACCATCGCTGCAGCTGCACCCGATCTCACGGGTGGGTGTGCGGTCCCCCCGGGGCTGCCTGGCTCTCCTCCGGGGCACCACCAGGCAGCCCCCCCAGGTGCCCCTATGCCTCTGGACCCACCCCAGCAGCAGTGACTGGTGGGAGCATGTGGTGCTAGGGGAGTGGGGTGAGGAAAGGTGGCTGCAGAAATTCCGCATGTCGAGGCAGACCTTCAATGAGATCTGCCACTGGCTTGCCCCTGCACTCTGGCACCAGGACACCTGCATGCGGCCAGCCCTCACCTTGGAGAAAGGGGTTGCGATTGCCATCTGGAAGCTGGCCACCCTGGACTCCTCTCGCTCTGTGGGACAGCAGTTCAGGGTGGGCAAGGCCACCGTCGGGGCTGTACTTATGGAGGTAAGGTGGGGCTGGGTAGGTAGGGGGGCTGGGGCAAGGGGAACCCTCCACTGCAAGGGGCCGGATGAGGCAGGGCTGGAAGGGTGGGGGGTAGGGAGCTGGACGGGGCAGGGGCTGCATGGGAGGGGTCAGGGGGCTGGACGGGGCAGGGGCTGGCTGGGAGGGGGGCAGAATGGGCCTGAGGCAGGGGGAGATGTCCACCACACCCGCACTAGAGCACGTGTCCCCCTTCTACCTCTGCAGCTCATCAGGGCCATCAATGTGATGACGCTCCACAGGGTCGTCCTCCTGGGGGATCTGGACAACACCATCTCCGGCTTCCAGGACCTGGGCTTTCTGAACTGCATCAGCACTTTGGATGGCATGCACATCCCCATCTGCGCCCCGCCACACAGCGCTGGCCATACGTGAACAGGAAGCGCTACCATTTGGTGGTGCTCCGGGCCCTGGTGGACACAAGGGATTGGTTCACTGACCTCTACATGGGCTGGGCCGGCCACACCCACGATGCCTGGGTCTTCCAGAACTCTGGCCTCTGCTGGCACATGGGTGCCAGCACCTTTGTAACCCAGTGGGAGATCCCCGTGACAGAGGATGTCACCATGCCGCTCTGCATGGTGGCAGATACAGTGTAGCCACTTTTAGCCGTGGCTCATGAGGCCGTACATGGGACATCTCAACCCTCATTCCAGGGCAGGGGTGGTGGGCCACAAGCACCGTAAGCCCCTGGAGCCTCTGCCTCCCCAGGTGCAGGGTCCCCGGCGGGGAGGGGAGGGTGCTGGTAACACCGGCATGTATTGCTGGCGAGTGGGCCTGGTCAGGGCAGAGGGTGTGAGCTCAGTGGGGGCAGAGGGGGCAGGACCAGCAGGGGGAGCCACCAGGGGCACCAGGAGGTGGGCAACAGTGGCCATATGGTCCCGGACAGCATGGCCAGTGCCCTCTAGGGTGGTCAGCAGCCTATCCCAGGCTGCCCTCCACCATTCCATATCAGCCTGGGTGAGCTGCAGGTGTTGTTTGGCCACCTCAGCCTGGCACTGGCTGGGTCCTCCTCAGCCTGGCTGGGGGCCCTCCAGCTATTGCCCTGACAGCGCGCTGCCTGGAGTGGCATCCGGACACCTGTGAGGGCTGTGGACAGGCTCTTGGGGACAAGGGATGGTGCAGGACTCTCCTGGCGCAAGGATGGTGCAGCTGTGTAGAGAGGAGGACAGTATGTCAGTAATGTGCTCCAGACAGAGGGGACCTGGCTGTGGCTCACCCGCATGAGCCCACCCCATGGGACCCCTGCCCTCCCAAAGGACACTGACCCCCTAGGGAGCACCGACCCACCCCCCACGGGCTGGGCCTCCCAGCCTGGAGGTGCATCCAGGGGGTCTCTCCTGCAGGTGGCCTTTCCCAGCCTGTGGTGTGCAGGCCTCGGGCGCCATCTGGCACTGACTGGCTGCCACCCCCTGTGCAGCTTGTGGTGCTGTCCACTGAGGGCAGGTGCTGGGCATCACTGGTGCGCCACTGCAGGGTGCCGCATCCCATGTGGGGGCTGGCCTGTGTGCGTCCCAGGACCACCAGTCCCACGTGTGGGTGACTAGCCATTGTGTCGCCCCCACCCTGTGGAGTGGGTGTGTGCCCCTTTCTGTATGTACCAAGGGTCCCTCGGCAATGTCCAGGGATGTCTGGCCCTTGGCCATCCGGCTGGAGGAGTGGAGGGGATGATGATGGTCAGCTCCCCCTCCTCACTCAACTAGTCTGTGGTCCCCTCGCCCTCCTGGGTCCCCAGTCCGGGCTGCTTCTGCTCCTCCTCCAGCTGCAGCTCCTCGCTGGAAGTGTCCAGGAATGCCAGGGATGGGGAGCTCTCCTGGGGCCCCAGGATGCCCTGGAGCTCCCTGTAGAAGGGGCATGTGGCTGGAGCTGCCCCGGAGCGTCCAGCCTGCTCCCTGGACCAGGCATGGCCCTGGCGCAGCTCCTTAACCTTGGAGTGTACCTACTCTGCGGTACGCTCCAGGTGGTCCTGGTGTGGATGCCCTGCGCCAGGCGGCCGAAGGCAGTGGCATTGCACTGCTTGACCCCCATGTGGTGCAGGACCTCCTCATCCTTCCAGAGGCCAAGGAGGTCCCGCAGCTCCCACTCCATCCAGGAGGGGGCCCGTTTTTTTTCTCCAACTGGGACTCCTGCAGGGGTTTGGAGGGGGGGCTGTGGGGCTCGCGGGGGGGGGGCTGGCTGCTGGCCATGCTGGTGCTGGAGCACATGCACAGATTGCTCCTAGCATGCTCTCAGCGTCCTGCCATGGGTTTCCTGAGTGCGTGCGGCTTTAAGGCAGCCGAACGCAGGGACCATAGAGTCCTGTTGCTGCCAGTTGGAGCGGCCGTGTGCTCCAGCTGACCAGTGCCGTGGCGGACCTGTATTTTGAAAGAGCGGACTGTGGAGTATCTACACGTGTACTCTTTCGATTTAGTATTTCGAAAGGGAGCGATCTTCCTGATACAGGATCGGGGTTCGAATTTCGAAGTCTGCACCCCGTTCTTTCGATTGTCTTTCGAAAGATGGGTTTACACGTGTGGATGCTCCTCCTGCTCTTTCAAAAAAAGGGCCACTTATTTCAATTTTTTGTGCACGTGTAGACACAACTATTGTGATAGAGTGCCTGGACTGGAAACAAAGACCTTATATACGGTTGGGATTCCCTATGAGACCTTTTCCACTCAACTTATCAAGAACACTTTGCCCAGATCTGGGAGAAGATTTCATTGAGTTCAGTTTCATTCAAAACACATCGGTTCAGCTCCAGTGTTCATCTCTCAGATTGCTTTATTTGGCATACAGAAAAGCTACACCAAAGTGATTGACTCTGGCATAGGGGATGAGTATAGGAAAAGCCGCATTTTTCAAAGCTACACAGAAACATTCTACCTTCATATACATTTACACATCTTACTGCATTTGCTAGTTATGAGATTGCATCCATCCCTACTGATACTCAAAACATGCAGTGGCATAGGGGGCACCATGAAATTTGGGGCAACAAAATACGCCAAATTTCGTGGTGCATGCTGTGGCTGTGACAGCCTCAGATCCAATGCCAGCCCCGTCCCCCAGCTTCCCCACCATGAGGCATGGCCGCCTGCTGCTTGTCAGCTGTTTCTCCATCCAGCAGCCACCCATGCCTCCTTCTCCTACTTCCTTGTCAAGTCAGCCTCCCTGCCCTACTTCTGCCCCCACAGTTCCTGTCCCTGCAGTCCTTGAGCACAGCTCCTCGCCGCAAAGTGCCCGAAGCAGTTGGGGGGCAGGTGCGCAGGGTTCAAGGCGCACCGGAATTGGTAAGGAGAGCTCCACTGAGGTCCCACATTTTTTATTCAGATTGGTCATTTTTTGTGATCTAATCTTTATGCCACGTATTGTGTCTATGCTTTATCTCCTCTTTACACTCCTCAGTTGTCTTCTCTGCTGTTAATAAATGTTTTCCTGGGGGTTGTCCCTCTCATCTTAGCTGGCTCAGACATTTTGTCTTTTTTCAACCTAATGATCAGGGAAATAAATACTCTCTTCATCTGCTAATTATTCAGGCCATGCCTCAGTTACAAGCCCCTGCTTCTTTTTTTGATTTATATTATCACAATATAATTTGCATCACATTCTTATCTTTCTCTGCTCTCCTTTTCAACTTTATTACCCAATGAGAGATAGCTAAGATCACATTAGCTGTAATTATTTTGACCACTATTAATATTAGGCCTGAAGTAGAAATCCAAGGGTACAAGTTCAAGTCTTATAGGACAAGCCACCAAGGTGTAATTCCATGATATAAGCATACTGTGCCTTTAAACATGACTTCATCAATTCTGACTTTGCTTTTATATTAATTACAATATATAGAAATTCTTCCATTTATGACCACAGAAAAGCTAGGTGTGAACAGCACAACTTCCAATTAAAATAACATTGCCTGGGGCCACACCAGAGGTGGTCCTCTTCAGCCACTGCTCGGTAATTACTATGCCAGTTTTACATAACTGCTTATTACAGTGTCTCAACCATACTTTGTAACTGGGGAAACGATCTCCCAAAGTGAACCCACATGCCAGCAACTGTGTGTCCACCTGCAAATATAAGTGTCCCATGGAGGAGAGTGGTATAAGTCTAGAGTTTTTGAGACCCTTCACTCATTATCTCTGAGGAGGAAAAGCAAACTTCGTTCTTGCACACCTAGGCTGCGTCTACACGTGCACGCTACTTCGAAGTAGCGGCAGTAACTTCGAAATAGCACCCGTCACGTCTACACGTGTTGGGCGCTATTTCGAAGTTGAAATCGACGTTAGGCGGCGAGACGTCGAAGTCGCTAACCCCATGAGCGGATGGGAATAGCGCCCTACTTCGACGTTCAACATCGAAGTAGGGACCGTGTAGACGATCCGCGTCCCGCAACATCGAAATAGCGGGGTCCTCCATGGCGGCCATCAGCTGGGGGGTTGAGAGATACTCTCTCTCCAGCCCTTGCGGGGCTCTGTGGTCACCGTGGGCAGCAGCCCTTAGCCCAGGGCTTCTGGCTGCTTCTGCGGCAGCTGGGGGTCCGTGCTGCATATACAGGGTCTGCAACTAGCTGTTGGCTCTGTGTATCTTGCACTGTTTAATGAAAGTGTGTCTGGGAGGGGCCCTTTAAGGGAGCGACTTGCTGTTGAGTCCGCCCCGTGACCCTGTCTGCAGCTGTGCCTGGCTCCCTTATTTCGATGTGTGCTACTTTGCCGTGTAGACGTTCCCTCGCTGTGCCTATTTCGATGTTGGGCTGAGCAACGTCGAAGTTGAACATCGACGTTGCCAGCCCTGGAGGACGTGTAGACGTTATTCATCGAAATAGCCTATTTCGATGTCGCAACATCGAAATAAGCTATTTCAAAGTTGGGTGCACGTGTAGACGTAGCCCTAGAGAGCTGTTGTGGTTTTTACATTTACCTTCACGGTACCCGATTCTTGTTAATTTTTATATACTGTGCTAGTTATTTAGACCTCTCTTATAACAAGTTTTTTTTTATTGTCTTTGTTCTATGCTACTTAAAGCCTCTTTCACTTTATATACCATATATGTTCCATATGCTACATCATTGTTCTTACCTTTTACCTTTCACGACAGCAGATACAGTTAATCTTGTACTTAAAAAAATTACAGCATAAATATAATAGTCAAATCTCTTAATAAATACATTTTTGCTATGTTGATCTTCAAAATACTGTATTCAAGTTGCCAGTTCTGGGTGAAATACTTGCTCAGTATAATGGATGCTGTAAGTCTGCTGCTAGTTTCTGTTGAAGTGCTTCTCCATATTCCCCCTGTGTCTCTGTGTTGGCTTGATTTCAGAGCAATGTATGAGCCCCAATCAGCTCAGATCCTGTTGAGCTCTGTCCAGTTTCATTGCTGCCCTTGCTTTGGCAGCTTTATGCATTTTAAAGATTTAATTTTTGGTCCATAAAGTTGTTTCAATGGTTTTTAACCATTTTAACCAACCTCCAGTGACTGCCAGTTGGTGACATACAATAGCACTTGGCACATGAATGAACTAAACTCTGGTAAACAATATTCCCTTAATAGCTGTAACCCTAAACCATTAGTTGGATTTGTTTCCAGTCTATGGCATTTCAATCTTTTATATGCTTGCTTAGTTTTAATATAAATTTTATTTTCTCATTATAAAGCATTATCAATATAGGTTTTAAAAACTTCCTAACAACCTTTACTTGCCACTAGAGTTAAACAGAACTTTTTGAGGAAGTGTGTTAATGGTTAAGCTCTGTTTTTTACATTCACTGATCTTTCTTGGTACTAGGCTGGTTTCTGCTTCCCAAGTAGAAAGCCCTCTGAAAAAGCAAACACAGCCTATTGTGGATGTTCTTTGTATCCTCTGTAGGATTTTAATTAAATAGCATATCTTTTCATTTGTTTTACTGCTTTTATGACAGAAACTACATGTTCCATGGGAATGCACCTGCCTTTCATAGTGCAACCCTAGTATCATGTTCATCATACTAATTTTCATGTGAAGGGAAACCAGTTTGTGCTAACGAGTTTCCATGTACCCCATCAAAGTGAATGCCTAATACCTCTGTCAGCTTCAGGCTGGATGTTCCTAAAGCAGCTAGTGTTGTGACAGCCCTGTCCCCTTCCCGTTGCTGTCACTGCAGAAGTGCTCTAGCTCCTTTAAATTTCTTTCTCTTTCTGCTGCTCTTTCAGAAACAGTTCTATTACTACCACAGGATCCAGCTGTTTCTGGCTATCTCTGCCACAGCCATGAACTCCAGTTTTTACTTTAAAAAGATGTTGAATTTCAAAACACGTGTGATGCATGGGGCAGCTCATGTGCCCCCCCAAACACAGTGTTGCGAAACAACAAGAAGTCCTGTGGCACCTTATAAACTAACAGATATTTTGGAGCATAAGCTTTCGTGGGCAAAGACCCGCTTCGTCAGATGCTGGGAAAGGGGCAAGAGGCCAGCAGACAGCCATCCTGACCATCCCAGGCCCTGCACTTTGGGGGGGAACCCCTTCTGGGGTGGCCACAGGGGGAATAGCAGGGGGCCTAGGACCAGCAGCATGGGTTGAGCCTGCCTGTACGCTCACTCTTGGTGGCAGGTAGCAGCCCTGGCCAGCATGTTGTTTTATGTAGGTATCCAAAGCACCTCATTCTATCCCCTGTATGTTGCTTGTGGGAGGCGGTTTGGGGAAAGGGGTTCAACTGACTCCCTCAGTCAGGCAGAAGAGGAGTAATATGGCTGGGAGCTGGGGGAGCAGAGCAGGTTGGGGCCGAATCGCTCAGTTTCCCACTACAGCCGGTGACAGTGGGAGGAGGCTTGGCCACTAGTGCTGGAGCCAGGACTCTTGCTGTTCCCCTGGGCTGCATTGGTTAAGGGAGGTTGCCTTGGGAGAATAGATGGAGCATGGGGTGGAGCAGGAGCAGGAGCAGGAGGAGGTGGGGAGGGGGCTGAGCAGGGTCAAGGATAGGCAGAGCATGCGTGGGGCTTGAGGGAAGGGCTGGAATGGGAGTGAAGTGTGAAGAGGTGGGACTCTCCACTGGGTGGGCTGGGGTGGTGTGGAGAGGAGTCATGTGCAGGGGGAATCACGTGACCAGTGGCCCCCCTCTCCGCGCTGCAGCAGATGTCACCGTGTAACAAAGCCAGGTAATATGTTGTGTTTGATTTGAAAAGGACAAAAAGCAAATTTAGCAAAGACTGTTAGGAAACATTGGCAGCTAGTCAAAGTGTCCATTGTTTCAACTTTGAATCAAAGATTCAAACTGATTCGTACTGGAATTTTTTAAAAGCCATTTCCACTATAGACACACAAACTAGGGTTTTATGAGGAAGAATATACGGTGAGGACCTTCACATCTCTCATAATTACACAATTGTATTTTCATTTCTTGTAAAGATTCTGCTCACAACCCCTTGTGTTGCTCTGATTATTTTTTACACAGCTGTACCCAGATTACATTCTCTCCTTACATATGAAGAGGCAGCCAAGTTCAAATGGAACCCCCTTATTTCTTTTTAGTGATTTTTGACTAAATTGTCTATAGTCAAATAATTCAAATCACCTTGTCTCTCTCTCTACAGCAATCATTTACAATTGATTGCAGACCATTCCTTTGGGAAAATTGCCCATTTTCCTTGAGAATGGCTGCAAGGACTCCTGGTGACAGAAACACAGTGGTGGTAGTTGTCATCAGCTGACCTCCCCTTGTATAAATTGACGGCCAGGTTTTCACCCAGCAGGACTGTCCTTAGGCATCTGCAATTGCATAGGGCACCACTAAATTCAGCCCAGTCCCTGAGCCTCCACTTCCTGCTTCAACCACCTCCCAACCTTGGCAGCCTCCCACCCTGCCTGCTGCTCTTGATCCTCCTACTCCACCTGCAGCCCCAGTCTCCAACTCCCTGCTCTGCATTCTGGCATAAAGCTCTGGCAAGCTGCACCACTCCCCTTCCGTCCTCCCTGCCCTGTTTCTGACCCCCACTGCTCCTGTCCACACAGCCTTGAGCTGCACCTCTGCTGCCCCCCACCCCTGGGGGCTGGTGGATGCAGGCAATCAGGCTGCATGGGACACCAGAATTCATAAGGATGGCCCTGCCACTGGGTGAGACTGCATGGAGCTCAACTGCCATGACCAGGTTTTATTAGCAGACCTTGCATTCTCTTTTCCTTTCTTACTGGTTGTTACATCTAACACCTTTACTCTACTCTACCTGCCTGGTTAATCCTTTCAGAACTCTGAAGTTTCTAAGATCTTCATAAAAGCTCCCTCTAACTCCTCATTCTCTTTTCATAAATCACTTACTTATTTCCCAAAGGGACGCGTTTCTCAGCCAATTTCTCACCGGGCTGTGAGCTTATCTTTGTGCTTTGTGCACTGATTCTTCAGCTACAATTACTGCTCTTTCTGTGGTTGCCTGTGGGTGTTGTTATTCTTTAAGTTTCAATGGCATGCAAAAGACCTTTGCTCTTCCCTGACAAGCATTCATTTACATAGGTGTCCAAAGCACCTCACTCTCTTCCCTGTGCATGTCTATTTTTCTTTGGGAGAGATTTCTGTACTCACGGCAAGTGGGTATCATAGGCTGGGGAGAGTATGAGCCTCCCCAAGCAGCCAGGCATGGGCCTGCCTTTGCTCCACTTCAGGAGTGCCTGTGTTCATGCACCTGTGGCTGCATGGTGTTATACCAGTTCACACCAACAGAAGATATGGCTCAAAGTTTGGTCATTTATTCTGACCCGTGAATCAACTAAGATGGTGGCGAGAGTTACCTCCAAACATAACTCAAAGAAATTACAATGAACAGAGCCTGAAATAGGTCCACAGGCCTTTGTTTCTACTGTTTTTTTTCTTCTCATCTACATACATAATTGCTTTTCAAGGTAATCAGCTGGAAACAAGACAAGAGATACATTTCCTCTGATGTTTGCAATTAAAAAAGGTAATTCAAGCATTCTTCAGAGTTTCTGTAAACAGGAATGAATTCTCATCTAGCTTTAATAACATGGTCAGGTATCTCAGAGCTGTCCTAATAGTACATTGTACTTTAAAAAGGAACGTTCATTTGCTGAACTTCTCAACAATAGTTATCAAAGTTTTTAAATCACCCAGTCCAGATCTCATCAGGTGATTGGACAGAGAAATGAGGACTAGAGATTTGGGATAATTCCTTTGCCTCAGTACTCACATCCACTACTGAAATCTTGCTGGTTGCTTTATGCCATTTTAACTACTCACTTATAAAGTCAGATGTAGTGATGCAAATTAAAGTCAGGTGCTGCTACTTATCATGTACAGGCATATGCTTGCCTTTGCTGAAAACATGGAAATCAAATCTGAAAATAAATTGCTCTGCAAACCACAGGCTCGATGAAATGTTTGACAGGAAAGAATATATGTTTACAACATTGCTTGACCCACATTTCAAGGGCAGCATTGAAACTGTAATTCTACTCAGTGGAGCTATAGATCACTGAACGGATGGTCTCATGAAGAAATGTGGCAGGCTAGGTCGTCCTCCTCTTGTCCAACTTCATGGCCAAATCAAAATATAGCTCATAAAACATTCCTTGCACATGTTCTTAAAATAGCATTTCATGCAAAAGGTATTGATGACTAGAAATCTGAATTATTCACAGCAATTTACTGAGTGAATTTATATTCTTTTGGCTCCCGAGAAGTTCCTGGACACATAGGACGAGCCTTTAAATTATTTTTGTTTGAATTTATTTGATCATTTGTCTCTGGCTAGTTTTTTAAAACAACAAAAAATATTCTCTTCTATCTTCTTGCTATTCAGACTCGAAGCTTCATTTACGGAAGGCCTGTGCTATTACTGCATGAAATGTTGCACTTGCATAGCTGCAGGAGAAGGACTTGAAGAAACCAGAGAAGATTTTCATCTGGGAACGAAATAGTTAAGGAGAGAGCAGCTAATATCTTAGATAATTTTAAAATATTTTCCCTTTTGGTCCACATAGGTCCAATGTGAGGGAAGACTTCTGCTTCTGTAAGGATTACTGGCTGAGTGCTGAGTTTCAACTTAATTTTCTGTTTGGATCCATTTTCCCAGCCTTGCAGGGTATGATCAGATCTTTTTCTGCCTTGCTTAATTGTCTTTCTGTCACAACTGTCTTTTTGTCGCACATTAGCCCACTGTGGTGGAGTAGTAACCAGGAGGATAAGTAAGAGTTTTGTAGCCTCAAGTAGATTGATTCTCTTCACCATCCTGTGCCTCTCGTTTCACCTTCATGAAACCTGATTCCCATTTATGTGAGTGCAGTAAGTTTTAATTAATAAACAACCCAACAGTGATCCCAAACATTTCATTTTGTTAACATATCAGTGGTTTTGTATTCATTATGATATCATAAGCTCAAAATCATTTCAGCTATTTCCAGAGAGCTAGACCGGCTCCTTCAACAACACCCGTCTTTACATTTTTGTTATGGCATAGTTCTCCATGTCTCCAAAAGGTAAATAATACATGACAAAATCTACTGAAGTTATGGAATCTTTGAGTGGTATTTTTCTTTAAATATTAAACATTATTTTTGAAGTTGTATGAACTATGCGCAGTTGCACTGAACAATTTTCCCGTTAGAAAGGAAATATGCCATGCTCAGCCAATATTTTCTTTGATGTCCATGCATAATCGTGTTATGTAGAATTTCTTCTTAACTGTGGTACTTCAGAATAAACTATATACAATTACCATACTTATTATTTTATTCTGAACTTAAGACAAGGATGATGTTTTGGGGTTCAGCTTACATGCATTATGTGCCATCTTCAGGTTTTCTGCTTGCTTATGCCCTCTTAAAATGGCTCTGACATGTGCCTAATTTTGCTTTTTCATTACGGAGTGTTCTGTGTGCATTTTCTTCCCCCAACACTCTATTTACAATGCTAGAAAAAATTCTGCAGTCGTTGGGACTGACAGCCACAGCAGGCCCCGGCTCTGTGCCCTCCAGAAGGAATGGGGCCAAGATGGAAGGTGAGGGG
Source organism: Carettochelys insculpta (assembly GCF_033958435.1). Taxonomy (NCBI): domain Eukaryota; kingdom Metazoa; phylum Chordata; order Testudines; family Carettochelyidae; genus Carettochelys; species Carettochelys insculpta. The sequence goes on along the minus strand of NC_134145.1, from coordinate 28,171,936 downwards.
TCAAGGACAGTCAGCCCTTACACTTGCTTAAATCATGGTGCTGGGCCCTCTCCTATCCCTCAGAGCTGCACAGAACTGTGGAGCAGCACTGTCACGGCACTTCAGAAGGGCCCAGAGCTTCGGCTGTTGCTGCAGCCAAAGTAGCAGCAGTGGAAGCCACGGCTCCAGGCCCCTTTGAAGTGAGGGGCCCTGGGGTAACTGATCTCTTTGCCTCTCAACCTGCCCCCGTCAATAGGCCTATCCACGGTGCAAAGCTTAAACTGACTTCGGTAAAGGCACTTTCAGAGTTTTCAGTATTGCCTCATCTGCTGGTTTGCTTCAGCCTCCAATTTGACAAAATACCCCTCTGAAAAGCAAAGAAAAGAGCTCCTTTAAATAAGCTTTTAAGAAGGTGTGTGGCTTAATCTAGGGAGCCAGCTGCCTTGTGGGGTCCCTGGGCAAGGCTGGGTGGGGGGGTGTCTGACTCTGCACTCAGTGAAGGGGAAGGGCTTTGCATGGATGAAGCAGGGCTGGGGCAGCCAGTTCTCAGTGTTTCCTGGAGCATGCTGCTCTGTGCTACAGCAGCGATTAAAAAGGGCCAGGTCTCCAGCTGCCAGAGTAACTGCAATAGATCTGGAGCAATGTAAAATTGCTGCAGTAGCAGCTGCAGTGGCTGGAAGCCACAGGCCTTCTTGAGGCACTGAGACCTGGAGCAATTACCTCCTTTTCTCCTCCTATCATCAGACCTGGGCTTACTGAACGCTGCATTTCAGCAGACTGCTACGGCTGGAACATGACAGGCCCAGGAATCAGGAGTCAATGGATCACCCACAAGATGCTCCAATGGCATAATCGTGTAAGGCATGGCCTTTGTGCCTGTCTAGCAGGGGGTCTTTCATACTGCTTTTAGCAACTCCTATGACAGTATGAATTTTACATTGCACCAGATCATGAGCCTCAGTCTAAGCCCTCACTGTAAGACCTCCATTAATTGGAGGCCCGGGGAAGATTCCAAAATGCAATTTGAAGATTTGCATTTGGAAACTGGGTTAATTATTAATGACATTTATAATTCACTCATGAAGCGTATGAAACAAAAATCATGGGTGTGGCCAAGTTTCCCGTGATCCCGTAAAGTTTGTTTGTTTGTAGCCACCAGTCCTGGCTCTCAGTGTTCTGTGATGTTATTTTGCTGTAATTTACCCCTAAATGTCTTCAAAGAGACCAGTAAATAGTGGAAGTGTTAGTAATGTGCCAGAAAATATTGACCTCCTGTTGTCTGGCAAATTCTCTTGTCCAGAACCAGTCAAGTCCTGAGGGGGCTGGACAAGAGAAGTTCAACCTGTACAGTTTAAAGATAGCCTTAAATGTAAATGGGCTTGTCTACACTACCACCCTGCTTCAAAAATTTTGAGGAGCAAAGGGACTTCAAATTTGCCCCTGCACATTGAATTACCAGTGGGTGAGCCACAGCTAGAAGTGAGCCGGTACTTCAAAGTTTAAAACTTCAAAGTTGCCACGGGTGGGGTGGCGGGGGAGAATTTGCTTAATGAAGTGTTGCGTATGCAGCACAGCCCTGCATTAGTAAACTCCCAACACCCTAATTACCATCCTTCCTTCGAAGGAGGATGGTAGTATAGACAAGCCCAATGTGTTCTCTTGGGGAGTGCTTTACAATAGTGCTTCTGAAAAAATTTATTTTTCTAGTGATCACTGCACTGATCAGTGGTTTCATAGATTATGAAAAAAAAATGTCACAGGCACCACTTTTGTGGTGCTTCAATAGCACAGTTCAAAAAATCCCAAAGTGAAATGGAACGCAGGTTTCTCTGATTATTTTGATGGATTTCCCATCCACTTTTAAGCTACGTCTACACGTGAACCCTACATCGAAGTAGCTTATTTCGATGTAGCAACATCGAAATAGGCTATTTCGATGAATAACGTCTACACGTCCTCCAGGGCTGGCAACGTCGACGTTCAACATCGACGTTGTGCAGCACCACATCGAAACAGGTGCTGTGAGGGAACGTCTACACGCCAAAGTAGCACACATCGAAATAAGGGTGCCAGGAACAGCTGCAGACAGGGTCACAGGGCGGACTAGCGCTTCCGGGGCAACAGCTAGCCGCTCCCTTAAAGGGCCCCTCCCAGACACACTCAGCCTGCACAGCACGCGGTCTGCAGAGCCATAGGCACGCACACCTCGGGCGACGCAGTCATGATGGACCCCCAGCAGCAGCAGCAGCAGCAGCAGCCAGAGGTCCACCCAGCCGCCCCTGCAGGAGCAGTGCTCGCCCTGCTCCATGCCATGCAGGAGGCAGCTGAGCACCTCCTTGCCACAGAGGAGGAGCTGCCCGCAGGGGAGGAGGACGCAACCCCCAACCCTGCAGCACCCCGACCCCGCCGCCACCTCATATGCCACCAGCTATGGAGCTACCCCATCAGCACCGACTGGTGGGAGCGGCTGGTGCTTGGAGAGTGGGACGACGACCGCTGGCTCAGGAACTTTCGCATGAGCCGGCAGACATTTCTGGAGCTATGCCAGTGGCTCACCCCCGCACTCAGGCACCAGGACACCGCCATGCGGCGTGCCCTCCCTGTGGAGAAATGGGTTGGCATCGCTGTCTGGAAGCTGGCCACTCCAGACAGCTACCGATCCATGGGCCAGCAGTTTGGCGTCGGCAAGGCCACCGTCAGGGCTGTCCTCATGGAGGTAAGAGGACCCACAGGGGGAGGCTGGGGGAGGCAGCCCTGGCAGGGGAGGGGGACCCTGGCAGGGGAGGGGAGGGGAGGGGGGCCCTGGCAGGGGAGGGCCACACACACCCTGCTCACCCCTCATTGGTGCTCTTCCATGTGCTTCCCCTGCAGGTCGTCCACGCCATCAATGCCATGCTCCTCCACAGGCTCGTGAGGCTTGGGGACCCAGATGCCACCATTGTGGGCTTTACCACCCTGGGCTTCCCCAGTTGCTTCAGGGCTCTGGATGGGACTCACATCCCCATCCGTGCCCCGGAGCACAGTGGAGGACGTTACATCAACCGGAAGGGCTACCACTCAGTAGTCCTCCAGGCCTTGGTGGACAGCCGGGGCCGTTTCCAGGACATTTATGTGGGTATTCCGGAACTCGGGCCTGTGCCGTCGGCTGGAGGCGGGGACCTACATCCCCCAGCGGGAGATCCCTGTAGGGGACACCACCATGCCCCTCTGCGTCATCACAGATGCGGCATACCCCCTCCGGCCCTGGCTCATGCACCCGTACACGGGCCATCTGTCTGCCAGCCAGGAGCGCTTCAACCAGTGCCTGAACCACGCGCGCCATGTGGTGGAGCGCTCATTTGGCCACTTCAAAGGGCGCTGGAGGTGTCTCCTTACCCGCCTGGATGCGGGCCCCACCAACATCCCCCAGATTGTGGGTGTGTGCAGCGCCCTACACAATCTGGTGGAGAGCAAGGGGGAGGCCTTCTTTCAGGGCTGGGCTGTGGAGGCCGGCAGGGCCGCTGTGCAGCCACCCGCTGCCCCCAGTCGCCAGGTGGACCCCAAAGGGACCCGGGTCCGGGAGGCCTTGTGGGCCCAGTTCGATGAGGCCGCAGGGTGAATGCTGGCAGGCCCCCCACTGCCCCCCCATCCTCTACAACACTCCCTGCCCCTACGCCCACACCACAGAGCACCCAACAGCACCCCCCCCCACTTTTCTTGTACAAATAAAAGCAGACACTTGTTTGTCAAATCAAACATGTTTACTTGAACTCTTCTTAATAATAACTATAGAAATTCTAACTAACTTATATATATGTATGTATATTAATATAAAAACAGGGATAACAAGGAAGGGGAGAATTATTTACCTGGGGGCAGGGAAGGATCAGACATTGAAAATGGGGGTCACAAATAAATAAATACAAACTATGTACAGGCCAAAAAACCAAAAAAGTGGGGGGAATATATACAAAGGGGGAGCCACGTCCTGGGCCCCACGCCCCTACAGTCCAGCACTGGGGGTGGGCGGCTGGGATCCCCGCCTCGGCCGCAGCCCTGGCCGGGGCTGGCTGGGGGACAGGCGGACCGGAAGATACGGCCGGCGAGTGTCAGCTGGCCCCAGGTCTCCCTCGGCGGAATGGCCCTCGGTGGCGGGTGCCGGGGCAACGGCGGACGGTGCGGCGACTGGCGCAGCGGGTGGAGCACACAGGGCAGGCGTGGCGGCGGCCGGCACGGCATGGGGGGCCAGGTAGTCCGCTATGCGGTTGAATGTCTGCATGTAGGCCCCCCATGCCTCTTGGCGCCAGGCCAGCGCCCACTCCTGGAGGTGGAGGCGGCGTTGCTCCACCCGCAGCCGCTGCTCAGCGACCTCCACCTGACGGCAGTGGAGGGCCAGCAGCTGGGGATCCGTCGCTGGCAGCTGCTGCTGCTGGGTCCGCCGTCTTGCCCGCCGTGGGGCCGGTCGGTCCTCCGCCGAGGGGCTGGCCTGGAGCAATGGCCCTGGAGGGCTTTCCGGGACCACTGACGCCTTGCCGGTGCTCTCCGGTCCTTCCGATGGTGCAGCTGCGGAACACAGGAGGCGGGGAAGGAGAGGGAGACAGGTGTTAGTGTGGGCCCCGAGCGGTGGCCCTTGTCCCCCCACCCCTGTGCTGCAGGTTCCCCATCCCCGTCCCTGGGAGATGCTGCTGTGATGGGGTTCAAGGGTCCCCCTGCACTGCACCCTGTCCGCTGGCAGGAGTGACTCTCACTTCACTCAGCATGTATGACAGGAGAGGTTTCTTAGGCAACAGATGCCCAGTTTCTCCCAGAAGCGACAGTACAGCAGTCAGAGACAGTCCTTCCAACCCGTCCTGGGGAGAAGACCCCGAGGGGTGCCCCTCTGGGGTGAAGCTTTCCCCCTCCTCAGGCAGGCAGCCTTCTAGCTCTCCCTTCCCCTAGTCTCTAACTGCGGCCCCCGATTCAAACCCAGCTTGGCTCCTCCCTCCTCTTTGTTCAGGGCAGAGGTGTAACCTGCCACTTGTAGCCCCAGGATCATCCTTAGCCACTGGGAGCTATTCAGCTTGTTGCTCATATCTAGCCTGAGTCTCGCATTTGCACTCCCCCCACTCCATCACATGCTGCTGCTGCTGCTGCTGCTGCTGCTGCTGGGTGTCCCACCCCCTCCCCCCGGGGGACCCTAGAGATTCCACTCCCCCCTGCCCCGGGGATGGGGCATGGCACTGTCGTGCTGGGGGGGGCAGGGACTGATACACTCCTGTGAGGGACATGCCACTGCTGTCCTTGGGGCCATGGTCATCTGGGCATGTGGAGGGCCCTGGCCATATCTATGACCCCCGCCCCTCAACCCCGGGGGTGTGCACCGGGGGGGTACATACCTGACGGTCCACTCCCACGCTCGGGGGACACCCAGGGGGCAGACGCCCGGCTGCTGCTCCGGGACCGCAGGAGGATCTGGAGGCTGGTGTCGGTGGAGGAAGAGTCCCCCTCCTCCTCCTCCTCCTGCTCTGGTGCCCCGGGGGTGGACTCCTGGGGGGGCCCCTGGGGTGCGGGGCTTGCCTCCAGGGCGGACTCCGCCTCCAGGGCCTGCTGGGGCTCCTCAGCTGAGGTGTCAAGCGTGGCTGGAGGGGAGGAGGTGTGCCGGGGGCCCAGGATGTCCCTGAGCTCCCTGTAAAAGGGGCAAGTGATGGGGGCGGCCCCAGATCGGCTGGCCGCATCCCGGGCCCGGGCGTAACCCTGCCGCAGCTCCTTCACTTTACTCCGGACATGGTCCGAAGTGCGGGCAGGGTGACCCCGGGTGGCCAGGCCCTTGGCCAGCCGAGCGAACGCATCCACGTTCCGCCTCTTGCTCCCCATTACCTGGAGCACCTCCTCCTCGCTCCAGAGCCCCAGCAGGTCCCGAAGCTTGACCTCCGTCCAGGAGGGGCCCCGCTGCCACTTCCCGGCCTGGCTCCTGCCCTGGGAACCCTGGCTCCCCTTGGGGGGAGTTCCCTGAGGGCGCTGGGGGGGCTGCCGGGCGGCCATCAGGTCGGTTGGGGGTGTGGGTGGCTGCAGAAGAGCGTGCAGGCTAGCCGCGTGTTACTGCTGCTGCCTGCACGCTCTCTCAGCTTCCTGCACAGGAAGGGAGGGGGTGGGGACCTTTAAGGGGCCGCTCCACGCGGCAACCATTGAGCTGAGGGGCTGGAGAGAGCGTCTCTCAACCCCTCAGCTGATGGCCGCCATGGAGGACCCAGCAATTTCGAAGTTGCGGGACGCGCAACGACTACACGTTCCCTACTTCAACGTTGAACGTCGACGTAGGGCACTATTCCCATCCCCTCATGGGGTTAGCGGCTTCGACGTCTCGCCGCCTAACGTCGATGTTAACATCGAAATAGCGCCCAACATGTGTAGCCGTGACGGGCGCTATTTTGAAGTTACTGCCGCTACTTCGAAGTAGCGTGCACGTGTAGACACGGCTTTAGTGAGGTTTTCACACTGTTTTATGACATAAAGAAATTCACTACAATCGGTTAAGGGACCCTCTCCCATGGGGCTGCCCAGCAGTTAAGAACTGATCCTCATATGCATCTGCATGCAGCAAAACAAACCAGCAATCATACTAACAGAAGACTAACAAAATAATTTAATAAGTGATAAGCTTTCGTTGGGCGGACCCACTTCGTCAGATCTGGAGTCTTGTTCATCTTTAAAGTGCTACATGACTGCTGGTTTGTTTTATTAGAATACAGACTGACATGGCTACCTCTCTGTTACTGTTCTGCATTCAGCAAGTTAGGTAACCCTCTGCAGCTCAATGTGCCTGCAATGCAATGGAAATGCCCTGACTGCCTGTGGCCTTCCACTGCCCACTGGGAATTTTGTATGAGTAAGTACTGAAGAAAAACCTAGTCCACAGCAGCTATACTCTCTTATTATGTTATTAAAAGCAAATGAGCTGAATAATTTATCCATGCCAACAATGATGAATGGCAAGTGATGTGCCAACAAAAAAGTGTGTGTTGGAAAATTTGAATTACTGGTATAGTAGCTCATCAAAAGTAACATATCACAGAATATTGGATCTGGGACCCAATTAGGAGAGACAGCATCCTCTGGCATGAGCAGGGGTGAACAGGAAGAATCTCTTGCCTGAAACACTGCCAATAACATCCTTGAATGTTTTGTTACCTAGATAAGAAAGAAGGCATTTTTATCTACAGAAAAGAGGAAACTGAGCTAATATTGCAACCTGATGACAAGACCTCCTGTATTGGATGTCTGATTTATCATACGCATTTTTGTCTCGCAGGATATCACGTACAGATATGAAATGTATGTGAGAGAGAGTGTGTGTGTGTGTGTGTATCATGAGGAATCTAGTAGCCTCGCTGTAAGAGAAGCCACATAGCTTTGCAGAAACACAGTGACCTCACTCAGGTGCAAAATATCTCTGATAACAGTGTGCTCAGTAATTGGTGATAAGGGTTAGGGGAGCACTGACATACAAAAAACAAATTATTTTTTCTCCCAGGTCTGTTTTAACAAATTATAGGGTGAAATCCCAAGCCATGGTAATGACTTCTGTGGTAATTGGCTGGCTTACGCCAGTTGAAGAAACAAGCTGTATCTTTCAGTAATGTTCATAACAGGACATGAAACTGTTGTGATGTGATATGGCTGTCTTCATCTGACACCATCCCACTGGGTGAAATGCTCATTTCTGAGGTGATTTTGATTTTGTTTTAAATGGGCTTTCTATTGTAGACCACACAAAATAAATAAATAACACCAGACACTTGTGCTCTGAATAATCATGCACTTAGTGATCTCCTCAGGGGGTGAGGTGGGGGAATAGCCAAAGCTTTTATTTCTTCTGCAAATGGACACAGGTAGGCTGCGTCTACACGTGCACGCTACTTCGAAGTAGCGGCACCAACTTCGAAATAGCACCCGTCACGTCTACACGCGTCGGGCGCTATTTTGAAGTTAACTTCGACGTTAGGCGGCGAGACGTCAAAGCCGCTAACCTCATGAGGAGATAGGAATAGCGCCCTACTTCGACGTTCAACGTCGAAGTAGGGACAGTGTAGACGATCCGCGTCCCGCAACGTCGAAATTGCTGGGTCCTCCATGGCGGCCATCAGCTGGGAGGTTGAGAGATGCTCTCTCTCCAGCCCCTGCGGGGCTCTATGGTCACTGTGGGCAGCAGCCCTTAGCCCAGGGCTTCTGGCTGCTTCTGCGGCAGCTGGGGATCTATGCTGCAGGCACAGGGTCTGCAACCAGTTGTCAGCTCTGTGTATCTTGTGTTGTTTAGTGCAACTGTGTCTGGGAGGGGCCCTTTAAGGGAGCGGCTTGCTGTTGAGTCCGCCCTGTGACCCTGTCTGCAGCTGTGCCTGGCATCCCTATTTCGATGTGTGCTACTTTGAAGTGTAGACGTTCCCTCGCTGTGCCTATTTCGATGTTGGGCTGAGCAACGTCGAAGTTGAACATCGACGTTGCCGGCCCTGGAGGACGTGTAGACGTTATTCATCGAAATAGCCTATTTCGATGTCGCAACATCGAAATAAGCTATTTCGATGTTGGCTGCACGTGTAGACGTAGCCGTAGAAAGACTACTTACAACAATGTCCAAACAGAGACTTTTCCTAAAGATATGAAATTTTAAATGAAAATTTAATTGACTTGCTAAATTTTATACTGAACTGAAATATTGTTGTTGTAACTTTATTATGAACATTAGATGTTACTGTGAAGCAGTTTTAATTCTCTCTGGTTCTCATTCTCATTATTTGTCCTGCTGTCCCCCTCAGTGTCTCATTGGCCTAGAAATGGCTTTCTGTCTCTATTTCTCTAGCTACCTCTGTTCTGTTGAGTAGCACATTCTCTGCCTCTCTTGCGCGGTCTCTTCACAGTTCTTTTCATAACCAGTTCAATTATCACATGCACAGAACTCCTTGTTTCTTGAGTAGCATTTCTAATTTTGGATCTTCAGTCCCCAGCCAGTAGAGTAATGAAGACTGGTTAGTCTTGCAACTGATACTCAAAGTAAAAGAGTTTTGCTAGCTGTTTTCTGTATTAAGGTATTCACAAACGTGTTCTGAAAAATCATCCTAATGCAGAAGGTCTGAGAAAGGCCTTATCATTTCTTAAGCCCACAGGACTTAATTCACAATTTTCTTTCTTTTTCTATGCCAGTGAAAGTCATATTGAAGTAATGCAGCAGTGAATCATTGAATTTAATTTATTCAAATGCATGAAGTCCAACTGATTGGGCTTTATGTGAGACAACTGCAAGGGAACTAGGAAAGCAAAATCCACCCCACTCACCTGCTTCTAGGGTACCACATAGCTGCAATTACACTTGGAACTTTGGACTAGCTGCAGCAGCTGTTGTGATGTATCATTGGTATAAGATTTAAGGGCCAGGCCTGCTGGTGGATTGGGGAGAGGGAGGACAAAGGAGGCAACTGCCCTGAGACCCAGCGATTCAAAAGGGCTTGGGCTATCTACTGCCACTGCTGCTACTTTGGCCAGGGTCCTGGGTCCTTTAAATCACCACCGGAGTACCGGGTGGCACATTCTGGGTAGCTCTAAGGTCTGGCAGGGGTGGGGGTTGTGCACTATAGTCCGGATGGCACCTTTTCTACCAGAGGCCCCACCACTTCTGGGAGTGTGGAGCTGTACCCCCTCCTTTACCCAGGGGCCTGGCAATTTTGTTGCCCCCCCTTGTTACTGGCATTAGATATGTACAGGGAAGGATCCTGCATTACCCAGTTTGGAGACTCCTTCTGTAATGCACAAAGGTGTTATATAGAGCTACCCCACCTTATGACTTCTCCATCATCAACCCTCACACATAGCCACACCCACCTTACATATCAGGAAGACTTTTACCCTTCAGTGCATTATTTATCTGTTCAACATTCCACTTCATGCAGGAAGGCTGTCTGGGCTGAGGCAATTTTTATTCTTTGTACCACTTCCTGGCCCTATTGGTTATCAGTGAAAGTTGCAGTATTGCTATGGCAACACAGTTTAGTTGGTTTCTTAACATTCTGATTATGAAAAACAAGTAACAGAATACCATAGCAGAGCAACAGATGGCACGTTGGTATAAATCTAAATAAAGAAATAATAAATAGCAACACGTACCTGTTGTAGATGATAAACATTTTCAGTGGCTGTAAAATAATTCAGAGCAAGTTGAGCCCTTTAAAGATTAAAATCACTGAGGGCTGTAATATGTAGATTTGAGTGTATCGTCAAAACTAGTGGCTACCCAGAGTTGGGATTACGGTTATGTGCTCTACACTGCATTCCTTTGAATACATTATAATCTGGGTGGCAAGATATTACTTTTTCCTTTTTTATTAGGTTATATTTTCATACCTGCTGCAAATTACATTTTTGTGGGCTATGTAGTTATACCTATGTTGGCCTCAGGATATAAGAGATCCAAGATGGGCGAGGTGATAGCTTTTATTGGTCCAGCAATGAAAGAGACAAGCATCTGAGCAATCACATAGTTCTTCAGAAGCAACGCCTGCGTGAGAAGAGCTTTGTGTAAGCTCAAAAGCTTGTCTCATTCATCAACAGAAACTGGTCGAGTGAAAGGTATTACCTTGCATACCTTGTCTCACAGAATACATTTGACATTACATCATTTGCTGTTCTGGAAAGTAAAACAAGGGGTTTGTTTGTTTGTTTGTTTGTTTTTAGTTTTGTACACAGTGTTAATTTACAAAGCTGTGAACAATCTGCAGAACACACAGCTCCAGGAATAACCAAATAATCTCTCAGAAACAAATTTTATAGCAGCCTGGGGAAGTATATTGGATTAGGATAGGATATTGGACACATGTTGGTCAGGTATCTTTCAGGGGGGAAATGAGTAAACTGTCTGAAAAATGGTAAATCTAGAAAATGTTGATGAAAGAGGGAGAAGCCAAACCTAATCTACTCACAGGTGCACCAAGGGATTTAAACCCTTCACCATAATGGATACAATGGATTGCCGGTGCCATCAAATCAGTCAGTCCTAAAATAAAAAATGTTATAGCAGCCGTGGAAAACATATTGAAACAAGTGATCAGCCATGAAGAGACTAGACTAGAATTTAACAGCCATCGATGGTGATTGCATCCCACTTGCACTCCATATGGAAAACCTGCAGAAGGGCATTGCCTCCTGAAAAGAAAAAAAAAATAGGACTTGGAGAGCAGGAGTTGCCAAAGTAACATCAGGCTCTTTGGATTTCCCAAGAGTTAAGAATGCTCAGGCCCACTGGTGTAGTTTGGAAAATGGATCCCAGCTGGGCTTTCAAATCAGACTGTTTCTCCTCTAATTAAGGATGTTAATACAAGAATAGATAAACTTGGGGCAGATGTTAAAAGGTGGGGAAAAAAACTAACCCTTATTTGGCATGGAAATAACAGCCCATCTGTATGCTAGTAACAATATATTTCACTCATTTCAAGCTCTACTAAGTAACACTGTAGGCAAAACTTAGGTTCTGGTTTTCTTTAAATAATTGCAAAAGTGCAGCATGGTAGGCATATTTAATATTAACATCAGACAATACTTCACCAATGAAGATTCTTTATGTTCTCTAGCTAAAGTTGTACTGCCTTACACTGTGCTTATAATGCATCAAATAGATAAAAGGCTTATTGCAAAATCTAGATGGAGGAAGACTTAAGAATCAAAATCTTCCCCAAAGAACGGGAAATATGTCTGCAAAATGTTAAGGTTGCCACTAATTGCTGCGGATTTCCTGTACAATGGATTTTTCATCAGCATGATAACCTTGTCTCATGCAGGGAGGAAACATTATTTTGAGGGCTGATACTTCTTGCAATTAGAGCTGGGAAGACAACATATTTTTCTGGTTTGTCGGCAATTTTGAAAACTAAATAAATACACAAACCCCAAAACTTTGTTGTCAGACAAAAACATTTTGCTTAGATTTTGACTGTTTTGAAACAAAAAGTCATTTCAAACTGAAAAATTGTTAACCCTATCAGTTGCTCTTATTTGTTTTAATTTTTTTTTCTCCCACAAGAAGTAGTCTATGATACCACAAATTTGTGGAATATTTCAGAGTGGACAAATCTGCATTTTTCACAGAAAAAATCACCCAAATTTACTGTGACCATGATAACACCACTGACCCAGAAATGCTGGTAGCCATATAGATAAGATCCCAGGCTACTTTCAGGACAGCAACTTCCCTATTTATCACCTCTGGGACAAACTGGAGATTTATTCATATTGGAGCCAATCCTCTCCAAGACTCCCCAGTTGTTTTCCCTGTAAGCTGTGTGCTTGTGTGGCCACTCAGGAGAAATTCAAGTGCTGCCCAACTGCAGCAAGGGAAGCTTGGGTTGAACATTAGGGAAAAATTCCTAACTATCAGGGTGGTTAACCACTGGAATAAATTGCCTAGGGAGGTTGTGGAATCTCCATCTCTGGAGATATTTAAGAGCAAGTTAGACAGATTGGGATAGTCTCTAGATGGTGCTTGGTCCTGCCATGAATGCAGGGAACTGGACTCGATGACCTTTCAAAGTTCCTTCCAGTTTCTAGTGTTCTATGATTAACAGACAGCCCTCAGCTTGGTTTTGTTTCTACTGGTGGTCTATGTGCTCATGCCTCAGTAAAATTTAAAAAATTATTCCACGCATAGATGGAAAAGATTAGCAGGAACGTGTTGACCCGGGAGGAAAGGTAGTAAGATTTATGGATTTGGGAAGGTTTGCCAGTCTGACTTGAGGTTTAAAGATCAAGGTTCGCACCTCTCCCAAGTTAACAATGGAGTCTGAGACAGAACCTGTCTCAGGCTAGAGGTGAGTTTTTCAGGACTTCCAGTAATTACACAGACAATATTTTTAGCAACACTTACGGTTTGTTTCTTTAGCAGCACGATCATATTTAAGCAGCACTTAACAAATACAAACTGAAGGTATATAATACAGTCACTATCTGGTTACAATCAAAGGATTTAACTTAATATTCTAACCACAATACCAGTTACTTAACTAACTGCACTTATGGTTTAAACTTATGCGAGGCAAGCAGACTGCAATACTCACTGATTCCTTTGAACCCTCTAGAAGCCAAGACAAATTCGCTTCAATCAGTGAGGAAGGAGATATTGCAGTGGTAGGTTAAAGAAGAGAAACAAAAGTTTGTTCCAGGAATAGAGGTAGCAAAGATCAAAAGAGATAGCAGGGTTAGTAGAAAGAGCCAACTGGGGTGGCAAACACCCCTCTGGTGCAGATCCATCTGGTCCCCTTTCCCCCATTTTACCACACAATGATTATATTAGGCTCTGACCTCATAGAAGCTTTGACAACTGCTGATACCCCAAGTTTCCCAATGATCTCAACGTGAATGTTTCCTAGGACCAAGTTTCTGATAAAAGGTTGAAGGGAAAATGCCATCGAGTGACCTTTCTCTGAATTCAATTGGTAATTTCACACCTTTCTGATGGGGGGAAACTTGGGCACCAAATGTACCCTGGATAGTGAAGATTTACACACGTCTTACCACTGCTAATATGACCTTAACCTTTCTTATGGGAAAACATTTGGCAAACAGCCCCCTCATGCCACGTTTGACTGGCAGGCTGCTTGTGTTACTGCTGACAGGACAGATAGAAAGGCGTAGGCCTTTTCGGACCTACGTTAGCTAACTATCATGGCTTTTTAATACCTATGGCTATGGTATAACAAATCCTTACTCAAACTATATTTTAAACTACATTTAAGCTAGCATAGGCTTCAAACATTGGTCCATAGCCTTAGTGAATGCCTTTCTTAGCAGATTCAGGGCAATGTTTTGCCCCATTTGCAGGTGCCTGATCCTGGAGGTAACCTGAGACTGGTTTATTCAAGAGCAATAAACCCCACGGGGGTCCTTTCAGTATCTAAGGACTGTCACAGCACAGTCACATTCCAACTATAAACCTCTCCTGTCACCCTACCTCATGTGTCAGGTGGTGGGATGTCACACAGCTGAGTCAATTAGGGATTTATTCAGACTGGGGGAATAGAGCTGACTGACTCCAGCAGTTTTCTGGAAGTACCTAGGAAATAAAGTGGAGTCTAGAATATACATCTCATCTGTACAGGGCTCAGCTCCACAGGGCATGGGAGGACTGTGAATAGGACAAAGCTTGAGGGATCCACTGCTGTGTGGATCCTCTGGTGTCTTCCCTTGGCCTTTGGGCTTATTGGGATGTTAAAGGACTCCTGCATCTTCCCAGTACTGTTCAGGTTGGTGGCTGCCCCCTTTGTGGTGATCAGACATGCTACACTCTTCCACTGAGAACAATCTTGCAAGGGTTATCCCAGATACCATTTGTAGCATTTCTTACGCATCAGCTGTACGGAACACCCAGTAGTCCACATAGTGGCTGAATAAGAATAATCATGTTGATCTTTGCTATTTAAAAATTAGAGAGCAAAGCAATTTGTGTCGTAAAACAGATAAAATGTTGCTGAAACCAAGAAACGCCCTAAAAACAAATAATTTTCCTCCCATCTTCTCATGTTGCCTTTCTGTCTGTTGCTCATTACCCAAATTGCTCGCTCATGTTTGATGCTGGAAAGATCTGTGACCTCACCAAAACAAAATTTGCTAACTTGAACCATTATCATGCAACGCAAGGGACCAAGGCATGTCTGTCAGCACTCCTGTGCTGGGTCATCACAAACATCTGATTCTGAGTTCATAAACAAAACTATTTCTCCAATCATTTTTGAAAATTTTCTATGTGGGAAGTGAGAGAGGACTATGGGCAATGCTGGAGTAAACATGCAGATGAAGTTAAACTGCAGTGTAAACCCTTTTTTGTGGTGAATTAAGGAACAAAAGAAAGGACAAACACTAAATCTAAATAAGAAATAACTAACTTTTAAAAAGTTTCAGTTTAAGTCTTACAAACGGAAAAATTACTTAATCTGCCCATGTGCTTGTCAAATTTATTCTTTAATTTTCATTTTGGCAAATGAATGAGACAACAAACTGTTTCCTTCATGTGACAGGATAGGCTAAATGTGGGCCTATCCTAAACTGTATTGAAATCATGAGTACAAATCTCTCTTTTCACCTGAATAGGCATTGAATCAGACTTCCTATTACAGTATTTAAAATTCTTACAATCTGAGTATATTCTGTCTATATCTTTAGAAGAAGCAACTCGTGAATATGAGGTACTTGATGGATTATTTCCTCATTTATTATTCATAGATAAAATTTAGCCTTCCTGGACATTTTTGCCATTCATCTATTTATTTTTCTTCATCTTTGTATTTCAGTCCCTCTGTTTCCCCTTCTTTTGATCATTATTTATTAATGTAAATACATGCTATTTTGCTTGTTTTGGTATTTTTTCTTGCCATTAGGAAAATAAACATTAATGTGTAGCATGCTCGTGCCTATTTTTTTCGGCATACATCTCATTGGTAGACACAGCATATTGCACACATTCCAATTTATTGAATTTACAGTTCATTTGTGTGCTGCAAACTATAAACACAGATTTGCATGTTTTGTGTTCCTTATTCTGGAACCTTGAAGTCATTTCTTTACTGTACTCCAGAGCCTTGATAGCTTTAAATTCTTTTAATAGAATTCTATATTCATACTTCGTTTTCACTATCAAAACAAAAAAGCAGTAGAGGAAAGTGACATCTATGTATAACATGGTGCAAAGGCAGAATGCATACAAAAATCTGGACTTGCTGCAAAGGTTAGTGGATTCACCTTCCAGGAACGACTTTGACTATTTACCTGGGTGCTTTGCAACTTCAGTAACTGGACATTTACCTGTGTATATTGGTGTGCAACAGAACTTTTATATTTTTAACAATCGATGCAATCCCATACAAAGAAGATCTACTCTTTGAGTGTATGAACTGCAAAAATAAAAATATTTGCATCGTCTGTGTACGTTTTCTTCACTTTCGTTTTAGTTTTGTAGGCTGCAGTTTAGTAAGTTTTCAATTTTGCTATAAACTGCAGCATTTAGTTCCTGCAAAATGACCAATGGCATTTTTTCCATGTGACATGCTCCTCTTTGTAACTCCATAGAACATTTTACACCCATCAGCACATTCAAGCTGTAACTGAGGGTATAACCAGTGTTTATAGGTTTTCTGTAGACTTTTATTACAGCCGTGACATTAGATTGATGGCCCATTTCCATCTTGTTCCCTGTCAATTGTACACTGAGTGGATGTGTGACAGTGTGATGGATGCATGACAGTGCTGCAGTAGGGCTAGAACTGCGGCAATAATGATTTGAACCTTAAAAAGCTGTTAACCTCTTACAATTGTCTTTAATTTTTGTTAATCTAAAATATAACAAAATCTAACACTCTAAGACTAGAGAGGTGAGGAGGACAGTGGGTTTGAGAAGTGATGTGGGGAAGACGATACTCCTTTATGATGATGCAATAAGAATACTTCTCTGCTTTAGAAGTAGTTGTTCTCCAGGAAGCTTTTAAAGAGAGAATAGTGTTATACTCCAGACAATGTCAAAGGTTAGTAGGGCTAGAAAGAAGATGTGTTCTCCAAGGAGAGAGTAGGGGAAGAAGGGCTTGCTTTTGCACATCATGTACCCGGGTTCTGCCTGAGAAGGAGGATGAATTTGCCAGGGAACAGGTGTTTAGAAGCTGTCTGGGGAGGAGGGGAAACGGGGAAGCTTTCCTGGGACATGCCAATGTTCCCTATGGACACTTATGCAGTTTAATGTTTATCTACTGTTTCAAAGAACTTATGATGTCCTTGGTAGATGAGAGAAGATGTGAGGGAATGTTTTCAGCCCTACTTTGGCCTTTGAAATGTTGTCAATTATTTTATTAAGTCAGTTACATTTCTCAGACTATGAGAAAAATTTACAATACTGAAAAAAGACGCAGGGTCTTTGCATATCTAGTGCTGAAGTCACTGCATGGTCAGAATGGTGATGAATGATGACGACCAGCAAAAGATTGTGAAGAGAGAGGTTTCTGAGACAGGCCAATGTCTCAAAGAGCTAAAAGGTGTGACCATATCAAAGTCAATGGAAGGGCTCAGCTGACCACGATGGAACTGGATCAGGTCATTAGCAAAGAAGTTTACAACCAGGGGGGTTCATGGAAACAACGAGTTTTAAGGGGAAATTTATATGAAAAGTTAACACTTAGATTGTGACTATGCACATTTGTGCTGTCTGCCTGATTACAAGTTATACTCTTTGAACCAGAGAATAGAAATATACAGTATGACCCTTGGGTGCAATCATAATGATCCAACATAGGTCAGTTCTTGATACTGAATTTTCACAATAAAGTGGTCTTGTTTATCATCCAAAGAACAAAGATTATTTGCAGACATTTATTGGGTGAAAAATTTGAAAGAATGATTTTTTGTAACATTTGTTATGTTTGCTAATGGAAAAAAGAACAAATTAATTGGCTAAATTATTCATGAGGAATTATTCATCTAACTCTTCGTGCTGAAATTGGTTTATGCTGGAACCTCAAATACATTTTCACTATAGGCATACACATAGTTATTTCCTATAAAAATGTGCACATCGTTTGGGAAATGCAATGGAATAAATATGAATCTTGCGTCAAACATGAGAAATGGACTCTCCTTTGAAAAATGAGTATCAAAATTCAGTTGTGATTTGAATAGGCACAACTCTGTTGCAGTCAGTAGAGTTGCACCTACTTATGCCAGGCTTGTATTTATCCCACTGTAACTAAATATATAGAGGGTTTAAATAAAAGATAAGATGCACATCCAGTCTTTAAATAATATTGACAAAAAGTGGAATTGATCTTGAACCAAGTTAGCATTCAAGTAAAAGCTTCAGACTTATAGAAGTGATACTGGGACCAGGAACTTTTAATAGCATAGTTAATAAAGGAACAGAAAGTAGTGAATCTTAGTCTCACAGGGCTAAAGATATGGAAAACAAAGCCAATGTGTACAAACGCTCAGAGGTAGCGATCTTCAAACAAAACCTGAAGAGAGCAGTATGTGTACTTTTCTCAATGGCTTGCACTTCCTAGACATACTTACTCAGGAAACCTGTCTTGAGGTAGAGGTTACCAGAAACCATTTGAAAAATGCATTACCAGAACAGACTTTGTCACGGGGATCTGTTTGATCATACCGCAGATAGATTTTTAAAGTACATAGTTTCAAGGTTTAAAATAAAGACATTCCACTTGCAGTACTCTGCATTGAGTGGACTGTTTCTCTTTGTCTCTTGTACGTTAATTTAGCTGCGATGCTTTTGGTACTGCAAAAGTCATGGGGCCTTTAGCAGAACAATGAGACCGCATTTAAATGAGGAGTGTCTAAGACAGTCATATACTTTAAACTTTCATTCTCAGAAAGAATTTATGCTTTAATGCCTCTAATTACACTACTAGAGTATGTGTTGAACAATTACAAGTACGTTCAGTGCTAGAAGCATACATGGTGTTACTGTAAGCGGGGCAGGGAATAGAGATAAGCTGAACCACTAGCAAAGAGGGAAACAGGCTGGCAACATTACTTAATTCACAAATAGAAAGGAATGTAGGGCCAGAGGGACCATTTCAGATTTTAGGAGAGGGGCAACCTTCACACTAGTTATGTGGGGGGAGACAGACTGAGAACAGCAGCTTTAGCAGTGTTACTAAGCATACTTGGTACAAGTCAAGCAGCAAATTTGTGCTAGGGGAGATTCTGCCTGCTCTCCTCTACAAACATATCACCTTTCCAGGGGCTACTAAGACAGTTAAAGTTTATGGTTTTGACAGGTAACTTAGCAATTAACTGACAGGAGAACTGTATTTAACTCTTACATAAAAGGAAGATAATTAAATAATATTAGATCCACTCAGTCTAAGATGGGCATGTTCTGACATCTTATGGCCAAATCACATAAGTGACAGTGGTTAGGCTTAAAATTTCAACATAAATTCTTACTTTTTTACTAACTCTGCAGGGGAGCAGGAGCAGGCTCTATCTCAGCTCTGAAAGGGGAAGGGGAGTTTAGTGGGTTATAGCAAGGGGCTGATAGGTGTGTATTCTATATGAGAACATCAGAATGGCCGTGCTGAGTCAGACAAACAGTCGATCCAGCCCAGCACCCTGTCTTCCAACAGTGTGTGATTCCAGGTGCTTCAGAATGCTTGAGCAGAAAAAGTGATCATCAAGTGAGGCATTCCCTGAAAGCCATTCTCAGCTTCTGGAAAACAGAGGCTAGGGACACCATCCCTGCCCATCCTAGCTAGTAGTCATTGATGGACTTGAACTTATTTTGTACTTATTGGAACCCTTTTTATAGTTTTGGCCCTTCTATCATTTCCTGTCAAAGAGTTTCATAGGTTGACCATAAATAATTTCTTTTGTTTCAAATCTGATGCCTATACATTTCATTGGGTGATCTTCTTGTGTCATGTTAGTGTATGAGTAAATAACATTCAACTTTTCCACACCATTTATGGTTTTCTAGACCACTAACCTATCCCCACATATTTTAGTCACTTCTTTTTTCATGTTGAAAGTTCCCAGCCTTTTTTAATTTCTCCTCAGGTGGGAGCTGTTGCTAATCCCTAAACATTTCTGTTGCCCCATTTTCTGTACCTCTTCCAAATCTAGTATGCCTTTTATTAGGTGGGTCCACCATGTCTACATGCAGTATTTGAGATGTATACATACTCTGACCTTATACAAAGGCAATATGATATTTTCTATCTTACTATCTATTCCTTTCCTAATGATTCCCAGTCTTCTGATCACTTTTTAGATTGCCACTGCACACTGTGCATATTTGTCCTGGGAATCATCCACAATGATCCCAGTTTCTGTCTTGAGTGGTAGTATGTAATTTAGACCCTAACATTTTGTATGGGTAGTTGGGATTATATTTTTCCAGGTGCATTTATCAACGTTGAATTCCATCTGCCCTTGTGTTGCCCAGTCTCCCAGTTTTGTGAGATCCCTTTGCAACTCTTTGCAGTTGCCTTTGGAGTTAGCTACTTTGAGTATTTTGTTTCATGTGCCAATTTTGCCACCTCATTGTTTATCCCTTTTTCAAGATCATTTATGCATAAGTTGAACAGCATTGGTCCAAGTACAGAACGCTGGAGCACACAACTATTTATTCCTATGCTTTGTTTCCTGTCTTTTCAGTAGAGTACCTGGCAGCGTTTCCATGATCATCTAATGATCATTCAGTTACTTAAATGACAATCCTTGTTATAGTCACAGAGAGGTAGCCATGTTAGTCTGTATCTTCACAAAACAAAAAAGCAGTTCTGTAGCACTTTAAAGACTAACAAAATAATGTGTGAGGTGATGAGCTTTGGTTTAAATTCTCTTTGTGCCTGTTTACTTTAAACAAAATGTTCAAATCTGAAGAAGTGGCTCTGTCTCACAAAAGCTCATCACCTAAAAAATCACGTTGTTAGTCCTTACAGTGCTACAAGGCTGCTTTTTTGTTTTGTGAATCCTTTCGTATGTTAATCACCCTGCCCTCCTGCGTTTGTGATCAAACTCTCTGCCCCAAAGGCAAAGCTGGGAGCAGCACAAGCTCTGTTGCAGTCAAAGCTGCCTCTGGGGCTTGGATAAACTCTTGAACAGACCTCAAGTATGAAATTCAGGGGCTGAAGCTTTGTGGGGAGCAGGGGACTGTAGCACCTCTGTGTTGGGCATCCTTCAGACAATTAATGTCACAACAAACCCAGAGTCCTAAGACTGGGTAGGCAAGATGCTCAGCTGCTGTGGATTGGCACAGCACCATTAGGGTTGCAGAGTGACTTTCCACGTGGGGGAGCCCAGCTGCATGCCCCAGAAAGGGTGGGGCCTGAGGTGGAAGTGTGGGGATAGGGGCTCGTCCCCCTCAGTCAGCCCTTCCACGCTACCCAGACCATGCAGCCTTGACCTCCAGGAGTCATTTATGGGACCTAAAGCTCTGGTGGCAATTTAAAGGACCCAAGGCTCTGGCCACTGCCACTGCTGCTTTGGCAGCCAGGAGCCTGGGACCCCTTTAAATTGCTGGTCCCCAGGGCAGCTGATCCCTTTGTCTCTCTCTGCCCTGCCCAGTTGGTGGCCCGGATAGAAGTCTGCGAGGCAATGGCATCAGCTGATGAACTGGCCCTGGACGAATAAAGTAAGGATGGATCCAGTATAATTTGAGTCCAGTAGGAACCTATTTGGCTGGATAGAAGGAGAGCAGGACTGTAGAGAACACAGCCTCAGTGGGAGACATATTCTTTCCATCTACCTTTTCTCATGCTCCTGAGAATTGGCTAAAATCTGCAATTGCAATTATGCAATCAGTAATGCTGGAAAATTCTTTCTGGCTGCCCTTGTGCTAAATTTCTGGAAAATGCATTATGTACTATGGTTTGTTTTAACTTTTTTAATTTCAAGTCAATCCCAGCCAAAAAAAGGCAGTGCTAAGGTGAAGCAAGGGGTGAGAGCACATACTTTCAAACCATGGGGTTTGTTTTAAGTTCAAGCTTAACGCTGAATTTTTTCCCCGTACTAATGCCAACTTTCCTGTAAATATTTTTACCCATAAATTACTGATATTAAATATAAACCTCAAATTCTCATCATGTTTTTATCTTGCTATTTCCTTATGCTTTTAAGTAGCTGTCACTGGTGAGAGCTGCTGTTCTGAGGCCGCTCCTCCGCCTCTTGCTGATATCTACCAGTTTCAGCAAGCTAAATCTACACTGAATTTCAGCATGAACAAATATCATTTAAGCTTTTGAGTGAGCAAATGGAGCTTTTGTGTGTTTGTTACACCTTATAATTCAGAGACCATTGAGCTGTGTATCTACAGCTCAGATGTAGCTGTATGAGCGTCTGGGCTGTGTATCTACAGCTCTTTCTGATCACTCACGTTTAGGGTTCACCCTATGAACTGTTGCACGGTCTAGGAGTCAAGGAATGGAGACATCAGTGTTCTGATTCCCCAGACTTGATCTTGATTTCACAGAAGTTTTAAAAAGAAAATGTCATTGGAATGAAGTAAGAAAGAACTATAAGGATTAGAATGTGTTAGATATTTGCTTTATGCAAAAGCATTTCAACAAGTGGTTAGTTCTAGGTGTGTGTTTACATGAGCTAACTTAGGCCAAAATTGAGATGCCATTGTTTACATCAGTGGGTTCATGTGAAGGATGCATTTTGTTCATGAGTGTCTGCTCTGTCCATTTTGGCTGGAAATTTCTTAGAAAATATAAAGAACTTATTTACAATTGCAATCCGTATTCTAGCTTCAACCGTTTTTATTTATTCTGGAGGCAGCTGTGCAGGGGAAAAAAAACAAACAAACCGAGGATGATATTAAGAAAAGTTGCCGGGACATTGGCTAGATTGCTATTTCAGTATCCAGAATCTCATTTGTACATTTAATGAAAGGTAAGCACTACGTTTGGGACTGCCCAGGAGAGGGTCTTGTGATCCTTCAGTTTACAACAGACCTCAGTTTTCATCACCATAAAGACAGGAACTGAAAGAAAACTGTTTTGCACTGAAGGTCGGGAGTACTGTGGATAATGATGACTTTGTTGTGTTTCCCTGGAATAGAAATAGTCAAATCTGTTTGTGGAGCAAAGGAATATTTACTGAACATGTCACTAGAATAATTTAGCTTAGTTTAATAATGAGTGAATTATTAGTGACAGATAAAATATATCTATCAAGGACATGTTTAGAGTGGTGTATATTGTAAATCCAGTTCAATTCTTCTCTTTGTTACTCCAAGCAAAATATCTCACTGAGTCAGTCCTCTATTGTCCCAACCCATTCACAGATTTCACTTACAAAAAATCATAATGAAAAACAAGACTGGATTTTTAAGCTCTTTTTATGTAAAGAGAATTTTGTTATGCCTCTGTAATATCTTTGCAAGGATGCTTTGATGAATTCCTTAGAATGAAATCCTTTCTTCTTCTATCATGCCCATATTAAACCCCAAAACACCCATTTGGGTTCATGTGGTCTTTTGGGACAGGAAAAAAAAACAAACCCTTCCTTACCTCCCATCTTTGCGGTGGTATCTGAGATTCCCTGAATCAATGGGAAACTAATCTGCATAGTGGCAGATCCACAGCATCCACCTCCCTTCCTCCCACCATACCGTTAGAGTGGTGCTTGGGAGTGGTTCTCTGTAAAGCTAAGCTCTGTGTCACGCAAGATGTCTGGATCCCTTACCTGGATACCAAAATCCTATCCTTGTCCATGCCTTCCAAGTATTTTTCCAACAGCTCTTCTATGTCTGTGGTTCAAGTTAAAAGCTACTGAGAAAAACTAGATGTACACAAATCCAAAGGTCTGGATTTAATGCATCCAAGGGTACTGAGGGAATTGGCAGATGTCATTGCCAAGCCTTTGGCCATTATCTTTGAAGACTCTTGGAGATCGGGAGAGATCCCAGATGACTGGAAAAAGGCAAACGTAGTGCCCATCTTTAAAAAAGGAAAGAAAGACAATCCAGGGAACTATAAACCAGTCAGCCTTACCTCAATTCCTGCAAAATAATGGAAGGGGTCCTCCATTTTGGAGCACTTGGAAGAGGGGAAAGTGATCAAGAGTAGTCAACATGGATTCACCAAGAGCAAGTTGTGCCTGACCAATCTGATTAGCTTATATGATGAAGTAACTGGCTTTGTGGACATGGGGAAGTCAGTAGATGTGATATACCTTGACTTCAGTAAAGCTTTTGATACAGTCTCTCACAACATTCTTGTCCATAAGTTAAGGAAGTATGCACTGGATACATGGACTATAAGATGGATAGAAAGCTGGCTTGATGGTCGGGCCCAGCGGTCAGTGGTCAATGGCTCAATATCTGGATGGCAGTCAGTTTCAAGTGGAGTGCCCCAAGGCTCAGTTCTGCGGTCAGTTTTGTTCAACATCTTTGTTAATGACCTGGCTGAGGGACTGGACTGCACCCTCAGCAAGTTTGTGGATGACGCTGAGCTATGGGGAGAGGTAGATATGTTGGAGGGTAGAGATAAGATCCAGAGTGACCTGGATAAATTGGAGGATCGGGCCAAAAGAAATCTGATGTGGTTCAGCAAGGAGAAGTGTAGAGTCCTGCACTTGGGATGGAAGAATCCCAAGCATTGTTATAGGCTGTGGACTGACTGGCAAAGTGGCAGTACAGCAGAGAGGGACCTAGGGATTATAGTGGATGAAAGGCTGGATATAAGCAAACAGTGTGCCCTTGTAGCCAAGAAGGCCAATGGTTTATTGGGGTGCATTAGGAGGAGCATTTTGAGCAGATCTAGAGAGGTGGTTGTTCCCCTCTATTCTGCACTGGTGAGGCCACATCTGGAGTATTGCATCAAGTTTTGGGCCCCCCAGAACAGAAAGGGTGTGGATGTGGATGTGCTGGAGCAGGTTCAGTGGAGGGCAACATAAATTATTAAGGGGCTGGAGTACATGACCTATGAAGAGATGCTGAGGGATTTGGGCTTGTTTAGTTTGCAGAAGAGAAGACTGAGGGGTGATTTAATAGCAGCCTTCAACTCCCTAAAGGGCTACTCTAAAAGGGATGGAGAGAAACTGTTCTCAGTGGTGACAGACAACAGAACAAGGGGTAATGGCCTGAAGTTACAGAAGGAGAGGAGTAGGTTGAATATTAGGAAAAACTACTTCACCAGGGGGGTGGTGAAGCACTGGAATGCATTGCCTAAGGAAGTGGTGGAATCTCCATTCCTAGAGGATTTTAAGTCCGGGCTTGACATAGTCATGGCCAGGATGACTCAGTCGGGGTTGATCCTGCTTGGAGCAGGGGGCTGGACTTGATGACCTCTTGAGGTCTCTTCCAGCCCTATGATTCTGTGATTCTTCATAACTGTAGAGGAGGAGGGCAGAAATTTAACTTTTTAGTTTGGATGAAGTTATTCAGGTGGCTTAAGTGATTCTGTAGCATTTTAAAAAATGACCCAAACCTTAGCAAAGATAACTGTTCTTAACTGATGCAAGGTTGGATGACCAAGGAATCCTTTCCAACCATTCTACATTTTCTGTGGCTCATACCTGAAAGACCTATATGAGTGGTACTCAGATCACATTGGTTCAGGAACCAAATGAACAATCAACATTACCCAAAAAAGCCACAGTAGTGTAAATTCATTATTTCATTTAGGCTGTGTCTACACTATAGAATAACTGTGTAGTTGCTTACTTCAAAGTATAACTTTGAAGAAAGCAACTTCAAAGTGGAGCATGTACATGCAAAATGCACCCTCCCTTATTTGAAGTAGGTTCCCCCTTACTTCGAAGTTAAGCGTCTGTACACAAGTAGCCTCTACTTCGAAGTAAGGGCCAGGGAATGATGCAGGCATGGGGTCGCATGGCCGACAGGCCCTTCCAGTCTCACAGCCAGCTGACCGCTTAAAGGGCCCTCCCAACACCCACAGCCTGCATGTGCTCAAGGCTGACACTCTGTGGACAGCAGCAGAGCATGTGCGGGGGGAACAGCCAGAAACCATGTCAGTTCACTCTCTCCCCGAGGATGATGCCCTCTCCACCCTGGTCAGCCTGCTGGCCATGCTGGTCGCCCTCCTGTGCCAGCAGCATGGCTGGGTTGCCTGCATGGGACCCAGACTCCAGGCCCTGGTCACGACCCTGCTCCCCCTCCCCCATTCCTCCCTGAGCCGGCACCAGTGGGCATACTCCACCAGCACCTAATGGTGGGACCGCCTGGTGCTGGAGGACTGGGATGATAAGCGGTGGCTGAGGAACTTCTGCATGACCTGTCAGACATTCGAGTATCTCTGCCACTGGCTCACCCCAGCACCAGGTGCGGCCAGCACTCCCAGTGTGGAAGAGGGTGGCCATTGCATTATGGTGGCTGGCCTCCCGCAACTGCCACAGATCTGTCAGCTACTGTTGGAGCAGTGCTGATTGAGGTATGTCCAGCCCCCATCATTGACCCACCCTGGGGAGGGGGCGACTGGAAAGGGGCAGTGGGACCCTGGTGGGGGGAGGCAGGGGACAGGGGGCGGGGGCCCCTGAGGGGGTGGGAGCAGGGAGCCCTTGGTGGGGGGTGCCAGGGGTCCTTCTGGTCAGGCATTCCTGGACATCTCCTCCTCCCCACCCGCAGGTTGTCTGAGCGATCAACACCGTGCTCCTGCGATGTGTCATGACTCTGGGGGACCTGTACACTGCCCTTGCCAGGTTCACAGACCTGGACTTCCCCAATTGTTTTGGGGCCCTGGAGGGGATGCACAAGGTGGTCCAGGCTCCGGACCACAGAGGGGTTGCCTACATTAACAGGAACGGGTACCACTCAGTGGTACTCTAGGCCCTGTTGGACGTGAGGGGCCATTTTCTGGGTGTGTCGGGGGGATGGCTGAGCAGGGCCCATGATGCCCAGATGCTCTGGAATTCATGGCTGGGATGCCGGATGCAGGAGGGCCCATACGTTCCCCCGTGGGAGCTCCCTCTCAGGGACATCACAATGCCCCCTGCACTGTGGCCAACACCACATACCTGCTGCACCTGTGGCTCATGTGGCCCTATACCAGACGTACCATGCCAGTCTAGGACACCTTTAGTGGTCACCTCAACCATGCCGGGGCACAGTAGAGTGGGCATTTGGGAGGCTGAAGGAGAGCTTTCTCAGCTTCCTCACTGGGCTGGATGTCAGCCTCCTGAATGTCCCCTTGCTGATTACCACCACTGCCGTGCCCTCCACAACCTTGTGGAGGGCCGCCGAGAGCCTTATATCCAGGGCTGGGCCACGGACCTGGAAGCTAGCTATGAGCAGCTGCCCCATGCCATTAGGCACAGAGGGATGGGGTCAGGGTACGCGAGGCCCTGTGCTGGGCCTTCACGCAGGGCCTGCCCTGACCCCCCAGCCACACTCTGCACCACAAGCCACCCCACCCACACATCCCTCATGCTACCCCCGCTACTCTCTCACAAAGCACCAGGAACCCGGGAGTAGGGTGGGAACAATGAACTTTAATGTGTGGAATAAAGTAGGTCACAGAACAGAACAGAATGCGGTAACCTATTTGGTATGCACAGTGGGGGAACAGTCAGCAGTAGGGAGGTGGGAGCCTAGGTGGGGGGACCGAACTGGGAGGGGGGCTGGGACAGGGGACCGAACTGGGAGGGGGTCTGGGACGGGGGTGGAGTCAGTTGCCCAGAGGCGTGGGGGTCTGGCAGCCATGTTGGCCATGGCCACCCCTATCACACCGGGTCCGGGGCCCCCTGCGGGGCTGCGATGGGGCCGGGACCATGGGGAGGTAGGGCTAGGGAGGGGGTACCGCAGGCTTTGCCTCTGCAGGGTGTGCACGGGAAGGGCCACTGGGGCCGGGCCAGGTGCATCTGCCTCAGACAGCAGCCACCGGGCTGGCTCGAGATGCTCGGCTGGTGCCAGGTCCACCATGTTGTGGGCAGCTGCTGGAGAGGTGGCTGCTGCAGGGGCAGCTGCGGGCTGGGCTGCTGAGGGAACGAGAGGCTGGGTGAGGCAGGCAGCCGAGGCCTGGGCCTTGGTGTCCATGCTGCCAGCCAGCCACACCCACACCTCCCACTCCATTGCCATCCAGTCCCAGAGCACCCTGGTCATCTCCCGCACAACCACCCGGTTTGCGGCAGCCTCCTCATCCCTCCAGCATCATCTCCAGGAGGCCCGGCCATGGTTTGTAGTGTAGACACAACCTTAGTCTAGTACTGGATATTCATATTTAAACAGCGTGACAGGGGAAATAGCCCACCAGCTCTCAGAGCCTCCCAGAGTATCCTGCATGGCGCTCCAGCAGCACTTTAAAGGACCTAGGGCTCCAGCCACTGTAGGAACAGTGGCAGCCAGGGACCCTAGGCCTTGGGGCACCTGTCCCCTTTGTCCCCCACTATGGGCTGGCCTGTCTCTAAGGCCACAACCACTGGTCACCAGGGGGTTAAGATGGAAAGAATCTATCACTTAGTTATTATTGATGTATGGCGCATTTTTATGCAACATATTTATATGAGCCCATTCCATTTACTTATTTATATGATAATAAAGATAATTTCTTACTTTAAAAACATGTTTAATTCTTGCCAGCCCTGCAGAGAGTGAGACCAGAGATAAGCTGGATTTTCTTCTTTCTAATGTCTTTCCAAGGAATTTGTTTACTAAGTTCCAATCAGTTACATCTGTGGAATCCCACTTCCTACAGGAAGGTTGTTGCAGTAAAATTGAGGGATAGTTGGGTAAGTTTTCAGGGTTTGTAGTCAGAAAGCCAACCACACTTAAAAGGAAATAAACATGAAGCCTTGCAATGCTGTTTTTCAAAGAGACACTTTTTGGAACAGACTTGCACTTTGAGAGAACATTGTAGAGCCCTAAACATACTAATAGATTCTAGAGTGTGCAAATGCAAAGGAAGTAGCACCCAAACAGCAAAGGCAGTGAGCGCCTGAAGGCCACTTTATTCTAAATGGAAAGATTTTTTTTAAAGGGGAGCTTACATTTATTTCCTTGTAAATACACAATTGCCATAGGCATAACAATCTTGTTTTATATGGAAGGAATTGCAACATGAACCTAATAAATAGGCTTTTTTTCATAGAGTGCAGCAGGCTAACTCATGCTTGGTGTTTTGTGGTGAAGTCCAATAAGCAGTAGGACTGTTTTTATAAACAGATCAGTACATGAACTTCCACCCATCTCCTCAATACACCTTTATATGATTTGTCTTAAATTTTCCAGAAAAGTCATACCTGGGATATACCATTTGGATGCACATTTTCAGATATTGGTTTGTTTTTGGTGAAATTAATGAGAACATATGTGAAAACTTTGCTTGTAATTAGAAACTAGCTTACAATTTTAACTGTGCAGATGCTATACAAGTATTGTTTATCAAATTGACATAGGACGTAATATCTTAAAGCAGGTGAGGCTCAGGAGCTTAATTTTATGCAATGAGTAAAAAGCTTAGCCAAGGTGAGTACTGTAGTATATACTGTAC
This sequence comes from Carettochelys insculpta, assembly GCF_033958435.1. NCBI lineage: Eukaryota > Metazoa > Chordata > Testudines > Carettochelyidae > Carettochelys > Carettochelys insculpta. The sequence goes on along the minus strand of NC_134145.1, from coordinate 28,143,017 downwards.
TTCATTAAGTCAGACATATTTGAAGTTATTTTCACCCCAGTATGTAAGATGTGAGCTATAGGAGTGGGGGGATGTTGTATCTTTTTATTTGCAGCTTCTGAACACATTGCTCTGAGGAGAAACATAATGCCCCCATATAGTGATCCTTGAATTCCATTAGTTGTCTCAAAAGAGCCAAATAAGGTAAGTGGTTTGTTATCACAGCCATAAATATTTACATCCAGTGGTGACTAATATATGAGGAGTGTAGATTGACATCATAATTTTAGCTGCTATCCACCAGCATGCCAATAGTTCTGTTATCGCCTGACGCCTCACAATGAATGACTCCTGTTGGTGAATAGGAGCCTATAGTTGAGCTGTTTACTTTGTTCTAGTTGGCTATTACTAATGCATTACTTACCTAAGGGATCAGGCTTGAATACCACAAGTGTAAAACAGCACTTTCCTGGTTTATGCTCTATCAATGCTTCTACATTAGTGAAAATTTATTGAGTTAACTTCAAATCCACATCATATTATGGGATGAAACTGAAAGACTGGCATTACCTGCGTATCTAGGCAGGCATTAACATTCACTATCCAGGTTCTTTTTCAATATGATGCCATGAGGACGTGCCCTGACAGTGCATGCTGAAAGTAGCACCCCGTGGCAATTTATTAGAAAGCACTCATAAGAAAGAGGGAGTTGTTTCCTCTGTCAGTAAGTTCGTCGTGTCTTTTTACTTTTCTTGTTGTAATTTAGACCAAGGTAGAAAAAAAATCTTCAACCACGCTTGTGTTCTAGTAATCCAGACCTTTCAAATGTGAGCAGTTAATAAGGCCTGCTCTTTCTGTTGAAATGACTGACGGGCGTTAGGGCTTATTATAACAAACGTGAAAGTTGCATATAGCCATCAGTGCCGCCAAGTTAATACATAATGCTGTACTGTGCATCTGGGCTGTTTTGAGAGAAAGCAGGCCGGAAAGATGATTTCTTACGCATATCCCAAATGACACAAGGTAAAACTATTATATATTAATCTTTTAACTCCTGTGGGCATGTTTTGTTTTGCATTGCTTTTCCACTTCATCCATCATATTTGATTCAAAACACCTTTTTTCTGAGGATACCAGAATGATATTGTTAGCCTTTCAGTTACTGTTAAGAATGCTGAAATTAATTCTGTCATCAATTTTGGCTGATACAAGAGCCGGAAGAGTAAAGGCAAAATTTGTAAATTAATTCTCATTGCCCCTTTTTTGTATGCATAAGAAGGAAAATGAGGAGCCAGTCAGGACTCTGTACATACGTTGATGGTATATTTGCATTTTATGTTTTCACTCTGTTCGCATTTTCAAATACATATATTATCAGAAAACGCTAATACTTGAGGGAATGTATTTGTGATGGCATTTTCTTTCCAAAGGACATAGCTAGTTATGACTTACATTTAAAAATACCTATTCCTGTGCTATCCAATGTACAGTGTGTGAGAGAGATAATTGGTTTAATGGGACAGCAGCATTTTAAGGTACTGGGGCAATCCTAATGCCTATTTCTTCCAAATAATGAGCAAAACCTAAAACTCTACAGGCTGGAGGTCACAAAGGTGACATAATGGCCCAATTTAAATAAACGGAATGTTTCACTGGGGGCAGAATTCTACCTCAGTCTGCACTAAGCCTACAGCCACACTACCACAGAAGATCAACCTGCTCAGGGTCGATCTTCCATGGTTTTGTTTTGCACATGAGCGAAATGGCACTTTCTGGGGTCAGAGTTGACCCCAGAACTTCTCGCAAGCAAGAAATGCTCCTGTCGACCTTCTTCCTTGTAGACAGCCATAGCAGTTGACCGCTGATAAGTCGATTTTAGCTACGCAATTGGCATAGCTGAAATTGTGTATCAGTGGTCGACTGCTATGTCTAGTATAGACATAGCATGAAACACAAGGCCCAAAGATCATAGGACTTACATTACCTTCTACTGTGCGGCGCAGTAGGAAACAAAACAAAGAAAAATAGCAGACAGTCCCTGATACCCATTGGGGATGGAGCCGGGGGAGGTAATAAGATATGTTCTCGGACCCTTCCTTCAGGTGTACAGAAACTCTTCAGTGCCCATTCATAAATCATGGTATTCAAGTGAGGAGTGAGGACTGGAATTGAGGGGCACACCAGATTTGGAAACCAGGTGTTCTTTTCAACATAGGTCTTTCACAATCATTTGAGAATATATGTATGAGTTAATGTTTTTGGTTTTGGCAGTATTAATTTCCATACTTTGCCTTTCCCCATTCGCTTATCTGGTTAAAAATCTAGCCTTTTTTTAAAAATCCAGAATTCTGAAGGCTTTTTAATGAGCTAGTGAAATATCTCCATTCACGTGTATCAGTTTTACAATATGATGAGACCCCAGTATAAAATATAGTTATCATCCTTTACCAAACTGATAAGAAAACTAATGATAGTTTACTTCCCTGTCAATTAAAATGACTACCTCTTTCTGAGTGAGTAGGAGAACTAGATTTCTGCAAAACTGAGGACTAGAATGTGCTGTTGAAATTGAACATGATATTTCTTAAGTGTTAGTTATCTTTTTCGTTGGGGTGCTTTTGTTGTGTTGTTTACAGCAAAGCCAGCTGCCATATTTTTATTGTGAATTTATAGCAAATGTTGGTTGATTGGCTGCAAGCAGCAATTCTAGACAACAATGGATTATCAGGTTCTTTCATATTTATTTTAGATATCTTAATACCAAATACGTTTACTCCAGCCTCTTTCACTGATATGCTGTTAAGAAAAATGTTCCATGGCTGAGGATATAGACAAGTGGCTAAACACATTGCCTTGATCCTGAAACACTCCATCAATTGTCAGTGGAAACTCTAGTATCAAGAGAAAAAATGTCTCTAGGGATAGCTTCTTTTTCCTCCCAAACCCTTCATTTTTCACAATGCTATCTGGATTGCATGTAGAACTTGGCTTAGCGATGCTCCTTGTACACTTTGGTCTCTTGTGACCTGTTAAAATGGTCTTAGCACATTCACAGGTCTTTTCATTACAGGCCACTCCATTTGTAGGAGTGATCAATCAATATCACGTTCAAATGAGAGGATATTTAGAGGCTGCCTGCATTTAACCAGTCTATGCAGGGTTTGAGCAGCTAACTACATCTTGAATAAGTTTGTTTTGGGGCATGTAACATTTTTCTTGGAAGGTCCCCCCGGCCCCCGAATTTCTCATTCTTTTACAAGGCTATGAAAATAGGAACAGATTTATTTGCCCTTTTGAAATGATCATCTATGAATTTTCCTTCTTCTCTGGGGTATTAAACACAAGATTAAATATGTCTGCAGGAGATATTTATAAAGCCATCATTTGCTGTCCTAAGCTGATTGTCTAGGGCAGCGATGCCCACACCCCATTGGTTGACGTGGACTTAGCTATCATGACATTTATGGCATCCATTAAATTAATGGCATATGATTACCTTTCAGAATCCTGGCATGAAACTGAGCATGTCCTGCAAAGGTACTTTTACTACCACTGCTCTGTTTTTGCAGATCCCTGAGGTTGCTGAAGAAGATGTGACTAATGATTCAGAATTACATAAAACCCAGTAAGCTATCAGTGACAGATATATATATTATATGTACTAGCACTAGTCCAGATGTCAGTGATACAGGATACTGTTTCCCCTTCAGTAGCCTTTAATTGAAATTCAGCTTTGTTTTCTATATTTTCAGAAGTCCTAGAAATCGCCAAAACATGGTTCTTTGAGAAGGAATGTTGAATTTATTTGTATCTTCTTAGTCTCCTGTAAAATTCTGCTTTCTGCTATAATTAAAATAATAAAAAATTAAAGATTTAAAATCTCTGCTTTCAGACTGGTTATATTTTGATAGCCAGCTTAGCAGGGAGGAAAAGTAATATCTAACAAGCATTGTGGTATTATTTTTCTCCACCTTGAAAACTCATTTTTGAAAAAAGTTCAGAACTATCTAAATAGGAATTTAAATTAACATGTGCCCCCAAATTAGCTCAATAATTGACTGTGGCCTCACCTTCTTTTTTCCTCAGTTTATTCTCTTTCCTCTATGCCTGACTAATCTACCAATAATAATGAAAATATCTGAATGAGAAAGGAAAAACATCTGATTAGGGCACTTGGCTGGTGCTCCAGACATATGTATTCTATAGCCAGATTGGCGAAAGATTTTAAGTGAGAGAATAATCAGCAGATCAGTTACCTTCTTTAGTGCTAGAACTAGAAATACTGCTGCGCCTGCTGGCTTGAAGAGGTTTTCATTTTGTTCAGGAATATACATTATATATTTACACTTTGATTTAATGGCTTTTAGAACCCCCACTATAAAAATTGTTCCAGTATCCTTGCTTCTTGGTGCTTAAGTTTCCCCATCTTTAAAAGAAGATTTTTCTGAAGTGTGTGAGGCTTCGTTAATTAATATTTATAAACTGATTTTGACATCCTGGAATAAAATTTGTTCTGCAAGCACAGAGTATTATTCTCTCTCACACTTACCGCCAGCATGTCACTGCTAACACATGGTATAAAACTGATGTAAAACTGTCTAATGGTAATCCTATCATCTGATTTGAACATCAACATTTTGAATATGTGTAGCTGCTTCCAGCACTTATTCTTTCCTTTGACTCTGTTGCTTGATCCTAGGGGTAACAAGGCACTTTCTGTTACAGGCGTGGAGAGCGTGAATTGGTCTTGATCTGAACTAGAGTCCACTGACAGTGAAGAAAAAATAACTATAATAGTGGTGTGATGTCCATGTGACACAGGCACATAGCTAAGTAATGTGGGAGGCCGTTCTGTATTCAAAAGTAGCCAGTTGGCTCAAACTGGACAACAGCTTCTCCAATTTTACATTGTTTAAAAAGTGATAGAAGATAAGTGGACTACAGTATGGGAATTCCTTATTGTGACACATGACCTAATACAGATAGAAATCGTACTAATAGGTCATCAGGCTTTCTTTTTTCACTTTCTAATTACTATAGATGTACCAACTTCCCTTTTAAAGATTCTGAGCAGTGTGTTTTAGCTGACAATTTTCTATATCGTTTCGTACTGAGAACTATGTCCAGAGGGCATTCAAAACATTTAGAAAAAAATTTTCAAATTTAGATTGACAACATTAATTAAATAAAATTGACCACATTTTCTGAATGGTGTGCCCCACTACGAGCTCCTGCTGACTTCTGTGAGATGTGAGTTCTAATTTTCCCTGAAAATAAGGACAGGTTGTTAGGGGCCTAAATAAAAATGTAGGTGCCTAACTTTTGCACCAAAGTTTGCAAATAATGATACATGTTCACAATACAATACTAATTCAGGAAAACCTGGATGAAGATCATGCAAAATCATATTATCTTATGGCACTGTGATATCGAGTTATACCAAATCTACTATAAGAAAGCACATGAAAATCAGAACCTAGAGGTTCATTGATGGAACATAAGTCTAGGGCTGCAGTCAATCTAAGGATCCATTCCCTGACAGCAAAGAGAAATCACCTTGATCTAAGTTGGAAGATGGTTGTTGCACCCCAACTAGTTTAATCTGTCACAGATTCATGGTTAGGTCTATTCAGAATCCTTCTTATCAGCTCTCCTCCTATTCATCATCTACATGAAATGTACAAAACAGTTTGCTGTAGCCATGACAGGTAGATGAAGAGTAACACCATATATTCCTCCCTGGGCTAACAGCCAAGCCTCAACTAAAGTTTAGGATCACTGGAGTTAACGTTAATAAGCCTCCAAATGCTTTACACACCCTACAGCTTTGCCTCAATGAGGCCTTATTTTCTAAAAGTTGGACACGCAGATTTGGCCCTGCTGTGCTGGAAACTAGGTCCAGCATTTCAAAGGTTCTTCCTCTACTATCACTGGGCAGAAGAGCATACAAAGAGAATTAGTTCAGGGTGTTATACAGCTGACTTAAGATAATGTATCCAGAGTAAACTAGTTAGTGTGTGCTCATATGTATGTGACTAAAATTCTATACTCAGTTACCACAGTAGCTGGAATAATTCAACAGAAGTCCAAGAGATGCAAAAATTTGCATTGAGGATTTTAATTTCACTCAACTTGCTCCAGGGAATCTAACAGGGATTGTGATAATAGCACTTTGAGTCATTTGAGAAGCTAACCAAATGAAGCACATAATAACCAAGCTACTCTTTATCTGGTTTCCACCTTTTCAGTATAGACAGCTTAACTACACTCTGTTTCCAGATCAAGGCATCTGAGTCAGCAAAGCAAAACCCTTGAAAATGACTTCAGCCACATGGCCTCCTTGATAAGAAATCTTTTAGGCCAAAATCAATATATAATCACTCTATTTTGAAAGTGACATGTAGAAATTTGGGATAATTTATGTAGCAAACTAACCTCATACTCATCAGCCTAACAGATTAGCCTTGGTAAAAGCCTGGGACACTTTGACATGTGGGAATTTTTAAGTTTATCAAAATATACCCAGCTATTTAGAAACAATACATTTAGATCACTTGAGGACATGCAGCTCACTAAAGACATCAAGATTCCAGCTGGCCTATTGCAACAATTGAGATATTTTTCAACCCAAAAAAGAGAAACCTAAGCAGAAAATAGAATTTGAAAAACTACTCACTTTACCCATAAAACAAAAGGCTTACTCTCCCTCCTATAAAATGTAACTTCTAACTGTTTCTTAGGAAAATAAATAAATAAATAAACAAATAAATAAATCTCTTCATGGAAAAGGAGGGCAAATTGATGCACAAAATGTGAGGTGTGGGAAAAAGTGTGGGGTAATAGTCCCTACACTTCCACAAAATAACATTATATTAAAATACTTCATAAATTAGTTGTGGGCAATAATTTTTGATGATGGGCCAGTCCCAGATTTTGGTAAGTGGTCAACGGCTGCACTATCTTATGGAGGGTATGTGGGGTCTAGGATGGAGGTTGGGTGCTGAAGAGAACTCCATGTAAGTGTCTGGGGTTCAGGAGGAGTTGTGGGTTTTCAGGGGTGGGTATAACCTGGGGCAGGAGAGTGCAGAGTTTGGAAAGAGGTATGGGTGCAGGAGAGGATTCCAGATGAGGGAGGGATATCAGAGCAGGTGCAAGGTCTGAGAGGAAGGTGGGGGGTGGGAGGAGGAGGGTGCAGATGATTTGAGTGGTGACCTGGGGCAAGAAATAGGGGTGCAGGGGCTGGGAGGGGGTATGGGTACAGGATAGGATTCTGCCCATGGAGGGAAGGAGTGTAGGAGAGGGTGCAGGGCCAGGGAGGGAGCTGGGTGTCAGAGGCTCTGACCAGGAGGTGCTTACTTAAGTAGCTCCTGGCTAGCAGCACTCTCAGGCAGGGCTCTCCTGCCTGCCAGCAGCTCCAGACTGCTCAAGGAGACTGGCTGGTCTATGTGCCTGTGCAGCACAGGGAGAGGCTTTGCATGCTGTTCCCACCCCCAACAAAATCTCTCAGTTCCCATTGGCCAGAAACCAGCCAATGGGAGATGAGAAATTGTGCTGCACTGCCTCCACCACCAGCAAAATCTCTCAGGCTCCAATTGACTGGTTTCTAGGCAATAGGAACTGAGACATTTTTCTGGGGGCAGGAGCAGTATGCAAAGCCCTCCTGCTGCAGAGAGCCACAGGGATCAGCCAGCCGCTTTGAGTGGTTCTGCTCCATGCTGCAGGGGCAGGCCACAGGTGAGATTAAAAGGCTTGGCAGGCTGGATTTGGCCCATGGGCCATATCTTGCCTGCCCATATTAAAAATGGTACCTAACTCCCCTTAAAATTAAACATGTTTACTGTACAGGGACAATGGTAGAAAGACTGTAATGAAATGGGAAGATTTTCTCCACATATTGTAGATATGTCTCAAATTAAGACATTTTGGAAACCCATAAGGGTGCTAATGAGGCATCAGCTGTCAGAGAACCCCTCTATATTTTTATTAAATTGTCCTGACAACCTTGCTTTTTATAAAACCCATAAATTCATGTATTAGAAAAATTAATTCATAAAGTCAGAGTTTACAGAGGAGAAGGAAAGAAGATAACTACTTAGAAATGTGTGGAGACTTTCTGGAGTTTGCTGGAAGGGGATACAATTCTCTGCCAGACATCATAATATGAGAGTTTTTGTTGAATATTGGGGAAGACAAAACCCTTAAACAAGTGCCCTTAAAGTAAGGAACATAGAAGAGGAAGAGTAGGAAAGCATCAACAACAATATGTGATCAATATCACAAAGTTGAAGAAAGTGACTAATAGCACATCTCATCAATACAGCTTTAGGGACTTCCTTAAGCCAAAGAATTGTGTCTAAGTTTATCTCTAAGTTGTGAAACAACTTTCATAGAATTACTGTTATAAAAGAGTGGTTCTGTTAATACATAAAATAAAAAAACAAAGGTATCCAATTGGTTTACCACATTAGGATGACATATGGCACAGTTTTAGCCCTTTTGGTTCAAATAAAGCATTCCCTATTGCCACCAATAATTCAGCTGTCAAAAATGAAGGTGAAAAAAAATCATTAACCAGTGCCTGTTAAAGAAAAGCAGCTTGGTTTTGCTAGAACATTGCTACAAAAATAATCTTTATCTCCACTGACTAGCTTGCAGATGAAATTGTCATTTTATTTCTCAGACCCAACAATGACCACATAATTGACCCTGGCAAATGGTGGAAACAGAATGCATTCAGAAATCCAAAACTGACTCTTATTGCAAGGTCATAGAGCTCTACTCAGCAATGTTGCTTCTGTGAGACTGTGGAACTGCGCTATAGAGGAGCATGGTCACATGTGATAGATAGTACACTATGGTTTCCATAGGTTATAGAGATATCCTGTGAAGGTAAAAGAGATCTGGAGTTAGTGGCAACAAGAAAGAAAATAAAATTTAGGGGCAGATTTATTGCTATTGCAGTTCCATTAACAGAAAGCTATATATGGCAACTGACAAAAATTAAATGGCAAATGAAAATGTTGAGACAGCGGAGGGCACATCTTTACTTGCTGGAAGATTGACCCTTTGAAGGTTCCAGGGTTCAATTTAGCACATCTAGTAGGGAAGACTAAGGAAAGTCAGCAGGAGAGTTTCTGTCGTCGACTTCCCACAGTGTGGCCATGCCAGATTCACCTTAAAGTACTGTGACTCCAGCTGTACAATCTCATAGGTAGAGTTGCCTATCTTAAGTTGAATTTCTTTTGTAGTGTAGACCTGCCCTGAGTTTGTCTACTTGATTTATTCCATTCCTGTATTGGTGGTTTTGGAAGACTGTGTCAAGGAATTAGCTGGCTCACTAGTGAAAAAAAGATTGATATGTTTTCCAAATTACCTAATGGAAAATTCAAGGCATTGTAGCTCCCTGCTCCTGTGTCTATTAAGGGCTGGATCCTGGACCTTTTGAACTAATAGAATGACTTATGTGGAACTTCAGGGTTTGTCTACACTTAAGAGATTCCTTGTTGGTGTAAATAATCCATCTCCCTAAGAGATGAGAGAAACCCTCCTATCAGCATAATGCTGCACAGGGATGTACGTTTTCTGAACCCTTGTGTGACATGATTATGCCAACATAAATTGATAGCACAGACCAAACTTCAGTCTCTGCTATACAGACAAAATACTGTCTCAGCCAAAAGTCCACAATTCCCATACTTTCAGGGGAGTGATTTATTGGGAGCTGTTACCTACACGGAGGAAAAAGTGAGAGACATATCTAAAAAACCTTTGTCCTTAGACAGCTGCTAGAAATTTAGGTCAGACAGAAATGCCGTACCTCTAGCTCTTTTTTTCTTTCTGTGAAAGAGGTTTTCAGGTGGGATGTAGAGAAAGGTGCATGTTGATTTTTGAACCACCAGTCAGAACCACTAGATTAGGGCCTTTTACTAGTGAATTAATTCTCTGCTTTCAATTGATAAAATTAGCCACTGGCTGCTGCCAGCTGAAAACTCAGAGAGAACAAAATATTGTCTGGAGTCATGGAAACTAATAAATCCTCCCATTACAATATTAATCAGGTTGGCAGAGGGGGTAAAATTACCTTTCATAAAAATGCTAGGCAGATGGTAAAGCTACGGAAATTAAGACCAGATCAGAATTCTCTAAAAACATCAAATCATGGAAATCATAGAAGGAATCGATTACAGTGCTTTAGAAATTGTTCTTGTTTTAAAATTCTCAAAGGGCTTCTCAAAATTGTTTTGCAAGTTGTCCCATAATCATGTGGTTGTTTTCAAAATGTGCTATGATATCTCAGTATTTTTAAAGTGAAAACATGAACAAATAGGCTCTATAGAATACACAAGGACAAATCTTGCTACTAATAAAGTATGCAGGATTCCCACGAACTTCACTGAGAAGTCAGCATGTTGAGAGAGGTATTCTATGTTGTCAAGGACACTCAGGTGACAATATCCATAATAGAGCCACTATCCTGCAATAAAGCGTTGCATGAGAACAGGATTCCTCTCATATGGACCACCTTGCATAACTGGGGCCTAGGTATGTCACTTGGACAATTACATGCAATTTCAGAATCTCCATAAGAGAGGGATTTTGTATCAAGATAGTGATGGGCTTTGGCCAAGGACACTTATTATTCTGTCCAGTGGTAACTCCTGGAGAACCTAGGAGAGTGAGTGTGATTCTGCACCTGATCTTACATTCATGCATGTACCCACTGCATTACAATACACTACATTACATTCATGAATGTACCTATGTGAGTGTACAAGAGCTTCTATGACTGGACCCATCCTTAACTGATGTTCTAATTGCTATTCCTTTGTAGGAAAGACTCTCTATGTTTTTTAAAAAGAAGCAAAAATTGATTGTGATTCCTAATTGTGAATTTGTACTGAAGAAAACCCAGGAACGTTCAGAAACATGGACTGTCCATAGAGACCTCTGAGGCAGAGGGATTTTAGAAAAATGAGAGCCAACATTGCACTTAGGTTACATCTACACTACGTTCCGCTTTTGGAAGCAAGAGGCATATAAGTGAAACTGAAAATGCAAATGAAGTGTGGATTTACTTATACCTCATTTGCATATTCTTGTAAGATCGCACTGCCAGAAGAGGCTTGTCCAGAAGCAAAAACAGCCGTGTAGATGGGGTTACTTCGAAAACAAGCCCCATTTTTAAAATAACCCTTCTTCCTATTTTGTTTCAGGAAGAAGGGTTCTCTTGAAAATGGGGTTTGTTTTCGAAGGAACCCTGTCTACATGGCTGTTTTTGCTTCTGGACAAGCCTCTTCTGGAAGCAGGACTGTGGGAGATATGCAAATGAGATGCAAGAAATATAAATCCATGCTTCATTTGCATTTTTGATCTCGCTCATTTGAATTCCACTTCTGAAAGCAGAATGCAGTGTATCTTCAGCTTTAAAGTGTATGTAAAGAGGAGCTACCCAGTTTGATAGGTACTTCTGTACTTTGTCAGAAGCCTGTCCTATGGCAACTTTACGTTTCAGAACCTTTTGATGCTTATTACTGAGTCAAAGGCTTTAGAAGCCAAATTAGTAGAACAATAGGCTAAAATTTTGCTTTGGTTCTCTAATCTTATCTTTCTCCTCCAAAACTTTTAAAAGCAGATGGTTGAAAAGGAGATCAAGTGTCTTTTTTCAAGACAGAATGTGTATTTGTTTGGTCTGGCAAAGAGTCAGTTTAGAGTATTAACAGCTTGGAAATATTAAACGCTTGGAGGCATTTTCATTAAATAACTCCAAAACTTCAGCTATTTTGGGGTCAAAATAGACAAATTATGATGGAAAACAACAGAGCTGAAGCTTATTTGAAAAAGAGTGGACCGAAATAAATTGTTTCAGATGTAGATTTGAAGAGACGCTGTCAGATTAAAAATTATATTTTTTAAGAAAATCCTTGTGTGAGCTACAAACAACACTCTATATTGTCATAAGACAACCATTTCAGAAGCTAAATTTATTTTCCAGGATCTATGATAGATGGGTATTGAGTTTGGTTTTTTTGTTTTTGTTTTCTGCCTATCTTAGCTTCAATGATGAACATAATCTAATAAAATATTGTCTTAGGTTTAAAGTCAGCTCTACTTTAGTTTCAAGGTTCCATTAATGAGCAAATGCTTCAATGTTTGGTTTGCAGTTTCTCCAGGGGAAAGATTTTGTTAAAAAGAAACTTTTCCCATTGCAATTAAAAAAATATCCAGGGAAGCATATTTTATTTGTTTTAGGTTTTATACATCTGGCCTCACAGCATCCCATTAAATATTTTTCTCTCTATAGATCAACATTGTTAATGTCTGTCAGCAGATCACATATCAGTGAACGGAAACAAAAACAGTAGTGTGAGTAGACTTTGATCTCACGTTTCTGTCTGCCTTAGGGTTGCCAATTTTGGTTGGATGTATTCCTGCAGGTTTCAACACATGACATAATCTTTAATTAAATATTAATCTTTAATTCCAGGAGACTCCAGGACAATCCTGGAGAGCTGGCAACCAAAGTGTGCCGGCTGATATTGATTTTGACCCAGAAGGATTAAAAAGGAGCTGAGAACTTCTGTTGATAAGTTCATTCCAGATGTCTTCAGACTGTCATTAACTGATTTTTTTTTTTTACGGGACACAGAAAGAAAGTAGGGTGTCAAAAAGTGCCTGTTGTGAGTTAATATATACATGGGAAAGTCGGAAAAAACCAAGGATTGTTGTGTGGGAGCATAGCTAATGGGGTATTTATACCAATAATGCTTAAACTGGTAGTTGTATTGATAACCACTGATGTCAGAGGCTAGGCAGGAGTGGAATGTTACTATAATATTTTCATACTTAAAAATTAATATGTCAATATTATTAATATTAATATGTCTGTCATATCCATGTCAGAATTGATCATTTTTATACAAACTAAGACAACTACATGAAGGTGATCAAGGTAATGGATGTTCTGGGTGAAAAATTTTCTAATGTGTCCTGGTTGCTTCATTCAAAACAAATAAGAAATTAGTGTTCTACACTAATTTCCACAGTCCAAGAATTCCTTTTATTTGCAGTCAAAAACCCTCAAAGATGGGGTTTACTTTCGAAAGAGCCACATCTACACTGCTTTTTACCTTTCGAAAGATGTTCTTTTGAAAGGAGAGTATGCAAATGAGGTACCAGACATGTAAAGCAGTGCCTCATTTGCATTTGCAATTTCTCTCATTTGCATACCTCTTTCATAAGACGAATGTAAGTGTAGACACAGCTGATATGTCTTGTCAGGTGTCCATAAAAATGTTATGATTTTCTGAATAGGATTATCCTAGTTATACGCATGTATGATTTTTATCTGAAATTATGAATGTTGACTAAGCATCTGTATTTCAATGTGCTTACCCTAGGAATATCCACAAGTAGCCTTTTATGTTCAAAAATGAGGATGCTAAACAGTGCTGGTGTCCCATCAGCAAAGAAAGTGGACAATGGAAGAGCTTAGCCTTCTGTTAAATGTTTCAGCCAGCCAGTAAGTCAAGGCTGCTATGACTGCTGCAAGGGGATGTGACCAGACAACATGATACTGAACTCCATTGTGATACCTGTACTTTTCCACAAACTCAGCTGGGAACAGAGTTTTGGAACAAAGATTTCACACCATATACTAAAGCTATTTAAGGTGGTATGTGATATCATTTATGGGCCTTAATCTCCATATAAGGACAGTCCTGGAAACCCATGAGGGAAAAAGATTGAACTGGGGAAAGTGCTGGTCCCAGGCTGAAAGGGTTTCTAGTCCATGTATGCAGATCTTGTGGACTTTTTGTATTACCAGTCATGGTGAGAAATTTCTGATTCATATTCAATCGATGTAGTACTTTAGGCTTAGCTTGTGGTTTTTATTTATTTATTAGGTAATCTCCTTTGATTCCTTTACTATCACTTAACTTCTACCTTGCTGTAGTTAATAAACTTACTTTTTTCCCTTAATCTAGATCAGTGTGCCTTGGAGTGAAGTATACGGGGAAAATTGCAGCATGGTTAACACAGGCTTGTTGCGTATCCTTCCCACATTGAGGAGAAGGCAAATTTTATTAATTGTACAGCTCTTTGTGCAATGTAGGATGGTATAGTTTGGAGATTATACTCTGAGGTGAGATGTGGGGGAGTTACAAGATTTGGGAACTGGGAAATTGGTTCTCTGGCTTTGAGTGGCTACAATGCAAGTGGCATAGCTGGAATCAACATACTTAGGATTGACTTACCTGGCTGTCCTTACTGAGAGAAGCCAATGCGAGAAACTCTCCTGTCAACCTGTCTTACTCCTAGTGACAATGAGGAGTACCAGGGTTAACTGTTGAGCCCTGATGGTTTAATTTAGTATGTCCCCAGTTGGTGCCCAAAATTGAACCCTGGAGGATTGACCCTGACCAGGTTGACTTCCTGGTAAGTACAGACACACCCTTAGGTAAACACTCAGTTTGGAAGAGTGACGCCACCTGCATCGTGTTGGGTGATAACATGTCCTGGTGAGGCTGGCTGTGTCTCCAGGGAAGCAGAGTGAGAAAAGGGCAAGCCCAGCTGCGTGGTTATAGGGTTACCTTGGTCTCCTGGGGATGACAACCCATCCCAATGGATATTTGCTGTTCTACTTCTATTATTAAGGCCCTGCTCCTGCAAAAGAGATGCATGTGCTTAACTTTACTGCTGAGAATAATCCCACTGAAATCAATGGACCTGCTCATTGTAACAAAATTAAGCACGTGCATTAATCATTGTAGAATGAGAGCCTAAGTTTTCACTCAGATACAGTGACTGTTGTTTCAATGTGTGAATACCACAGGTATGTGTTAATAAGAAAGTGAAGCGGCATAGATAAGGTTTATGAAGAACATCTTTTCGATGATTATTTTTATTCATTATTTGTATTCCAGTACTAAGACTGAGGTTACATTGTGCTACGTTCTGATCATATAAATAGGTCCCAAAACAGTGAAGCACTTAACACATGCCTAATATTATGTACATGAATAGTTACACTAAAGTAGAAAAGACCTACTCAGTTAAGTGGGTGCATGTTTGTGGGATCAGAACCATAGTAAGAGATAGTGATGAGCCCTAATGAGCTCACAGGAGGGAAGGTAGCCAAAGGGTATGGGACAGGAACTGTTGTTATTCCCATTGCAAAAGTGGGGCACAGGCACACACAGGTGTTATGGGACTTGTCCAAGGTTACCCAGAAAGTCTGTGGAAGAATCAAGACAGATTCTAAGTTTCCTTAGTCCCTGTCCAGTGCTGTAACCATTTCCTCTCTGAATGCAATATGCGTTAGGAAGAAGGTAGTGTTGATTTGGCTGGTATAGAACCCATGAGCCAACTTCTGTTCTATTACATTGGTGGTTATCTGGACTATCCGCACAGTTACTTTGCAACTGTAATTGCAAAAGGTGGGATGTATATCTACCTACAGCTTTTGTACACTACAACAATGGATTTGGTCCAATTCCACAAAATAGCGATTGAAACTAATGAGACACATTATATATTTAGTCAAGCAGCTTTCAGATTTTGCTTGGGATGCCTCCTTTTTCTTGTCTCTTTAGGTTTCTCTCTTTGTGTCAATTGCTTCAATGTGAATCTAGTTTGTTTACTCTGAATTTATAAAAATGTAAATCAGATCACTTACTGTCACTATTTGTTTGCCTAATGTTTGTCATGTGGGTATAAAATTGTCTAATACTTGTGAAAACAAAAAAATCCATTCAAACATTAAAATAAATGGGACAAACAGAAAGAATGGGAAACTCTTGCTGCTTTATAGTACGGGTACTATACCAATGAACTTAAGACATGTTTACCCAAACACTTACTGCAAAACAAGAAGGGGCATAGATTTCCAGTGCTCCATGTACTGTGCACTAATTCTCCGTTGGACCCCTGCAGCTGTTGCTTTTGAGTACTGAAAGTCTTCCAGGTTGCACTGATGTACAGCAGCCGTAAACCAGTGCAGAATGGTGAACTTTCACCACAGTGAGTGTTAAAGGAGACATGCTGGTATATACCCATTTTAGACCTTGTTGCTCTGTTTGCTCCAGTTCACATCCTGTAGCCATTTATTGGCTGTAATAATGCTGGGTATTTCTTAGGTTGTTTGGCTTTCTCTAAGACCAGTGTTGTGACACACTTTGGAACAGGAAGCACACAGTTTTCTTCATACTTGGGAATTTGTACTCAAGTATTTCTAGACTTCTTGCCCTTTCTGTCTGGAGAAGCCAGTGAGTTTGTGTCTTTTCCGATTGTGTCAACCAATCTTCCAATCCAATCCCATATGTGAGTTTCACTGATGATTGACAGAAAGATAAATAAAATGAGATAAACACAAACACCTGAGTGCTTAAAAAATAGCAAGATTGGGACTAAACTGAGTTGCAAAGTTGGATTCTTATGTAGCAAAATGGTCCTGTTTCTTAAGACAGACCACATTTTTTTCCTCTTTTCCATCAGCTTTGTGCGCTCAGTTCTGTGTACCACAAAATGGCCACATGGACACTACACTATAATTTCAAAGGAGCTTATTTTGAAATTCAACTTTGAAGTAACAACCTTCGAAAATGCACATCCACACACACAAAGCAGATTGATTTCACCATCCACTATTTTGAAGTCGCAGCCCAGCACTTCGAAAAGAAGTGTCTAAATGTCTATTTCAAAATAAGAGGCCAGGAAATGTCACGGATGGAGGACGCATAGCTGACAAACCCTTCTGGGGCCTGCAGCCAGCCACTCCTTTAAAGGGCCCCTCCCAACACACACACTCTGCATGTACTCAGGGTTACCAGGCTGTACACAGCACAACACACCCTTCGTACAGAGCCAAGCCACTGTGGAGACTCTTATGGGTCCTCAGCAACATCCTGAGGTGATTTTCTCCAGGCTGTGGCTTCTGGTAGCCTTAGCACCACAGGGCCAGCTGCATAGGCCCCCTCCTGCAGGTCCTCTGCTAGGGACAGTGGCTGCACTTCTCCTTGGTGATCTGGTGCTGCTGGCACTTTTCCACCAGCACCGACTGGTGCAACTGCCCTGTGCTGGGGGACTGGGATGTTGACCAGTGGCTGTGCAACTTCAGGATGACCAGGGAGACCTTTGAGAAGCTCTGCCACTGACTTGCCACAGCCCTTCAGCCCCAGGATACCAGGATGCGGCCCACACTCCCACTGCACAAGAGGGTAGCCATTGCCCTCTGGAAGTTTGCCATGCTGGACAGCTACTGCTCTGTCGGATATCAGTTTGAGGTGGACAAGGCCACTGTCAGGGCAGTCCTGATCGAGGTGAGCCAGGCCAGTGCCGGGCACCCAGCAAGGGTTGGCCCTGTGCAGGGCCAGAGAGGGGAGCCCTACATAGGGATGGGTACCACTGGGCCATGCACTCATGGACACATCTGTCTTACGCCTCATGCAGTCCATCCAGGAATTCAACACTCTTCTCCTCTGCTGGGTGGTCACTATAGGGGACCTGGATGTCACTCATGCTGGCTTTGCAGACCTGGGCTTCCCCCAACTGTTTTGGGGCACTGGATGGCACGCAGATTGCCATACAGCCTCTTTACTTCAACCTCCATTTCAAAGTAATATATAACTTGTGTAGATGCTCTGCGCTTAATTTTGAAGTCAGCCCTAACTTTGAGATTAATTTCAAAGTTCATTGCTAGTGTATACATGGCCAATGTCACACTCTTACACTGGATGCTTAAGATGTTTGAGGACCAAGATTTAAATTCATCACTTGGGTAAATGAGTGCATCTCTATAGATTCCATACAGGGGACCTGAATGACCACTGTATCACTCCTGGTGTACTTATTCTTACCTAAAACTAAAACAATCCATTGGTGAATCAGGCCCAGGGTGTTGAAAATCTCAATTTGCATTTTACCTCATTCCTTGGCTAATATACATCTATCCTTAAAAACAGAAAAAACAAATATACTGGACTGAAATTTCTCACAATGTAAATGAGTGACACTGTACTGAGGTTAGTGAGACTGTGGCCATTTACTCCTGCACTGAATTTGGTCCACTTTTTTAACTGTTAATAAGCTCAGCTAAATGTCTTCCTGGCAAGCCATCCTGCCAACTTTCAGAGAGTTGCTCCCAAGTAAATGTTGTTTCTTGTTGTGTTCCAAGTTTGAACACACATTCATTTTTGTGCCTCTATTTAAAATGATCAGAAACCAACCACTGTTCAGGAGAGCCAATGGACTATACTGGGTCCTTGGCAAGTTTGTGCAGGGGTCAAAGCCTTAGAAAGAAGGGGTGGGGCTAGATGTAGCCATTGACAGCCATGGAACTTCTTTGGCACCAATCCGATTACTGTAGTCAATAGAGACAGGGTTGGAATAAGTTAATTGGGTGCTCCTAGGGCTGCCCCATACAGGGTACCCTATTGCCAGCAGATGCTGAGCTAGTGACAGAGTCTCCTTCCCTTTCTCAATAGCAATTGGTTGGGAATAGTTGCTGAGCCCCCCTTTATCTTTCCTAAGCTTTGGCCAAGGGACTTCCCAAAAGGAGGAGGTTTGGTTGGCTCTGGCAATGGATATAGAGCCAGGGAGTTAACTTCCTGGTTCCAGTGGCAGCTGCTCCTCCTCCTGCTGGTGTCTGGCTGTATATTGAGGTAAATGTCACTGCATCACTTGTAGGTCATGTTTTCAAGCTTTTTTTCCACAACAAAGATGAGAAATGCACGTGTGTGTCAGAGAGAGAGAGAGATCCTGAGGTCTCTGCATGTATGTAGGAATTGGCGTGTCCTGTGCCTTTGCCTTAATCTGGAACTGACTGAAAAGACTCCTGTTGACTTTTATGGGGTTAGATCAGGACCATGTCAACAGCACAGAGGTGGATCAGAAAACATTTTTTCTCATAAGATTTAACTACTCTGCACATATAAACATATTCATAAAATACTTAGACTAGTGAGAGGTAATGAGAATACTGAGTTGTGTAATTTTGCTATCTAGCACAAAAAAGGTTGTCATCTTGGGTTTCTCCTCCTTATATTAACATATCATAAAGGTAAAAACAAGCCATCAGCATCAACGAAAAACATAATCATCCTTACCGTTCTTTCCTAAATTCCCATTCATTTCAAGGGAATACTGCTTCGAGTAGCAGAACAGATGCTTTTATTGTAGTAACTGAAGAGGAATTTGGGCAGTAAAATTATTTTTTAAATAGATGCAGCAATTTTGCTATATTAAACTTCGGCTTGCCTGCCTTCCATTTATATGTTTGGGCAGTGCATGGTACAATAATTACTGGTGCTCTTTTACAAAGATCCAGGCAATTGCTGGATATAATAATGCTTCAGACAGTTGGATCCAACCACATGCCTCCACTCACAGTTTGGAAGCTCCAATGCAATTGAATTGACTAGGTCCCATCAAGAAATATTGGTATCAATCATCTTCTCTTCACCTGTCTCTCTCTGAGGGTGCTCAGCCCTCTTCTGCATTGCAGGCTTATTTTTTAAGTCCATTTGAACAGACTGTACTCCTTCCTGACATTTCTCAATTTTAGTGAGTGGTTGCATCATTACCTCTCTGCAGGCACTTTCAGTCTGGGCTACCTCTGCTGTCATTTTGCCAGTCATGTCCTATTATTGTTTAGATACATGTGTGTAGTCCATGACGAATACCAAATTGTCATGGCTTGTTCTAAAAGCAGTTTTGTGAGCTTGTTCAAGATCTTTAGCAGGAAAAAAATTGACCAAGCCAGTAATGTCAGACTCAATAAATTATTACCAAAAAATACAAAGTTAGTGGAAGAACATGACAACAAGCAGGCACAATAGACTAAGAGAAGCCCCCTCAGAAGATGATGGTCAGATTTTGTAGCAGTGTAGGCAGAGCAGAGTGAATTTCTTTGCCTTGAATTACTCTATCTGGTACCACAGATCTCTCTAATCTAGCCAGTAAACCATGGTCATCAACAGGATATCTCAGGGGGAAAGGAAGAGAGGAGGGTGGGCAGGAGAAAGAAAAGGCAGAGCTCTTAGCAGTATCATTTCTTGACCTCTACATAAGGTCCTGTGCACTCTTTCCCTCTTGAACTCTCAGACAAGTGTCCTTCCTTCCCTTGTTTAGTCTCCATAATGAAAGCAAGACACTTCTCCCCTTGAAGGTCTGGCCTGCCCCAGATATGCAGGGGAACATTCTATCTTATTTACATGTATATTCTTCTAGGAGGAAACTGTACCACAACCAGTGGAAATTGGACTACTTACCTGTGGGGATTGGGGGAAAAAACCTGACCACTGACCTGTGGGAACTGGAAAATAAACAAAACAAAACACATCTTACCACAGAGGATTGGATAAAGAAGGATGCAATGTCATGCAATGTGGGGTAGACAACAGTAACAATAGTAGTCCATGTGCACTTCAGGTATTAAGGTTGTTTATTTCAGGTATTATGGTTATTTATTTCCTTTGTTAGCAACTAAAAGCATTTGTTTCATTCTCAGAGTCACTGAGAGGTTTGTCTCCCTTAAGATTATTTATTCAAATTCCAGCAGGCAGGAAGTTCACCTCCATCTGCCTATGGATGTTTGAACAGTGAACTTTTGAAGATCAAAGGATCATTGTGAGGCCTCCTAGGCTGGTCAATTTAACACTTGCATTAACCAAAAAGAAAAAATGCTTTACAACACACACAGTGCACCTAAAATTATTCAGATATGCTGATGAGTGGTGTTGGCTGAATACTGTAAACAGTTACTTCTAATAGTAATAAAGAGGAAGCCATGCTGGTCTATACGCTATCAAAACAAAAAGCAGTCTAGTAGCACTTTAAAGACTAGCAAAATGGTTGGTCTGAAGAAGTGGGTCTACCGTATAAACCATTTTGCCAGTTATTTCTAAGTTATTGACAGGAAACTGAGAACAATTTATTTGGTGCACATGGGATGACCATCTGTAGGGCAGGTCAGACAGTGGAAACTATCACTCATATTAATTGCCAAAATATTTGTGATTTGTTTCACCAGCCCTGTTGATGAATCTCATATTTTCTTACATTACCTTAATTATACTACACCACCTGAATCTCTCACAAATTTCAAGGAAGCAAAAATCAAAATGAACATTATAACATGTATGGTCTGTAATTGTGTCACAGCCCTATCATGGTCTGCTCGCCATCAGCTAGTGAAAGGACCAAGCATCAAATTTTTAAATCTGGGATCTTCAAGTTTATCTTCTAAATTGTTGCTTAGATACCTAGATAAAAGAGGACTGTGAAAGCTGTACAGCTCCCACAGTTCCACTGGTTTTGCTGAGTGTTCAGGGTGCAAATCATGTCAGCATTCTTTGTTACAGCATCAGCCACAATGAATTGATATTTGTGGGCACCACCAGCCCACAAATTGTCTCCCTTTATGCTATAATTCCAAGGGTTTCCACTCAGTCCCATAAATGTTAATATAAATCAATGGACAGAAATTGCCCCTGAAACTTTTTCTTCATTCATGCCATGTGTAGATTGCAGGGATTTGTCGGCAGAAGTTTGTTTCGGAAGATATCTTGTGACAAAACTTCTTTCGACAGATCACATCCAGACCATAAGGTGGATCAAAAAAGTGATCCGCTCTGTCAACAGAGAGTGGCTGGACTGCCCAGTCATTCTATCAGCAAAATGGCCACCCAGAGTCCCGTCGGACTGGGTCTCAGGTCACCAGTTCCTTCTGGGAGCCGCAGCGATACACGCGCTTAAAGAGACACACCCAGACACCTGTTTCCTGCCTCTGCTGTGGACATACCTACCTCCTCAAGGGACAGCACAGCTAGAGCAGGGCTTCATGTCCTTGTGGGCAACACGGCTGGTCCCTGGGAGCCATGCAGCCAGAGCTGCTCCTGGGCTTGCATTGGCCCTACACCAAGATGCTGCAGGAGCTGCTGAACTTCCTGACAGCCATCCTCCTCTTCCTCACTGAGGGTGAGCCCGAGGCCACCTTCAGGCCTGGCTGCAGGATGTTCACACCTGCACCCACCACCCCCAGTGCACCGGTGGCTCTGGAGTCACCGCACCAATTTGGACTGATGGGACTGGCTGGTCATGGAGCAGAGGGATGATCAGCAGTGGCTCCAGAACTTTGGAATGTGGAAGGTCACCTTCCTGGAGCTCTGTGCCTGGCTTGCCCCTGTCTTCCAGAGACAAGACATTCAGCTACCACCTGCCATCCCCATGGAGAAGTGGATCACAATTGCTCTCTGGAAGCTCATCACCCCCTACAGCTGCCACTCAGTGGGCAGCCAGTTCGGCCTGAGGAGGTCCACCCTCCTGACGGAGGTAAATCACTCTTTGAATGCTGTCCCTGCATGGGGGTTGGGGGGCTCTCCCACCAAAGAGGGACCCTCAGGAAGTGGGGTCAGGGGTGTGAAAGGTGGGGTTGGGATTGTGGGGAAGCCCCATCCTCCAGGGACTGTGATTTCCCACCCTTACACAGCCCTGCTGCTGTGGGGGGGGGGCTCATGGGGGGGCCTCCCATAGAAGTCAGGGGGCCAGAAGTGGAATGGAGATACCCCCTAGGGCCCAGGGACTACCTTTTTTGGTCCCTGACGTGTGTTTGGTTGCTTCCCTCTGCAGGTCATGATGGCCATCAATATAATTCAGCTGCAGAGGGTCACCCATCTGGAAGACCTTGACAAAGTTGTTGCCAGATTCACCACCCTTAGGTTCCTGAACTTCATTGGAACTATCCCCCAATCCATTCCCTGAAGCATAGCATGGCCAAGTACATCCACCACAATGGCTACTTCTCCATGGTGCTGCAGGCCTTGGTCAGTTCACGGACATTTACATCAGGTGGCAGGCTAGACACATGACACTGCTGTGTTTCGCAACTCCGGAGGCTGGAGTGCTGGAGGCAGGCATGTTCATACCCTACTCTGAGCTGGCAGTCAGGGACATGCAGATGCCACTCTGCATCATGGCCCCCTCAGGCTGTGACTGATGAAGCCCTATACCAGCTAGCTGGACCCCAGCCAGGAACTATTCAATGCTCACCTGAACTGCACCAGGTTGCAGGCCAAGTGTGCCTTTGGCTGCCTCAAGGCCCAGTTCAGGTTTCTGCTCACCTACCCTGCACAATATTGTAGAGGGGTAGGGGGAGGCCGTCCTCCTGAGGTAGGGGGCAGCTGCCAGTAATGATGGGTGTGCCTATTAGCAGCCAGGCACTGTTGCCATACACTAGGCCCATCAAGACAGGCTGTGGATCCAGGAAGCCCTGAGGGAGAGCTTTTCCCATGGACTCCAGTAACTTTCCCCAGGGCACCTCCACAGAAGCCTCGGGCCCACAGCGTTGTACCATCCCCACCATGACCCCTACTTTCCCCCCTCAACCCTCCACAACCCCCAGAGAATAATGATGCACCCAGGTGTGGTGAACAAATAAGTGGGTTTGAGGAAAAAAAAAGTGCAAAACAAATACAGTACCATTCAAAACTCTTTACAGAGAAGTGACATGCATGCATAACTATTTACAGTGGGGGAGGGCTTGGGTCAGAAGGTGGGGGCCTCAGAACTTGGATGAGGGGCTTGCGATGGGGTGGGGCCTCAGAACATGGAGGGGGTGAGGCGCCATGAAGCCAAGGGGGAGCAGGACCTCAAGTGGCATCAGCCTTGAGGTCCCCTCCTGCTATGGGTTTAAACCCTCACCAGGGCTGGGCTGAGGCTGGGACCGGAAGGAAGTACCAGCAGGGAAGAGCTGCAGATGGATCAGGGTGGGCAGGGGTACCAGGGGCTGAGGCAGCATCTTGGTGGACAGGGGGAGTGGGGGTTCTGGAGGGCAGAGGGGGTCTGGTGGGTGGAGGGGGCTGGAGGGGCCTGGGACCTTGGGGATGGGCTATGGCCATCACCCATGGCATCAGGTGGGGGTCCAGAACACCATGCAGGAGGGCCATCAAGTCATGATGGCAGCAGCAGGGGCAGCTGTGGGCAACTGGAGCATCGTATCCTGCTAGACATAGCCCTGCATCAGTTCCTTGACCTTCACCTGGATTGCTCCATGATGCATTGGGGTGACCCCATTCAGGCAGGGCAGTGGCCATCCTGTTGTATATGTCAACATTCTGCTGCCTGGCTTTGGAGTCTGGGGAGAGTTTCCTCCTCCCCCCACAGGTCCAAAAGGGCTTAAATCTTGGCTCTGCTCCAAGCCTTCTGGAGACCTGGGGTGGATCCTGGGACCCCTCAGTCTGCTCCTTTGATGGCCCAGAATGTCCTTGTACTCCCTGCTGGTCTGCCATAGGGGAACACTATCTAGCAAGGTGCGTCTGTGAGGGCATTTTAACAGCCACCTGTAGCTCTGCTGCTTGCACGCTTTCAGCTTTCTACCACAGGGTTTCCTGCGGCTTTAAGAATGGCTGGAGGCAGGAACCGTAGAGTGCTGCTTGCTGTGGACAGAGTGTCTGCTGGGACACCTGTGTGGCATCACAGAGGCCTTTTCTGTCAACAGAAGGCCCCCACAGAACATCCAGACTGGCATTTTGTTGACAGATCTCTGACAGTAGCGTTCTTCCTTGTGGTGAGCAGGGTATGGCTGTCGACGAAAGTGTTGAGTTCTATCGACTTAGTGTTGACAGAATGCTCTTCACAATCTAGATGATCAGCAGGGTTTGTCAACAAAACCCTGTAATCTAGACATCACCTCAGTTTCCAGTGAGTTGCAGATTTTATAGCTATATTTTTCTTCTCACAGCATCTTGATGTCTGTCAGCAATCCAGTCTTATAAAACTACTTCCAAACTTCCTGTGCCGGAGGAAGGAATACCTGCAGTCCTGTGGATTACAGTCATTTGAACTTGTTGGATCATTTTGCCTGCTTATCTCATTCCCCTGCTTAATGCATAATTTTCAGGCATTTTCCCAACACAAGCACTTAGATAACCTGTCCATGTCATTCTGCTTTCTAGGTGGTTTATGTTCCATTTGGAACTCATATTCTTCCCACTTCTGTGGGCATTTCAGTCTGAATTTTTTGAAAATTAAACAGGTGCAGTTAGGCAGCTTGATTAGGTCTGGCAGTGAACCGGGACATACATATGAAGGGGATATTGTTCAGTTAACAGTGCCTAATAGTTATTGTCACATGTTGGGAAGATTTTAAGGCTTTTATGGGAACATTTGAGTAATGTGAGCTTTTCAGTTCTCAAACATCAATATATTAAATATGGGATTTACCAGTATCACTTTAAAATTAGTGTAATATTGGTTAAATAAGATTACTACCCAGGGAGATGGCAGCAGAGAAACCTACTGCCAGTAGAGGAGGGCATGAAAATCTATTGCTGTAGTTAGCAGGTGGACAAAAGAGACTGCAAGCAGAGAGGAAAGAGCATATTTAATCTATCACAGTTAAACAGGCACCAAAAAACAAGGATACATGGGCCAGGGAAGAGAGAAAAAAGTTGTTGCTGTCCTGAGTCTTTAAATTAGACCTTTTTTTTAAATTTGATTCCGAAAAACAGACTGTTGTAACTTAATGTTATGCTGTGAGGGGAGGTGTCCAATAGGAATTCAAAACTCACCACACTTGTGGTTGTCATCTTTTCACATTTGCTACGTTATACGTAACTTTATTTAATAATATTAGAAAAATAAGTACCTTCTGGCCTTTGAATTCGCATGAACCTGTGAGATAACGTAATAGTCACAGACACAAGTATGGCACCACAACTCATTGCAGCAAAGAAAGGCCAACTGTGGAAAGGCTTTGAACCCTGCATAGCCAGTAACAGCCACCCTGCGGCACCACTGGGAGTGGCGTGGCTCCAGGTGTTCCCTGCAAGTAGCGCACAGACAGTGGCACTGCCCCATGCATTAGAAGGTGTGATACAAACCCCTCATCCTTGCCATGCCCTGTAGTGCTCCCTTTCTAGGCAGGTGGCATCAGTACCTGCAGAGGTTCCCCACTGACTGGCAGGCTGCCTCGCCTAGGTGAGCAGCTGTGTTAATCTTCTTGAGCACATATGACAAATTTGAAGAACTGTTATTTCTTATGAGTTAGCTATGCACACGTTCAACACACTGCAGTGTCCTATTCGCCACTTGCGAACATATTGGACACCGTGGCCGCAGAGGGTAAAACAGGAGAGAAGTGCTATGCTAGAATGGGGAGAAAAGAGGAAGTTCCTCTTTTTGTGGGCCTGTATGAGCACACTGAGAAGTGAGTTGTTTCTCTCTGCATCATTTATTTGTATTATTTTTTATCCTTTATGTGGCATGTGGGTGTATCATAGACACCTTACAAACATTAAGGCTGCATCTACACTTAGAGAAAACTTCGAAATTGCCATGCTAATGGCCAAATCAAAGAATACTAATGAGGCACTGAAATGCATATTCAGTGCCTCATTAGCATGCCACCGGCTGCAGCACTTCAAAATTGCCGCTTTTCGCTCCCATGTGGCTCGTCCAGACAGGGGTCCTATTCGCAAGGACCCTGTCAGCTTCGAAATACCCATATTCCTCTCTGCTGATAGAAATAATGGAATTCCGAAACTGGCAGGGTCCTTGCAAAAAGGATCCTCGTCTGGACGAGCCGCGTGGGATTGAAAAAGGGGCAATTTTGAAGTGCTGCGGCCGGCAGCATTCTAATGAGGTGCTGAATATGAATTTCAGTGCCTCATGAGTATTCTTTGATTTGGCCATTAGCATGGCCATTTTGAAGGTTTCTCTAAGTGTAGACATGGCCTAAATAGGAAGATCCCAGTCCTGTAGATGTTGCAGTCTAAGGCACCCATCCTACAAGTTGCTTCATGCCTGTGGTGCATTTCCCTTTGAAGAGCTCCATTCAGGTCAGTGGGGCTCAGCATGGATGCAGAGGTCTGCTTGCAGAATAGAGGGTCTGTAGACTATATGCAGACCAAACCAGTGGGAGAAAGGCAGGATGTGACTCAAGCTTCCTTTTAATGTGTACTCTACAGTGGATCAGTGGAGGAATCATTGTTTCAGTGAATGTGTGGAAAGGTGAGTTCAGAGGCAGGTTGAGATGGCAGTTTTGTATACTACACGATTGGAGATTGGGGAGAATTTGTGGACTTCTGGTGGGAAAAGCTGTGCATGTGAAAGGCTAGCTCACATGGGCCGTGTCTACACTAGCCCAAAAATTTAGAAATGGCCATTCAAATGGCCATTTCAAAGTTTACTAATGAAGCTCTGAAATACATATTCAGCGTGTCATTAGAATTCTGGCAGCCACGGCACTTCGAAATTGACGTAGCTTACTGCCGTGCGGCCCATCCAGATGGGGCTCCTTTTCGAAAGGACCCCAGCAACTTCGAAATTCCCTTATTCCTACCTGCTGTTAGGAATAAGGGGATTTCGAAGTTGCTGTAGTCCTTTCGAAAAGGAGCCCTATCTGGATGAGCCTTGCGATGGCGAGCCGTGTCAATTTTGAAGTGCTGCGGATGTCGGCATTCTAATGAGGCGCTGAATATGTATTTCAGAGCTTCATTACTAAACTTCGAAATGGCCATTTGCATAGCCATTTCGAAGTTTTGGGCTCGTGTAGATGTAGCCATGAGGAGGGTAGATTTCAGTTAGGTTTTGACAGTTATTTTCTATAACACTAGTCTCTCTCTCTCTCTCTCTCTCTCTCTCTCTCTCTCTCTGAAGTCTGAATATAATCAATAAGCAATGATCTTATTAGTTATGGCTCGTTTCAAAATAGCGCTATTCCATGTCTTCATAGCACATATTTTGAAATAGTGATTCTGACATAGGCATTGTTCCTTATGGAGTGAGTTTTACTGGAATCAGAATAATGCGCTCACTATTTTGGTTTTATTTCAAAATAGCGTGTACATCATTTGGATGCTCCCAAAGTTATTTTGAGATAACCTTGCTACATAGACAGGGTCAGTGATCTGGAATGACCTGGGATTATGTTACCAAAACTTGGACTTCGTGCTTTTGCAGGAAGATGCCTTAACTAAAGCTAGCATTAGCGTCAGGTTGGCATTATTTGGGTAAAGATTAAATTATCTAAAAGCAGTATAAAAACAGAGCTGAAGTTGTACTGGTTAGCTTATTATCATTTGTCTGAATGAACTTCTCCATAAAAGAGACATATGCAAATATAAAGCAGGTCATGAAGAAGTATTCCTATCTATTATGCAACTACTCACATGTGTAAAGTTAAGCATGTGCATAAATCATTGAAAGATCAGGACCTTAGATTTGAAACATATTTGATCTAAGTCAGAATTTGCACCACAGAATTAATCCTCATTAAAATAATTCATGGGGTTCTGGAGGGGAAAAAACAACCCTTTGACTTCTAATCTGAGAAGGCTCTTTCTCTGAAATGCAGATGAATTAGAAAGTCAGAATGTGACCCTTTCTAAGATTTTTTTTTTCCAGGCTATAATGTACCCTGGGATGAGATGCAGCCGTGCAAAATTTCAAAAAGATTTGTTGCTTTGGGGAGAATTCTCAGGATGAGAGGTCATTTGAAAATCAGGATTATTATGCAGAACAAGCTTCAGACCTAACTATGAAGCAACTATTGCCACTCCATAATAAAGATAGGGATAACCACACTGCTTGCAGAAGATCCAGCTACCTGTGAGCGTATGGATAAGTACTCATCAATTCATAAATAGTATCGTGTGAACTAACTGAAAACTGTGCAAGTTGAACCTAGATTGAACTTTTATTGTTTAATTATCAAGGACACTTTTTATAAACTATAGTATAATGTTATGTTTTGATTATCATTTATTAGGCAAGTTCCTCAGTACTCTGGAATATTTTAAGGAATGCTGAAAACAGCAAGGTAACTGTCATGAGGCATGTTGCTAATGACAAAAAATATTTTGCTTTGTTTTTGTTTTGTTTTGTTTTCTGAACAAGACAATTCTTGCTGAGTGCATATCTCATGCCTGTAACTAAAAGTGGGAGATGGATTCATTCCTTCCAATGTGGTGTCTACACATCTTGAGAACATCTATCATGGTCTATTTACTTGATCTAGGAAGGCCATGAACATTGCAATTTGGACTTTCCACACCAATCTGGCTCCTGAAAAGCTGCCCACTGGAAGATCATTGGTTCACAATGACTCTATCCAAAATACTTGGATGCACCTAATTTGTCCCTAAGCCACAGAGGTGGTCTGTGAGCTGAAGGAAAAGGGAGGCTTATCAATAAAAGTTAAGACCATGCAGAAGAAAGTTTGCTTACTCACTCTCTTTCAAGGCCAAAACAACACCTGAAGCCCTGTGCCTCCCCTCACCCAGAACAGGTGGAAGATTTGTGCCAACAGCAATGACATCCAGACTCTCTCTTGCTGACAGAGATATCCTATTTATGTTGAACTCTTTTATGAGTTCCAGCCACTTGGTCCATAACTTGATTCTATTTACTGATGGCCACAAGAATTAAACAAAGAAGAAGCATCCGTAAGAACACTTCCTTTTGTTCCTTTCACTTACCTTTGATTGTCCAGAGTTCCATCATTTAGGCTGTGGCCATACTAGCCCCTCCTTTCAGAAGGGCTATGGTAATGTGGCACTTCAGAATATGCTAATGAGGCAACACCATGAATATGCAGCACCTCATTAGCATAATGGCAGCCACGTGCGCACTTCAAAACTGCTGGTTTCGAAACACACACCGCCCATGTAGCCAGGGGCCTTTCGAAACGACCCCCTGATTTCAAAAGTCCTTTCTTCCCAAAACCAGATGGTGTGCGTTTCGAAACCGGCAGTTTTGAAGTGCGTATGGCCACCATTATGCTAGCGAGGCGCTGCATATTCATGGTAGTGCCTCATTAGCATATTCCAAAATGCCACTTACCATAGCCCTTCCAAAAGGAGGTGCTAGTGTGGCCACGGCCTTTGTGTAAAGGTATGTGCATATGTTTGTAGGAAAACTGCTTTAATAGTTTTCTGTTCTAATACTAAAACTAAGATGCCACCAAATCAGTCAATAGATTCTATAGAATTAAAAAGTAATGTTCTGTAAATCTACAACTGTATGTTCTAATCATCTGTTCTGTATTAAGTCTGCAAAAGGACTGCTCTGCTATTGTGAGAAGGGGAAAGATAAGAATAATGAAGTTACAGCACATAACAGTAGAATTTGAGGAGGAAGTGTTAATGTAAAGCTGCCAATCTGGCCCACTGAGAGCAATCTGGGCCTTGGGGCAGAATAGAGAATAGACCCCCTATGACGTGATCTGCCTGACATTTGGTTAGCCCTGCGCCTGCACTGCTGGCTTGTTCCCTCTCACTTTTTTCATCCATGCAAACAATACATTTTGTTATGTGCCCTGAGGCGTGTGCAGATGTGCACCAGCAGTAGAAAGAACAAACCTAGATATATATTATTTAAAAAGTTACCATAGGGATAATTACTTTGGCCAGGACAAGTTCGGCATTTTAGAACTCAAAGAATTAAATTTAAGTGTAATAGGAATAAAAATTACGAAATGCACAGACCACTGAAAACACTAATATCACACTTTGAAAGAATAAAATTACAGCGAATATATGTGCATTGCAGAAAGAGTCAGGTAGTAACAACAACAATACAAGTCTGTGTTGCAAGGTGAGTGTGTGTGTGTGTGTGCGATCTGCTTGCTGGGGAATCTCAGAAACAGTGCACTATCTTTTAAAGAAAGGCACTCATCACACACCAAACATATAGGCTGGGTCTACACATTCCCCTTCCTTTCGAAAGGGGCATGTTAATGAGCAGGTTCAAAAGATGCTAATGAGGCTCTGCAATGAATATGCAGCGCCTCCTTCATAATGGCAGCTGCAGCGATTCGAAAGTGCGGCTTTTTGAACCCTGCGCCGCCCGTGGAGACGAGACCTTCCAAAAGGACCCCCCCCCAGTTTTCAAAAGCCCTTCTTCCCATCATCAGATAGGAAGAAGGGCTTTCGAAAACTGGCAGGGTCCTTTCAGAAGGTCCCATCTCCACGGGCGGTGCATGGTTCGAAAAGCCGCACTTTCGAATTGCCACGGCTGCCATTATGCTAATGAGGCACTGCAAATTCATTGCAGTGCTTCATTAGCATATTTTGAACCTGCTCATTAACATGCCCCTTTCAAAAGGAAGGGGAACATGTAGACCCAGCCTCAGAGTAAAGCAAAACAACTCTGACACAAGTTCTCCTGAACCAGACCCTCCTATGTTCCCTCTCCTTTACTCTGTGGAGATGGATACAGGAGCTGGGGGACACTCTGAAATCAGCAGCCCTACCTCCGCTTTGCTCTGCTCAGGCAGCAGTAGGGTCCCAGAAGCACTGAGCTGCAGCAGGATGGAGAAATGGTTTGGAGAGGGGCACCTGCCACCTCTGCTACTCACCTGGGAGGAAACTAATCCTGAACTATCTCATCCTGCAAACTCTATAATCTGGCATGATTTTAGTTAGCCAGATGACCACTTAGCATGGGTATTGCCAAGTTTCCCGTGGCCCCATAACATTTGTTTACAGCCACCAGTCCTGGCTCTGTGTTCTGTGGTGTTATTCAGTGCAAATTTACCCCTAAATGTCTTCTAAGAGCCCAGTAAGCAGTGGAAGTATTGGTAATGTGCTAGAAGATATTGACCTCCCCTTGGCCGTGTCTACACTAGCCCCAAACTTCGAAATGGCCATGCAAATGGCCATTTCGAAGTTTACTAATGAAGTGCTGAAATACATATTCAGCACCTCATTAGCATGCAGGCGGCCACGGCACTTCAAAATTGATGCAGCTCGCCGCCGCGTGTCCCAACGGGGCTCCTTTTCGAAAGGACCCTGCCTACTTCGAAGTCCCCTTATTCCCATCTGCTCACAGTAATAAGGTGACTTCAAAGTAGGTGGGGTCCTTTCGAAAAGGAGCCCCGTCGGGACGAGCGGCGGCGAGCGCGTCAATTTTGAAGTGCCGCAGCCGCCCGCATGCTAATGAGGTGCTGAATATGTATTTCAGCGCTTCATTAGTAAACTTCGAAATGGCCATTTGCATGGCCATTTCGAAGTTTGGGGTTAGTGTAGACACGGCCATTGTCTGGCAAATTCTCTCATCCAGCATCAGTCAGGTCCCAAGGGTGCTGGACATGAGAGGTTCAAGACGTAGTTCCTTAAACTGAACCAAAGGAATGCTTACAGTCTGCCTTGAATTATTTTGCATGGAAACAGCCTCCAAAACCATTCCGTAAGTAAATTCTCTCATTGTAGGATTAATAAAAATAATTGTGTGTCAACCAGATCACTTTATTTAATTACATGTTATAGTGGTACTGGTTGGATAATATGAACACCATGATTAATTCTGTTTTAATTGTGATTTTGATTTCATTATACTGTTTTAGTTTTTATTAAGATCAGAAATGTGTTTATTTAGCTTTATATTTCCTTTCTTTATTATCTACAAATAAGTCCACAGATCTATATTTGGGATGAGTTAGTCCATCGGAACTGGAATGGGGACACAGATTCCAGATTACTTAGCTCTATCCTTACATTAACATGTATGTCATTCACAATGATGATTAGTTCTACACAAGCAAAAAAGCAATATTGTACCTGCTAACTTTTTCTTAAAAAAATAAAAACAAGTGAAGCCAACCCAATTTATATTGCTAAAATGCCAGGTTATTTCCAGGCATATGGTTGCCAGCTGTTGCCAGATTTCCACACTGACAGGCCAGGATTTCTAATGTTGTGATCAGTGTCAATTTGTCATAGCTAATATTTAAAACAAATGTGAGGGGAGAAAAAAAAATCCTAGACCTCTACAGGTCTTTGTTTATAATTTTTTGTTTTGTTGCTATGTTGAACCTGTTTAGTTTAAAACGATGATGAGCTATTTGAGTCTTTGTTTTTGTGGTGTTCCATTTTTCATTCTCTCCAATTTATTTGAGGAAATTAGCTGATCATGTTACTGATGCATCTGATCTAGCCAACAAAAGAGCTAAGCAGTGCACTCTGTGTCTTTCCTAGTGGCTCCTATGCAGGCAAAGAAAGCAGTAAATGGAGTTTGGGAGGTGATACTTCCAGCATCAGAGGCATCTGGTTTTGTGGTGGGCAGGCTGGTGTAACCTTATGCTGAAATTTTGCAGAAGACAGGTGTTGGGTATCTTATATACATTCCTTTCCATAAATACACACATCAAGAATGATGTTCTTGATATACCCACAGCCTAGACTCTCACTAGAGTTATGTCTTGTATGCCCAAGATTCCCATAAAACTTAACTTGGAATCTTAGCTTTAAAGATCATTAATGTTTATTTACCAATGCCTTGTTATTTTATTTATTAAGTTTGTCATTAAGCTCTGTTTTGCATATGCTTATATTTGCTCATGCATACTTTATGAATATAGAAATTAGTATCTCATTAACTTGATAATTAGGCCAATGATAAACAGCTGTTTGGTTGCCATGTGGAGCAGGATTTTTACTGAAGTTCTTTACCTTCCATGCACAGTTCTTCAAAATATATACAATGGAGAATAAAATATTTTTATGTTCAACATTTACTTTTAACTGTAATTGAGTGCCGAATTAAAGCTTAGTTTTAAGGGGAAAATGTAATTGGAAATATAGTGAATCTTAGATATCTAAGTAAGTTGCCTGTTTACTTTGGTGGGCCTTTTTGGATTGTATCCAATAAATTTTGGCCGTTTCAGATTTTATATTTTCTACATTAGCTGGGTTATGGACTCTGTATTTCAAGTTGCTTTTACAATTTAACTTAAACAGAGAAACATGACACACTGCAATCCTTAAAAATTAGACAGTTTGATTAGAGATTTTCAGAGCCCTGACTTAATGGTGAATTCCTGCCTCTTTGGCTTCTCTGTGGTTGGTTCTCCAGGATCAGTTAAACTGAACATGTCACATGCTGAGCTGTCAACAATGTGCTGTTTTTTGAGAGGTGTATACTACACTGATGCAAAAATGGAGCAAGGACTATTGGCCAATCCAGTGTAGTTCTGAACAGCTGGCGAACTGGATGGAGGTCTCGGTGACACCTGCTAAAATTCCACCATAAAACCTGAATGGAGGTTTGAGGTGATTTTTCTTCCTCTCATGCATTTGGCTACACAATCCCTGACACAAGTGACTTCGGGTGTGTCTGCACAACAGCCTATCTTGGCATAACTTGTGTCATTCAGGAGTGTCAATAAACTACTACTGAGTGACGTAAGTTACACCGACATAGCGACATTGCATATACACGTGAGCGCACCTGTCAGTGGGACAGCATCCTCTGCTGACATCGCTTCTCCCATTCACGGAGGTGGTTTGAGAATGCCGACAGGAGAACTCTCTGCTGTCAGCATAGGATGTCTTCCCCAGATGTGCTGCAGGGGTTCAGTTGCACTGGTACAGCTGTGCCAATGCTGCTGTGTGCATACAGCCATGCCTGTAGTTCCAGGCTTATACAAGTACTTATGGAAGAGTTAACTTGTTGCCTTTGGTGGGGTCATCACTGTACAAGATGGCAGCTGCTTATGGGCACCATAAAGTCGGAGAAAATGTAGGCCTTAGATCAGAATTTACTGGTGCCATCAGAGTCCAGTTGAGGAGAATGTTACCCTTTTCTGGGTTTAAAGACATCTGTGCTTGTAAATCCTGATGAAGACCTGTACAAATCTTACACCACTCTTGCCCTCTTTAAAAATCACATGAATTAAACACAGTTGAGGTGGTCAATAATCTCTTAAGATGAGGGGCTTAATTAATGAAGAGGGCTCTGGAGCTGCTACGTGGAGTGTTGTAGTGCGAACTTGTAGGTGCCTCCTAATGGAATTTGCAGTCCTGAGTTAGGTTCCAAGGCTGAGTGAGGAGACGCCTAAACTAACCAAGAGAAAATGCTGAGGAGAGTGGGTGTGCCCCAACTCTCACCCTTCTCAATGCAATAGGCACCTAAATCGAGGCTACAGTGGAGCAAGGGAGAAGGAGAGAGAGATGGATCTCATAATTCCCATGTGGGTCCTCCAACCTTTGAATGCTGGAGTCACTCTCTTTCTCTCTCTGGCCCAGTGATGATTCCACTGCAAATATAAACTTACTTAAGTAGTCCTGGGTCCAGAGAGAGGAAGAGAGAGTTTTTCAGATGGCTAGAAACTTTTCCTAAAAATAATCTCTCCACAGTGACATAAAATATGGAAATATACTCTACCTTATATACCTTTTTCCATCACGAAGATTTGTGAAACTAGAAATATTATTACTTAGCTCTTCCATAGTACTTTTCATCTGTAGTTCTCAAAGTACTTTACAAAGGTGTTCAATATCGGTATCCCCATTCTACAGATGGGAAAATTGAGGTGTGTGACATGACATGCCCATGCTCACTGACGCAGCTGGGAATGGAGCTCAGGTCTCCTGAGTTCCATAGTAATGAAGTAGCTACTAGGCCACAGGGAACTGAATACCACTTTGGATAGATATCTTTCTCTCTTTTGTTAGGTGATGGTGGACAAGGAGGGGCAGAAAGGTTATTAAGTGAATCTTCATTTCAAAAATGCAGAAATCTGTTAGTGATACATGTCTGGTACATCAAATAAATGAAAACTAAGGGTTGGAGGAAAAGAGAAGCGTATTTGAAACTTCCCTTTCGCCTGACAATTGATTTTCTCCAAATGCTTTAGCTTATTGCGTCATCTTTAGAAATGGAAAATATGTTATTGTGGTTGGTTGGGGTTCTTTTTTCTTGAGAAAAAAAAGAAAAAAAAATGTCCCGTAGTTGGAAAGTTTTCAGGTTTTCATCAGCTTCACTTGAAAAAACATATGATCACACCAGCAGCTGAAAATGAGGAAATGAATTGCAGAAAGCTTTAAGAGGTGAGGAGTCAGGAAGAATACATGTATTTGAGTCCATTTCTTTCCCTTATAAATGATAGTTGTGTTTTCTGAAGCAGACATTAAAATAATAGTATCTCGGCAAGGAAGAGTGTTCAGTGAGAAATGTTAGATATATTTATTCTGAGGAAAAAGGATCTAGGAACTGATTGCAAAGTTTAAATCTCTTAGGATGTTACTAAATATTCACTGATATAGACAAGATATGGACTAGTTTAAGAGTTTTTGATGCTTTAATGGAATATTAGATCAAGCCAAGTATTTAAGAAGTGGGTGAATTTACGTGATCCTTTCCATTAATGAAATACTGATGCCTTGAACCTAAGCCAGTGCCCACTGAAGTCATGAACAGTGTTATTTCTAATTTTTTTCCACCACTGAGCAGAATAAATTTTGTCATGTGCACCAAGGCTTTTGCAGATGTGCACCGGCAATAGAAATACATGCTACCAACTGTGGGTGGACGCTCTGCCAATCAGCTGGACAGCTGCCCAAGCACTCATCTTAAAAGGAACACTGATCATGGGTGTCTCAGGTGTTGGAGTCCATTGCTGTAACTGATTGTGCCAATCATTCATCCCAAATCCACATGTGTATCTTCCCATCTGCATCTCACCATACCCCGTCTGATGTTCGCTGCAGTAGCATGTTCCTCTTCCACCCAGACCTAATAGTTCATAAGTGTGGAAGGGGCATGGAGTGAATAAATTAGAGGAGGAGAGGGTGGAAGATGGCAAAACATGCATCATATTCCCCAGAGGAAATCAGCTAGGAAATGTAACACAGCCTATGGCTTTACTGAATTTCCATGCCAATTTACCTCTCAGATTTGGATCCTCATTTAAGCTGACAGTTGCCAGCTGCAAAAGTCCCTAAGCGAGGATCTATTCGAGTTGTGTTACCAGGTACCAGGTGTGGGATTGCTGGAGATCAAAATCTAGTGGGAAAGCCACATGGGTAACCTTGGTCTCTCATAGGTCTTCCAGAATCCATCTGTAGATTTGATTGATGGGACTGCAATCACTTTTGAGGCACAATTGAGGAGGAGATCCTTGTATTATCAGAGATGGCAAAATACTGGCCAGAATTTCTCACAAATCCATCGTCATAGTTTCTAGTGAGTTCACATCAGCCACATTCTCCTCCTCTTCATGTGTACTCTCCCTGTAGCCAAAGTTTGCAGTGGCAAATGTTCGCACAAAGCCCCTATGAAGCTGGAAGACTTGTATACCCCAATATTTGCATAATAAACTTGCTTTTAAAGAGCATTAGTACAAAGATAAGATTGAGAGAATTGATGCATGTGACTTTTGTGATCCATTACATCTAAGAAGCACAATTCAAATGTTGCATAGCAAACTGTAAATCAAGGAGTAAATCAGTGTAGAAACATTGCATGCAATAATTTTAAATAATTATAAATTTAAGAGAATGCTGGTGGGAAAAAAGAGGTGGAATTGATCACATAAGTTCTAAATATTTTTTGTATTTCTAATTTGTTTTAACTAGAGAGATCCCAGGTATCTAAGGGCAGTTCACTGTTGTAGGGGGCAAAGGGTCTATTTTCTCAAATCTATGGCTGGGTTTCTTGTAACTCTTATTGATTTTCCAAACTGGATCCCCTCTTTGTTGCTTTTAGGTCATGCCCTTATTATTAGGGTAGTTTTTCTCCTGAATCTCACTATTCATAGTAGTAATACCTTGGAGGGAAGACATTACTGATTATACTGTTAGGGCTAAATTATGATTGCATCACTGGAAATGAGATCGGAATCTGGCTCATAGGTTTCACCTATCTATGGTATGTATCTCAACAGTAAAGGGAACGTACAGTTAATCCAGTTTAATGGGGTTCCAGACGGTGACAGCTCATTCTGCGTTCCCTCCAGCTGATGACACTGATTTTTATATAGTGATTATGATGACAGCAGGCAGTTGTACATCTACTATGAAAGCAAGATTAAATCAAATCAAGCTTTGCTATAGAATGGTACCTTCTGCATCTGGTTTTCAGCTAGTCTTGTTCTGCTGTGAGCGCACGTACCTTCCACAAATGTAAAAGGGAGTTATAGTCAAACTCCTGGGTTTTTTATCTGTTCCACCATAATAAAGGGATAAAGGTTTCCATGAGCAGTTGTAAGGAATGGAGACTCATATTTTGTCTGGACTGAAAATTATGGATCCTACAGAAAGCTAAGGCTGCAGCCTGTGCTGCAAGTTGCGGGGGAAGGTGGTACAGACAACAATCCAGGATAAGAGAAAAACTGGCTTGGGGAAACCTAAAGAGTGTAGCCAGAGAAATCTCTGGGAGAAGCAGAGAGAGCACATGTGGAGATGAATCATGGCCCAGAGAAAAGCACAGAAGGTGAAAGAAAAGAAAATGCATAAACTTGTAGTGTGGTATTTTTTCAGACAGCTTGACTTTGAAAGAAGCAGTAATTTATGTGCAGTCATGAGGAAAGCCGTGAAAACCCGCTGCTGGAAAAAAAGGGAAATTGGGACAGTTTCATTGCCAGTCAATCTACTGCTTTAGAGAGCAGCAATTCCTATTCCATGGGGAGCATTGTGGGTTCTGTTCCAAGGTAAACAAAACCCTCAAACAGGTTTACAGATGCATACCTACTGGAACAATTTTGCAAGGACTTTCATTTCCCCTGTTCCCTAATCCCTAACTTTAAAACCTGAGAGTAGTTTATTTATGGAGTTGCAGGCAAGAATATTATTAAAGAAGTTCTGTTACAGCAGAGAGATTTTTGTCCCTTCCTCTGGATTTCTATTCCCTCATGTGACCATTTCCCATTAGAATATGGTCCCGACAAAATTTTCTGGACAGTTATTGATCAGCTAATTCTCTTTCCGATATTGTGGCTATTTTGGTTAATGATGCTATTGATTTTATACTGCACATAGGCTCTATGGTGCTTAATGAATCTGTCGAATTGATACACACTGGTTGGAAATAGAGACAAACGAATAGATCATTGTCACAAGCCTGTCTCACACTCATCACGGTGGTATTTCCCACTGAGGTTATCATTAGGTTGCACCCAGTTTGCAAGAATGATTTTGCTAAGTTCATCTTTTAAAGGGCTGTTGTATTTTGGAAAGGGTGTGCTAAATGAATTCTTCCATTTCTTGGAATGCCCCTGAAGCCTTCACTTAACACTTCTTTGTGGCAGGGGTGACAGGGCAAGAGATGAGGTATAATGTATGTCACTCTTTCTTCAAACCTTTTCTCTTTTCATTAATTTGTAGTGCAGAATCAATGTTGAGATCTACTTGATTACTGGTATGTGATTATGTGACTTCAGGGCTAACATGTTTAACCTAGGCACTGTGGCTACTTGGAGAAAAGACTGCATACCTGAAATACAGCAAAGATGAGTTTCTAGTCGTGGAGTAAACAGAATATAACAGTGAAAGCATTTGGAGCTTTAGAAAATTCCAAGCGAGTTTCCTGAACATGCTGTACTATTGCAAAAGCTCTCTGAGGAGAAAAAAACATATATATATATATATATATATATATATATTTGCTTAAAAATCACTTTCCACATAGTAGTAGTAGTAGTAGTAGTAGTAGGCATCCTTCAGTCTGCATAGACTATGGATCACGCCCTTTATAGTTTCAATTGAGGACTTCATTTACAGCATCTACTGTGACTATGAAGGCCCACATGAGAGTGACAGTCCTTGCTGCATCTCTTGCAGATGTGGTGGGTGTGTGGCAAGTCCTTAGTGTGCTTTCTGTGTGCTCGCATCTCCTCTGCTAGCTGTCTGATCTTCATCTCGCCCTTCTGAAGGCCCTTGTGTAACCCCTGCCTCCATCTGCTGTGGTCGTCTGCTAGTTCTTCCCAGTTGTCCAGCTCGATGTCTACCTCTCTGATAGTATCTAATGTATCTCCCTGCAAATAGCTGTATTCTTTATTGGCTATGCTGCTTTGCACAATGGGGACATGATTCTTGACTGGACTCCCTAAGCACTACTGGAATGTGCTAGTAGATGCCTCACAGCACAGATAAGACACTACCAGTGGTGCTGAAGAACTTACATATTAGGGCCCCAGACCTGAGATCAGTTCCATACAGTCAGCCCCTGGTGGGATGTCACACAGGTGCACAAATCTGTGCTGCTCCTGTTGGAGGGGCCATGTTCAAATCATAGCAGAATTAGGAAAGTACATCATTGCTCAGTGGAAACCAGTTTGCAGCACAACAGTGTGATTGTGTGTGTGCGTGTGTGTGATTTTATTTTCTTGTTTAAATAGTTAAAACAAATGGCCTCGCTGGCTAATTCCTTGTAGACAAGGTGAAGGGGTGGCTCTTTAAGAGAGGATTTAAATGAAGTGGGAATAGTGGCTTGGCAATGGAGCTCACAAAGTCTGCTCCCCGTATGGGAGAAGACAGGAGAAAACATGACGATGGTTATGTAAAAAACTGACAACCCCTTTCTTCTCAAGCAGATAGCTGTATTCCTTCCTAGAGACAGCTCCTATTCAGTGACTAGTGAAGTGAGTCCTGAATATATAATTTTGGAAAGAGCTCTAGCATCCTTCCAGATGAAAGGTGTTATAAATGGAAGAAGATTACTGTTATTATTGTCTTATGTTCCTTGCATGGATTTATGTTCTTGAGTTTGTCTTTCACAGCAACTTTCGGTCAAAAACAACAAAAACCCCTTACTTTTCCCATTTCAACACAAACACAACTGTAGGCCTTACAATATTAACTCTTTTTTGTTTGGGAAGTGCATATACACTCAGCATGAATCTAGTCACAAAACCTGAATGCAGTATCAGTGGTGGAACAAGGCTAGCTAATTGAGAGCAATTTCCCTTGTGAATTTTACTGCCATTTACAAGGGTTACTATTAATTAATTGTTGAAAATATACCCAGAGGCTGCAAGTACAACTGTTGTACTACACGGTATACTCCATAACAGCAATAATGTACATATATCTTTTTTCATTTCTGGTCCCAAATAGCTGCAAACCATCACTGTGTATTTGTGTACACACAGAGATCTGATCAGAGGCTGTGGAGGAGGACATAACAGCTGTCTCAGTGTGCATAGCAGCACTACACAGAGCTCATGGATATATCCATTGGTAAAACACTTTGGGATCTTTTGGAACCCAATGGAATACCATAATGTTTGCAAAATACATTATTTAATTGTAATGTAAAGGTGGAATACAGTATATGGAGGATATATAATCCACTTCACTGAACAAAACAAACAAACAAAAGAATAACCCATCCTTGTGCTGCGTAATTACCAGTCATTTTCTTGGTGGACTGTGCTACTTCCTGGGCTGATGCAGAGTTAAAGCAGTGATAGACTGTCTGAGGGCTTAGCTTGCTGTATAATTACAACAGCCAAAGTCTGTGGATAACATATCAATGCCTCCTGATTGCCTGCAGGTCTGGCATCTCTTAGGGTTTGTCTACACTACGTCTAAAGTCAATGTAACTTACAATGCTCAGGGGTGTGAAAACCCCAACTCAGCCCTGCTGAGGGACATAAGTTACATCAACTTAAAGCAGTGCCTGTCGGTGGCAGACGCTCTCCTGACAGCACAACTTCTGCCTCTCAATGAGGTGGAGTAATTCTGTCAACAGGAGAGTGATGTCTCTTCCATATAGCATGTCTTCTCCAGACATAATATATCAGGGCAGCTGCACTGATGCAAACACACTGATACAGCACGGTAGTACAGACAAACCCTAAGCCTTTGCCTCTCACTGCATCTCTGGAGCAGCCGGCTGTCTGGGCCTGCTTCCTCCCCCTCTTCTCCCAAGAGCTGCCAGCTTCCAGGCAGACTCCTCAGCCTCCCAGCACATGGAGGCCCTTTTCCATCCCTGACCACGTCCACACTGGCAAGTCCTTTCAGAAAATCAGGCTCTCTTCAGAAAGAACAAGTGGAGCGCCCACACACAAAATGTGCTTTTTCAAGTTCTTTTTTAAAGAATGCAGCACTTCTTCCAGCGGCCCTCTTCCTCTCCCAAATGAGGAAAAGCACCTTTTCCCAAAGGATTCTTTCAGAGAAAAGCATGTGCAGATGCTCCAGGGGCCCTTTGTTCTAAAGAGCAGTCCTCATGGTGCCAGATTGTTCAATCCCTGGCCTGTTCTTTCGAAAAAGTGGAGGCTGTGTGGAAGCTCTCTTCTGAAAGAGCAGATCGCTCTTTTGATCTGCTTTTTTGTGCGTGGATGTGCTCTTTCGAAAGAAGACCTTCCGGAAGATCATCTTTCAAAAGATCACTGTAGTGTAGACGCGACCTCTGATTCCTTTCCTTCCAACTCCTGCTGTGTGTCTCAGTGTGATGCTAGGGAGGCAGAGGAGGAGCTTGACAAGAGAGCCCTCCATGCAGCCAAAGAAGCAGCAGCAGCGGTTGTTCTTTCCTAAAGACAGCACTCTTGGTAGAGAGTGTGGGTACTCTGAGGACTTTGGGCCTTCTGGGAGGAGGGAGGTTATCAGCAGGCAGCTGCTATGTGTGGCAGTGACACCAGATAGAGTATTTGGAAAGGAGTAATAACAGTAGGATTTTGTGTACGTGTGGGTGGGAAGAGGCACAAGTGTGTGTATGTGAGACAAGCAACGTCACCAGTTCCAAACTTTTGCAATTCAGAAGTTGTTTCCCCTCAGATTTGTGAGGTCTAAAAAACTGTGAGTTTGTTTTGTTTTGTTTTGTTTTGTTATTTCATATTTTCAGGCTCTTCTTTACACCAAAAAGGCTGGACATTTATTAATTCATTTTAAAAAGCTGAGATTCCAATATAGTGTCGAGACTCAAAAGCTGCAGTTTCAAGAAGAACATACCAAATATCACAAGGGTTGTGAGACAATTTTGCCAGTGCATGAGAAAGAGGCTGAAGGGATTCAGGTGGGGACAGGAAGGTTTGACAGATGGGGTGGAAAAGGGAGAAAGATTGATTTACAGTGTGTATCCAAGTCGCTGGCCTTCAGATGTGAAGCTTGTGACTGGAGACAATTGATCATGGGAAGCCCTGAGGGATAGATCACGAAGAGGAAACAGGGAAGACCCTCTGGTCTTAAAATCTCTGACTTGTTGGGGTTGTAAAGATAATAAAAAAATACATGAGGGGAAGAAGGGAACAATGAAAGAAAATATAGAACTGGAGAAAGCCCATCATTAGGAAAGAATGAATGATGGAAATTAAAAACAGGAAAAAATAAAGTTGCTGTAAAAGATTAGACAAAAAAGGAGAAGAAAAAATTATGAGTGAAGGATGGAAAAAGGGAAAAGGAAGCAGGAAAAAATCCAGAGGAGACAGACAGTTACATGTAAAAGAAAGCTGAACATTACAATGAAATACGTGCAAATAATGGCTGTATTTTACTGTGTGTACAGTATAAACTCTTATGATAATAACCATTAAGTATCAACTGTTTCCTTACTACCAGTAGAATTCATCCTAATTCTCATTCCAGATCCATTCCAGGGATCCTATTTGTTCATAGAGCCATGCACTTTTTTGCCTTGGAATGCTCCAGACTGCTCCAAGAGCTGTTTAATAAAAATGTGGCTATGGGGAATTTCTGGTTCCTCCTGAAAGAGCTTTGATGTTTCCCAATACC
Organism: Carettochelys insculpta; assembly: GCF_033958435.1. Taxonomy (NCBI): domain Eukaryota; kingdom Metazoa; phylum Chordata; order Testudines; family Carettochelyidae; genus Carettochelys; species Carettochelys insculpta. The sequence continues at coordinate 28,099,593 of NC_134145.1, read as the reverse complement.
CTCTCCCATCTCCCCCCACATACTACTCTAGAAAGAAACTGGCTGGTCTATTTCCTCCTTCCGAGTCAGCCTTTCTGAGTGAAACTTTAGGGAATGATTTAGTTAAACAGAATGTAGTTACTGGTACTGGGATTTAATCAGGACCCCAGAAAGCTCCCGTCCCCATTGAAATCAGTGGTAGTGGTGTCATTTGTTTCCATAGGGGCAGATTGAGACTGTTATGTACCAGAAGCGGTAAGTCTCTTAGTTGTAATAGCTTAAACTTCCACACAAGGCACCCCAAACCACCCTAATATGCAGGGGGGTTTTTTCCGGCTCACTCCTGAACCAGGATCATCTACTGACCCACTACTTGCTGTAGGACTGTATGTTTTCCTTAAAGGTCAGCCCATCCACATGCTGACCCACCTTTGCTTAGCATCTACGATATTATCAGAGCAGAGTACTTGGTGGTAGGGCTGCAAGCTAAGCTAAACAGAAAAGTATAGTTTAAAGAGAAACAACTCACAATAGCTTGCAATGAATTTCAAATTGATAGAACAACACAAGTGAGAAGATACTAGGTGCAAAAATTTCCTTAAAATTAAAAATTAAAAAAGGGGAAAAAGAAGAAGAAAAAGAAAGCTACAAGAGTGCAATATGTAAATGGTGAAAAACTGTGGTCATTTTGTAAACCAAGAGGGTAACCTTGAATTAAATGTAGAGTCTGGCAAGAAGCTGCCAGTGAAGGTATGGAAGATGGGGTTGATACTGTCCTGATTTCTGGAATGAGATAGTTGCCTGTTCTTATTACTCTGGACTCCGTGGGTTTTAGAGAACAAGGATTCACAAAGTAATTATGTCCCATCGTGATCTGTAATGGAAAACGTTCTCTCCTGTAGAGAAAATATTTGGTGTGGTGTGTGGCTTCATCAATCTGCCATAATTTTCTTCGTATTTAAGGACTATATAATTCATGCATTATGGATTCAGATGGCTGTGCACATCTCCCTGTTTGTGTAAATTAATTAATTATATATTAATAGAATTGTGATGGATAATGCCAAATGCCTTCATCCTATTCTTTGTATCACGTTCAGTTGAAGGACTATATTAGGAAAGCTGCTGGCAATTCAGAAGGGAGCTTTCTTTCTGTGAACCACTTCAGATTTTTGTTAAAATTGAGATTTTTGTTTCGCATCGGATGAAGTGGGTCTTTGCCCATGAAAGTTTCTGCGCCAATTAATCTTTTCATCTATAAGGTGCAACAGAACTTGTTGTTTTTGCGGATACAGACTAACACAGTTACCCCTCTGATACTTGATGAATCTGTTTCCCTGTTTTTCAGTCAGCTGTAGACAGAGGTTAGATTTGGGTCTGAGGTTTAGGAAGAGGCCTAAAGTGCCCAGTGTCACCGTAAGTAACTGAGCTGTGTGGCAGGATAGAGGCAGAACGAGCATGTACATTATTCTTCCTCCTATTGCCCAGTCATGAGGACCAGTGTGCTGTTTGGGTCCCTTAAGAAGGTCAGAGGAAAAATTCGGGGATGTAATGAAATGGAGTGTAAGGAAAAATGTAAGTCAGCTCAGGGAGCTAAAGAATAGAAGGGGCTCCCACTTGTAGATACTCTCCTGGGCACTGTAAGTTGAGCAACAACCCTGGTGCAAGTCAGGGAAAATGTTTTGAATAGTTTTGAGCTCAAACCAGGCAAAGTTCCAAAGTTTCAGCCAAATTTCAGAGGGCATTCCTGGGGGTGAAATTCAAACAAACGTCAGGGGAGGCAGGTGCGGGTGCAACAAAAGGGAAGGCTCTCTCTCAATGCTTGGCCCCTCACTGGGCCAAATTGGAGGGGGTTTGTAACCAGTACAATAGGGTACAACACTATCTTTGCAGTCTTTCCAGCACCTATGAGAACCAGCCCCAACCCACCCCAGTGGAGCAGGGGGCCTCAACAAGCCCCAGTTTGATGTGAAGTTTGGATCCCAGCTTGTGGTGATTCCTGGGGAAGTGGCGATGCAGCAGGGGAATGAGTCTGAGGCTCCCATAACTGCCTGGCCTCTGGTGGGGAAGGTGCTCATCTAGGTAGGAGCTCGGGGCTGACTGTGGGGCAGGGAGACTGGGGGACTGAACACAGGGAGGAGAACTTAGAGCTGCATGTGGGGAAATGGTGGGCTGTGGGAGAGCAAAAGGGGAGTGTGTGTGGAGCTGGTCCCAGGGAGCAAGGGCAGGGTCTGGGTGCAGAGCCAGCATAAGAGATCTCAGGACTGGGTATGGGGGAGAATTGAGGCCTCCTCTTTAGGAACTAGCATGTTGTTCTAGAGGCAGGGGCAAAAACACACTGACCACATTAAAAATGGTTTTCACAACCCCTCAGCAGACTCAACCCAAACAGGTTTGCACAACTCTGCTGCATGGCCACGATTGCAGTTCTTGTTTACATTGGGTGCCATGTGTGTACAGAGCCTCTCATATGCATCTGACGAAGCAAGTCTGCAACTGTGAAAGCGTACGCTCCAAAGAAATCTGTTAGTCTACAAGGTGCCACCGGACTTCGCATTGTTTTCTCAGAGCCTCTGAGAATCAGCTCACTGGTGCCACCACTACATTGTGTGCCCTCTGCTGGGGCATATCTTTGTTTCTATTCAGCCCGTAAAATGGAGCATAAAGAGACACAATAACCCCGGCTTCTCTTTTTTATGATGTACCAGCCTATCGTGTGCTTCTCCCGCAGAGGGGGCCTCTCCTTGATAACTACTTCTCTGCATTTCACGCAGATGAGAATCCTCCAGCACATCAAAGGGGCCCCTCACGAGGCTGCACAATTATGATTTATACAAACACACCCGGCCCTCCTTGAGACAATAATTTTAGGGTAAAGCAGAGCGATTATGTTTGTCATTCTGCACCACCACTGCGAACAAGAACACATACTAGAAATCAGCAAAATATTGTGGAAAAGGCAGACACTGACAAATGACAAAGCCTCAGTCAATTACAACTAGGAAAAACAAACAACCTTCTGAAACAAAGCCCAAAAAGGGCCCTCCTACGAAACCAAAGACAGGTTTCCATTTCAAAATGAATGGAGCAGCAGACGGGTTATACATAAATGCCTCTGGCTGTGGAGATGACAGTAGTATAAGCAACATTTGGGAAACAAAACAAATTGGCATCATCAAGTGAAAGGAATTTTTTTAAACAAGTTTCACATTGCAATATGTTCCACACATACAGGAACTGGTGTGTGAGTGTATACGTAATTATTCTCCCCAGTGGGGTCAGTGGAGAGCTGGGATACACTAGCCTTATTTCTCAGACAGTTCTTGGGAGCACTTATGTGTACCACAACCCCAGGGCCAGCATCCAGTTGCAGGGCCTGTAGGTTCTGCCATCACCTGCCTCCTCCTACCTCAGTAAGCACTGTGGCATATGTCTTAAATGAAAAGATGACTCACTAGGCCTGAAAGGAGAAATTGCCTACCCTTGTCCAAATGACAATTTAGTGTGTAGCAGGCTAGTGGTTATAGATTTACACAACAGTTTTCCATGCCCTGTCTCCATAAAGGCAAGTCCTTAGCCACACCAACTTTAACAGTTACTGTTAATAATAGAGTAATCCCCAAACTTGGCCCCAGGGGACAGGCTAATGAAAGACTAGAGTGCAACATCTCCATCCAGCCCTCCCCCAGAGGTACTAAGGTATCCCTCACGTCCACTGACTAGAAGTCAACATTAAGGCACATCTTGGTGGGGGCTCCCCATACCATTCTGTGCTCCTCTCTGTAGCTGCTCCAACCACCTTCCAGTTCCCCAAACACCATCCTTCCTGTTGACACATAACCCCCTCCAGTGTCAGAAAGAGAAGAGCATTCAACTCATTACACTGCCCTCTGTTGACCAGTGGCTGCTTCACTGGTTCCTCACGATATACGATATGAGGCAGCTGTCTCCAGAGTTAAGTCTCTGAGCAGCCTTTTGCTATAAACCTGATTTTGATTCCAGGCCCTAACATCATCACCATTCAGCCGAGCCATCTGAAATTGCTCATGTGTTCTCCTCTGAGGAGAACTGTATTTATTTATTTTTAGAATGTGGGTGGTGAAGGGAGTGAATCGGACAAGGTGCTCGTGAGATCTGACAGTGTGAAAAAGCAGAATGTTGCTTTGCTGTTTGAAAATTGTTTGATTTACTTCTTTCTTGCTTTGGCACATCAAGCTGCAAACAGAAATTACCCTAGAAAAGGCAGTGTTGTTTTCACTTAGCTGGTTCTTTGAGGACTGGTGCCTCTCACTGTAGCTGGAAAGAAAATGGGTGGCGTATTGTGGAATTATTCAGTCTGAAGTTTCTAAATGGCAGATGGCTGCCTGGTCTGATCTAGACTGATAATCCAATCGGCATTTTCACTGCGAGGAAGGGGTGGGACTGGAGGATGAACAGTAGTGGGAACCTTAATAAAAATTCCTTAAACCTCTTCACTGGTTATGGAGCCCATAAAGATTTTGGCGTTTGCCAGTCTTGGCCACTCTACAATCCATCCTGTGGACAAATTAAAGTAAAGCAGAGTGAGGACAAAAGTTTATACATTTATCAGTGTTGAGCAGTTAAATATATCAGACCAAAATAACAGGTAGTCAAATATAATGTTCAACTAATGTTCCAGATAAAAATGTCTTGTATTAGTCACCATGACCAACTGCATGTGACTTCAGTTCTCTTAATTTTTTATCAAATGAAACCTTCACAGTGGAAAGGGCGCAAGAGCTGTTTCATATCATACAGGTGATTAATGTTGCTCACAGTGTTGTATGTTTGTACAGTCAAAAAAGTGTGTTTCAAAGTCTAATTTTCTGCAAACAAATGCACAGAACTAAGGAAGGAGAAGTGGAATGGACTTGATTGGTCCAGCACAAAGGTCATTACTTAAATGGCTTTCTGATTATACAAATACCAGACAAAACTTCTTTGTTTTAACTAATAATAATAATTAATAAGAGTTCTATGGGAAAATTGTCGCTGTCTCAGAGATTAGTTATGATACAAAGTGTTGAAGAGAACGTGTCGACACTTCTCTGAGTTTAAAGCAAATGTGAAGGATGAAGCTGAAAATAGCTAGCTGCCAAAAAAGAGAAGTGTTGCAGAGCATTACGTGGCACTCAATATTGTGCATGCAGAATCACTGTTGATGTGTGGAGAGAAGGTGATGACGTTTGCACTTTGTGCCTTTCTTCAGGCCTTCGCCAGACTGAAAAATCTCTGGTTTCCATTCAAATATCAGCTCCTGTATAAAAGGCACATTTTAAAGGTGTTGAAATCTTTCCTTTCTCTCGCTCCATTCTGTCTTCTAAGGACATGAACGTTAAATTATCATTTATGTTGCTGATGGGGTGGTTTTGAGCCCATGGTATGGCCAGCTTGTTGGCAGAGGCAAATATGCATCCAAGTTCTAAGTTTCAGGTGGCTTGTAGTGTGGCAAAAATCATGTTACCTGTGGTAACAACTCACTGGCTGTGCTCCCTTACTGGACACTGATGCCAGGTCTGCACTCAAAGGTTAAATAAACCCATCACTCAAGGGCATGAAAAATCCACAGTCCTAAGTGGCATTGCTAAGCCAACCTAACCCACCAGTGTTGACGGTGCTAGGTGAATGGAAAATTTCTTCTGGTGACCTTATTTCTGCCTCTTGGGATGTGGGTCAACTATCCCAGTGGGTGAACCCTGCTCAGCACCAGAGTAAGTATCTACATGGAAGAGTTGGTGCTGGGCCACTGTAACATTTCAAGTGCAGGCAAGCCCTAACATACTTTTTATTATTATTTTTTTTAGTTGCAAACTTTAATGACCTGGAGGGTCTGGGTTCCATTTACCTGTTAGATTGCCTCTTAGTCCTTATTCAGGTGTGATGGCAGGTGTTTTCCTGACTGGCATTTACAAGAAAGTGGCAGGGATTAGGCAGTCAGGAACACTCACTTTTGGAACTTGATATATGTAAGGAACATTTGATTTGTTTGGTCATTACTAATTTCTTTCCTTCTCAGCATTGCCTAGCCAGATTAATTGGTAGCTTGATCAGTTCTGAGAAGAATTTTCACCATATGTGAGATAAGTTTTAAAAAGTTAGTTGCACTAACTGGTAAAGTAATAGATATCATAAATCAATAAATGAAGAAGTCTTGCACTCTGCCTGTCTGCATGCCAGTAATTCAGTCACATTTCTGGCATGAGATATTACAGGGTGGCTGGACTTGAAAATGGCTCATCTAGGCAGGAGGTTACATCCTCTTAGCGAAAGGCAGCACCTTGCAAGTTTGAAGTGATACATTTCTGTGTACCCAGCTGATCAAATACTCAAACTCCTTCCATACTTGAAATGGTGAGCACCCGAGTTTACACCCCATCTCAGTTGCCAAAATGCACTTGTACACCCATGACCTGAATACCGCATTTGCCAATAGTCCTCCTGTATCCTTCACTGCAAGATCCCATTTCAGCATTAACATAAATCAGTCTTTTGGCATCTGCACCGATCAATGTTTGGACATTTTTGCTCCTATAATACATCACCACTAGGAGCCAAGACCTGCTTAGTTAGGTGCGACTCTTTTTTTAACATTAACAGAACATTTATTCATGAAACTGTGAGTGGAACTTAAAGTTTAAGTTATTGGCTGCAAATTATGAAGGCTTGGAAGGATTTGACTTTTAATGGTAAATGTCAGTAAGTATGTATGTTGCTCTCACCATTGTGGCAAGGCTGGCCAGGCTCCTGGGCTCTGGGCCTCTATTTAGTCCACTCTCCCCTGGCCTGGACACCGCTGCCCTTCATGAGGAGGGGGAAGGGGGAAGATGGTGGTCAGGGGGGAACCTGGGCCCAACCCACTTGTTCCGGGTTCCGGCCCAGGGACCCTGTGTGCCTGCTCGTGGTGGGGGAGGGCTCCCCTTGTTATGAGCACCAGAGCTCTTCCCTGGGCCACTTCCCCAGACATTTCCTCCCCTCACCCATACCTCCTCCAGGTAGTGGCAGTGGTAGTAGCAGCCGCAGCCTGTTTCCCCTCCTGGTTTGGCTCCTCCTGTGGATTCAGCCTGCTTGTCCTTACTCCAAATCCCAGGCCTCCTGGGCAGGGGCTTTAGCTGCTTGTGGCTGAACAATCCTTTCCTTCTTTTGGTCCCTCTAGAAAACTCGCTTTGCTTTGCTTTGCTTTGCTTTGCTCCTGTCCTCTTCTCTCCTCTCCTCCAGCTCTCTCCTCCTCTCTCTACCCCTGCCTACTGGGCAAGGGTTCTTTTAAAAGCAGGCTTAAGTGGGACCAGTTGGCCCCAATTGACCCAGGGCATCTTCCTCCCCAGCCACTCACACACTGCTTGTTTTCCTGCCCTGCTTTTTCCTCTCGTTCTTACCCCCTCCCAGCCTATGTCACACCATGCACATACAAATTGACAAAATATTTTGAATGATAACTAAGATGTATAGACATGATAGCGGTTTTCAGGTATCTAAAAGGGTGTCATAAGGAGGAGGGCGAAAACTTGTTCTTCTTGGGCTCTGAGGAGAGAGCAAGAAGCAATGGGTTTAAACTGCCGCAAGGGAGGTTTAGGCTGGACAGTAGGAAAAAGTTCCTAACTGTCAGGGTGGGCAAACAGTGGAATAAATTGCCTAGGGAGGTTGTGGAATCTCCATCTCTGGAGATATATAAGAACAGGTTAGATAACTGTCTATCAGGGATGGTCTAGACAGTACTTGGTCTTGCCATGAGGGCAGGGGGCTGGACTTGATGACCTCTCAAGGTCCCTTCCAGTTCTAGTGTTCTATGATTCTATGACAGGCAAAATAAAAAAAGATGATGCTTGAAAACATTACAGTTGATTTATTAATTTCTGTACATATATCGAGTAATGTAATGTTGACCACTCCATAATTGTGTGGAACTGTCAACACTTAAAATGGATTTAAAAAGAAAACTGCTTAACAATCAACGCTGATATTTGTCAGTCAAACCTGCTTTCTGCCAAACCTAACTATTTAGTAACAACTTATTTGAAATGTTGATTTAGTTGGGGATAGGTCCATGTCTCTCACCAGTCTTTCCACATTTCTGCTCCATAATATTTGCGTCAAAGCACATGTTTGGTGCTGCTCCTTCAACCTGGTGAATCACCTATGCACAACTGGACAAACAAGGAAAAGTTAGCTTCATTGAAACTTTTATTTTTTGTTGTTGTGGTTTTGTTTCAGGTTCAAAATAGGCCCAGTTAGTTATTTTTTCAAAACTTCAAGATTCGAAAGGCTAAGGCACAAAATGAGCTCAAACTAGCTACAGGCACAAAGGGAAACACGAAGGCTTTTTATAAATATATTAGAAGCAAGAGGATGACCAGGGACAGGGTAGGGCCATTGCTCAGTGAGGAGAGAGAAACAATAACAGGGAACTTGGAAATGGCAGAGGTGCTTAATGACTTCTTTGTTTCAGTCTTCACTGAGAAGTCTGATGAAGGAATGCCCGACATAGTGAATGCTTGTGGGAAAGGGGTAGGGTTAGAAGTTGAAATAAAAAGAGAACAAGGTAAAAATCACTTAGAAAAATTAGATGTCTGCAACTCACCAGGGCCTGAGGAAATGCATCCTAGAATACTGAAGGAGCTGACACAGGAGGTGTTTGAGCCTTTATCTGTCATATTTGGAAAATATGGGAGATGGGAGAGATTCCAGAAGACTGGAAAAGGGCAAATATAGTGCCCATCTATAAAAAGGGGAATAATAATAACCCAGGGAGTTACAGGCCAGTCAGCTTAACTTCTGTGCCAGGAAAGATAATGGAGCAGGTAATTAAAGAAATCATCTGCAAGCACTTGGAAGGTGGTAAGGTGATAGGGAACAGCCAGCATGGATTTGTAAAGAACAACTCATGTCAAACCAATCTGATAGCTTTCTTTGATAGGATAACAAGCCTTGTGGATAGGGGAGAAGTGGTAGATGTGGTAGACTTTAGTAAAGCATTTGATATGGTCTCACATGATATTCTTATAACAAAACTAGGCAAATACAGTTTAGATGAGGCTACTATAAGGTGGGTGCATAACTGGCTGGATAACCGTACTCACAGAGTAGTCCTTAATGGTTCTCAATACTGCTGGAAAAGTATAACAAGTGGGGTTCCGCAGGGGTCTGTTTTAGGACTGGTTCTGTTCAATATCTTCATCAATGATTTAGATATTGGCATAGACAGTATGTTTGTTATGTTTGCAGCTGATACCAAGCTGGGAGGGGTTGCAACTGCTTTGGAGGGTAGGGTCATAATTCAAAATGATCTGGATAAATTGGAGAAATGGTCTGAGGTAAACAGGATGAAGTTTAATAAGGACAAATGCAAAGTGCTCCACTTGGGAAGGAACAATATTTTTGCACATACAGAATGTGGGGAGACTGTCTAGGAATGAGTACAGCAGAAAGGGATCTAGGGGTCATAGTGGACCACAAGCTAAATATGAGTCAACAGTGTGATGCTGTTGCAAAAAAAGCAAACATGATTCTGGGATGCATTAACAGGTGTGTTGTGAACAAGACACGAGAAGTCATTCTTCCGCTCTACTCTGCGCTAGTTAAGCCTCAGCTGGAGTATTGTGTCCAGTTCTGGGCACCACAGTTCAAGAAAGATGTGGAGAAATTAGAGAGGGTCCAGAAAAGAGTAATAAGAAAGATTAAAGGTCTAGAGAATGTGACCTATGAAGAAAGGCTGAAAGAATTGGTCTTGTTTAGTTTGGAAAAGAGAAGATTGAGGGGCAACATGATAGCGGTTCTCAGGTATCTAAAAGGGTGTCATACACTGGAATAAATTGCCTAAGGAGGCTGTGGAATCTCCGTCTCTGGAGATATTTAAGAACAGGTTAGATAAATGTCTATCAGGGATGGTCTAGATAGTACTTGGTCCTGCCATTAGGGCAGGGGCTGGACTCAAGGCCTCTCGAGATCCCTTCCAGTCCTAGTATTCTATGATTCTATGATTCTATTGTCAGAATATTTTTTAAAATAGTTACAAAAATACATCATTTACTGAATGCTTTTGGCAATTGTACATACAGTTCCTTTAACATTTAATTTGTGTTCCTAAGAAAAATGTTGATGAAGTCACCATTTTTCCACATAAAATGAAAACTTTTGATAATGTGGACAATTTTTCATGAAACTTCTCATGTGCAAAAAAGGCCACTTTTCAATAGGAAAAATTGTTAGGAAAGTTTTGATCATCTCTAAACACTACCCACTTCTTCTGCACAGAGGCTGTGGTGGGTGTGCCATTAGTGACAGGGTTAGTTGCCTTTGAAAAATGGTGTACAGTCTGTTTCCTGTGTGTGCTGTCCATTGAAGTCCCTTGGTCTATTCAGGAAAAAATCTCAAAAATTTCTTCAAGTTAGTGAGACATGAGAGCCTATTTCCTTCCTTTCTCTGCTCTTGGACCATCAGTCCTTAATCGAGCTGTGCTTCCCCATTTGATATTCTGGGGCTTTCTCCACACTTCATATGGAGCTGACTGGTCAAAGGTTTGCTGTTATATCTCTAGGCACTTTTAAAATAACTTGGTTATGTTAGCCACTTGTCAGTCCCCTGAGGTCTCTTCTAAACTAAATTAACGTGTGATTATGCCTGCTAATTCCTTAGCTTGTGTCCCCACTTTCAATAGCACATTTAGATATTTGTCTGACCTTGGTTTTTAAGACTATTTAATCATTTCTACATTGTGATTATAATTGTGATTCCACACTTAAAATACTGACATTCATTTTTTAAGAAATTTAACTTTTTGGCTATATTTAAATTTGACCAAAGTAAACTTTTGACCTCTTCAAGTTTAAGATAGATGAAAACAAATGTTTCTTCTTTTGTTTATATCTCTTTTTCTTAAAAGGACCCTATTGTACTGTATGGAAAAGTGGATTAACTATTGCTGGATACTCTGTGGCATTTGGTAGATTTTTATTTTTTAACTTCTGTTTTTAATTTTATTTCAGATTCTTTTCCTGTTGAACCTGCCTAATCTTCCTGTTCAGCTGATTTGGCTTTTAAAATGTGCTTTATCCTTTGGTCACATCTCCTTGCTTATGTAAATTGGTTTCTGTTGTCATTTGGATCTATTCTTTTTATGCACATACAATATTTTGCATATCCTTCATTTCCTTCATAGTGTGTGAGAAGTTATCTTGACCAGTGTTAGGTTCTTTTTATGCATAAAACATACAGCTGTACTACAGCTACTAAATGGGGCTTTTGTCCTGGTACAATTAAGAACAAATTTATTTAAAAGTGTAGGAGAATTGACTTTTTATCAGCCAAGAACAAAGGATATAAATATAATCCACCTACAACTCAAGTGAATTTTGACACTTCTTTCTTCAAGTGCAAACATGGTACAAGAGACTAATATTCTTCCATGTGGTTTAAAGGGCCAGACACTCTTACTATAATTGTTTTAAAGTAATTTCTGACATCCATTAAGAACAACTTTACATCATCTGTATGTTCTTAGTGTTTCCAACATTTGCATTGTGATGCTGTTTTAAAGCTACAGTACCAGCCATTGAAAAGTTACAGATCTGGTCTTCCTCAAAATGTTCACAGATGGAGATGGATGAGGGAATAAATAGCTTCTTCATGAAATTTAAAGAGGATACTAACAGTGTCTGTGTCTATACTAGCCAGTTCTTTCAAAAAATCTGGGCCTTTTTTAAAAAAACACTGGCGTGTCTATGCACAAAACCTGCTCTGTCAATAGGAAATCAAAAGAAGGTGGCCTTTTTTCATCAGCCTTCTTCCTCTCCTGAATGAGGAAGATTGCCTTCTTTCAAAAGCATCAGAGAGGTAAACATGTTAGTCTGTGTCTTCCAAAACAACAAGAAGATATTTTGGAGTTAGTCTATAAGGTGCCACAGGATTTCTGGTTGTTCTTTCAAACAAGTCTTTCAAAAAAAGACTTGTGTGGACGCTTTGGGGGCCCTTCTTTCTAAAGAGAAGTCCTCCATGGACACCCTGGCCAGCACTAATGAAGCTCTATGCTCCCTGCATTCTGTTGCCTTAAAGGTGCAGGGAGACCTGGCGGGAAGCTGAGTGTGTGGAGGCAGCAAGGCTCTGAGCCCAGCAGCACCACATCCTCAGGGCCACCCCCTGCATGGACTAGATGCACCATGCCTGAGAACCAGCTACTGCACAACCCCCAGGTTCCTCAGGGTGTCAGCTGAGGAGTCCCAGGATCCTGCCACAGCCACAAAGTGGAGGAGCTCTTCTGGGAGGATGAGTAGGTCCTGAGAGTGATGGCAGGGAATGGACAGAATGCCTTCGCCTATGGCTGTCTGGCCACTGGACTTGCCACCTAAGGACTCCCCACCTGGACCTTGGTGCAGGTCCACTTCAAGGTCAAAGAATTGCACCTGGGGTATGACTGGGCCAGAGATGTGGCCAAGCATTTTTACAAGGAGCTACACAGCCTCCTCGCATTGTTGTAATGCCAGTAAACAATTTGACTCAAGCAGAGTTGTTCTAATTAAATTATGCACAGCTCACATGATTTGTGTGGTCAGTTTCCCTTAAACTAAAAGAACTGAGGTTTTTACCCCAGAGTACTCGACGTCACTAGATAACTTGATTTATCCAGTAAAGTACAGCCAAATACCATGTAGAATCTCAAGAAAAGCAATTGATCTGGAAAATAGTTTTGACCAACTTAGGAGCTTTTGAAAAAAATTAAGTTCTGAGCATGCACGGTTGAGGAGTTGGGGCGGGAGGGTTGTTGCTAACATATGGACATCCTCAAGGCAGAATGCATTGACATGAGTGCAGAGCTAAGATAGCACTACCATGAATTTCCTAGTTGCTTAAATCCAAAGCTGAAACAAGGGATTTGCCTTAGCTCAAGCACAGCTCACCTTTGGCCTTATATCACACCTGGGTAACTTGCTGCTTTAGGCTATAATTTTTATGCATGTTCTCAGCCTTAGAAATTGAGTAGTAATTTTGAATTCAATGAAAGGGTGTATAAAGGTAAGCACAGACATCTTTAGTAACTTAGAACTTTAGATGAGTTTCTATATTTTCTGTTCATTTTTACTTATAGGATCATCATTAGCATAATTTAAATGTTATCAACCCCCCTAAAATACATCTAGTTATTTTGGATGACAAAACAATATAAGTTTCTCATAAAATTTTAAGCAATAGTCATGATACTGCACATCAGGTGAAACTGAAGGCAGAAGCAGAAAGTTGTAATTTAGTTAGCATTAATCAATTCTATACCTATTATAGCTGATTCTATAAGAAAACATGCACTTTTCTTTTTTGGATTATTTTAAGACAGTTATTCTTTTCAAAAGGGTCCATATTTCTGCAACTTACAGTCTTAATATACTTAAGGTTCTCCTTTTGCAGCCCACATGCAAGTCAAATGTACTGTGAGCACTGAACTCTAGATTTTTCTTCCCATTTTGTTCATTTATTTCTTTTGATTTGATTTAGTGTGAGGACAAACTCCAGACTGGCAGAGAAAACTATTGGCTGTGCACCATCCCACCAAAGTGCATCTTTTTTGTTTTGTTTGTAATCCTGCTATTGTTCCAATCTATGGAGTAATTGGAAACTCCATTAGCAATGGAATAACCACTTTACATATATTTCCTTTCTATGTAAACACTTGGGCCACAGCTACACTAGTAAGTTTTGTCAGCAAAACGTGGAAGGTCCACACGCAAAATGTATTTTGTTGACAAAAGTCAGCATTTCCGCCGACAGCCTTCTGCTTCTCCCAAATGAGGAAGAGCACCTTTTGTCGACAGTTTCTGTCAACAGAAAAGCTGTATGGATGATCAGGGGGACCTTCTCTTGACAGACAGGGCATTCAGGACAACAGGTAGCCCTGTCTGCCGTGCTTCCGGGTGCTTGTTTTGTCAAGAGAGTTGCCAGGCAGGCCGACTGCTCTGTAGACAGAGTAGAGCACTCTTCTGGTTAGCTTTGTGTGTGGCTGCGCTACGTAGACAGACGTTTTGTCAGGAAATCTCTTCCGACAGTGACTTCTGTTGACAGATGTCTGTAGTGCAACTGTAATCATACTGATTTTCTTACTCCTCCATCCCTTGAGTTCAACAACAGTTTCCCATGATCTCTTTGTTGTACTGTGGTGCTTGGTTTTTTTTTCCTTCTACATCTAAACCTAAATGGTGATTAGATTTGACAAATATTTTCTTACTGTTGTTCATTTATCAAAGGTTGTCACCTCTTTTCTTTTTCCCTCCATTTATCCATTCTTGAGTATTGAGTAAATTCTGCCTTAAATTGTACCTCCTTCCCACCCTTATTTCATTGATTTTTCTCTCTCCACAGCTGGGCAACCACTACAATGTATTATCTGACAACATTTGTTCAGATTTTTAAATGACTTTTCTTTTGCTGTGTTTGTCTTTGTCCCCTTTGTGTTAGCTTTCTGCAAATAATTCCGAGAATGGGTTCACAGGTCAGATTTTTTGTAAAAATACCATTTTTAAGTAACTGTTAGAAGGCCACAGAAACCATCAAATCTGAAGTTTGCTTTCAGTAATCATTTGCAATTCAGAAACCTGATTAAGACTTTTGTTCATCCAGATAAGAAACAGGATGATACCATGTGACATAGACAACCAATCCTATGGATTGAATTTCAAGTACTGAGTGTTTGCACTCAGATGCTTGTGAATAACCTATGTGCCAAAAAGTGTTTGGAGATGAATAATGAATAGCATAGACAGGGTCTTGATTTGCAAGTGGTCAATTCAGGAACTGAAAAAGGTGACTATTGTTGACTTAGGTATTAGTTATGAAATAGCCAAGCTCTACCTTTGGTTTCGTCAAACTTTGAAATCCTCATTGCACTTGTACAAAGAGTACACAGAGACTCCACATGATGATTTTATTCTTTCTTTCCTTTCACATAAGGAATGGTATTCTCATCCTGGCTGTTCCTGCGCCTTCTCTGTTATTTCTTACTTTGCCCATTGAATCACCAGCTCCCTTCTTTAGAAATGGTGAATGCTGGCATTTTTGAAAGGCACTGATTTACATTTGCATGGACAGCATGCGAACCCATGAGCTCTTACTGCATGAATCCAAGGAACCAGAAACCTCCAGATCTCCTCACTGAAGCTTGCTGGATTTGTGATGAAATTGGAATGTTTCTTCACGTCTTTGCTCCTGACCCATTGTCCTTAAATGCGTGACATGGGGAGATGAGGCATTGCAGTGACCTGCATTCTGTTGTCCTCCATTCATGGTGTCTTCAGGAGAATGCTGCTGGCTCCCTCCCTCATTTGCAGCATTCAGAGAGCAGGCAAGTTATGAATCCCTTCCCTTGGTTCTGAAAATAGTCAGAAGTCCTGTCCCTGTCACTCACCTTAGTCTGAATCTGCAGGATGCTCCAGATGGTACTAATGCACCAGCCTGAAGCAAGCCCGAATGGAGCAGCAGCAGTAGTAAACAATATTTAGTTTCACCGATAACATAAGGATTTTTTAAAATATATTAATGGTTAAAACATTCTTTAAAAACCTGAATTTTGCTTTATGAAAACCAGAGAGATTCCATGTGACGTTAAAGCAGAATTCTCATTGGTGAAGATGTAAGTTATGTCAAAGATCTTTAAGGCCAAGTAAAAATGATGAGTCTGTCCATATGTCTTTTCATGTCACTTTTTAATGAAGAGACATCAAACTACTTAATGATCCTTATTTAATAACAGAACACCACTTGTCGTTACCTATAGTGCCCCTGCTCAAACCCCTGCAACACATCATTAAAAACCTACAACCTATTCTAGATCATGATGCTACACTCCAGAAGGCCCTTGGTGACAGGCCTGTCCTCTCCTATAAACAACCTCCTAACCTAAGAAAGATTCTCACTAGCAATCACAGGCTACAGCACAGTAATATGAATCCTATCCTGGAACTTTTCCTTGCAACAAACCCCGCTGCCAACTTTGTCCCCATATTTATTCTGGGGATACCATCACTGGACCTAACCATGTTAGTTATAAGATCAAGGGCTCATTCTCATGTACCTTGACCAATATTATGTATGCAATTATGCACCAGCAGTGCCCCGCCACTATGTTTGTTGGACAAATGGGGCAAACTCTTTGCCAAAGAATGAATGGACACAGAGCAGGCATCAGGAATCTCAATACACATGTTGGTCAGTGAACACTTCCATGGAATGGGCCATTCTGTTAAAGACCTGAGAATTTGTATCTTACAACAAAGAGACTTTAAAAACAGATTGCAAAGAGAAATTTGAATTGGAGTTCATATTCAAATTCAACACATTAACACTTGGTGGCTGGGTCTACACGAGCCCCTTCCTTTCAAAAGGGCCATGTTAATAAGCAGGTTCGAAATATGCTAATGAGGTGCTACAATGAATATGCAGCACCTCATTAGCATAATGACGGCCACGGCAATTCAAAAGTGCGGCTTTTTGAATTGCACACCGCTCATGGAGATGGGACCTTCTGAAAGGACCCCCCCCCAGTTTTTGAAAGCCCTTCTTCCCATCTGGTGTTAGGCAGAAGGTCTTTCAAAAACTGGGGGGGTCCTTTCGGAAGGTCCCGTCTCCACGGGCGGCGCGCGATTCAAAAAGCCACACTTTTGAATCGCCACGTCCGCCATTATGCTAATGAGGCACTGCATGTTCATTGCAGCACCTCATTAGCATTTTTCAAATCCTCTCATTAACATGCCCCTTTTGAAAGGAAAGGGCTCTTGTAGACACAGTGGGTATGAACACAGACAACAATTGCCTCACGCATTACAAGGACTGCTTTCTTTTGTTTGAAGCTTGTAATTATCTCAGGCAAGACACTTAACATCTCCCATCCTTCACCCCCCTCCGTCAGTCCTATGTACTTAATTTGTCAGTTTTTATTGCATTTTTTTTTCTTTTTGGACCTCTATACATATAGATGTCAGTCTGTACTAGAAATGCGATTGATCTGATGCAGTGGGTCTGTCCCACGAAAGCTCATCACTGAATAAATCATTTTGTTAGTCTTTAAAGTGCTACGTTACTGCTGTTTTGTTTTGTTTTGTTTTTTTAGAATATAGACTAACATGGCTACCTCTCTGTTACTATTTATTTAGGTGTTGCAGATTTTGATTAAAATAATTAGAAGTTCTTTAAACGGAATACTCTTAATTGCTCCCCTGCATTAAGTTTTAGAGAAGTAAGGCTGATGGTTTAATGATCCTCTATAATGACATAGTTTGTTCCTTGACATGAGATGCCTCTGAGTTATGACAAGCTGTGGTCTGGAGAGATTCTCCACTGTCTTGTGCAGATATGTTTGTTTGCCTGTGGAAAGATGGTATTAAAGATGACCGGCTTAGATTGTGAGCTTAATACTGACTTTTCACAGGTGACAATGTGCAAGAGAGCAGAAAATTAGGCCTGGAGCGTTAGTGGAATTTTTCTGAGATGTGCCCTAAATATCATTCCTGACTCCTTTTAGGCCAGGTGTCTGGTTTTCAATCCGAATGTCCAGTCAAAAAGGGAACCTAGCAGCATCCAGTCAGCACAGCGGATTGGGATGTTGAACATCCAGTTGGCCGCATTCGGCTTTGGCCAGGTTGTACAGGGGATAGTGCTAGCTCCGTGCCTGGCTCCACACAGCTCCAGGGAAGCAGCAGTGGCTGCTCTCACGTGTCCTTCTCCTAAGCAGATGCATGGTGCAGGAGCACACCGTGCGCTGCATGGTATTTTCTTTCTTTTCTAGAAAATCAACCAGCAGCCTCTTTCCTTCAGCTAGCCCTTTAATCTTTTTAGGGAACACCACATTCAAATTGCTATAGTGCAAACACAGACATCAAAAAGTCATAAATAAAATCTCTCATGTAGCTAAAGCTCTGAACAGATATAATGTCTATCCACAGATGTGGATAGCCATGGGTGGACACTGGGAGCCCCAGATCTGCATGATTCTACTCCCAAGAGATAGTGGCCAGTGGAGAAGAGTGTGATCCTGTTGTGCTCAGGAGCCAAAGCCCTCCACCAGCAGTATGGCTATACCACCTCCCACCCCACCCCTAGCTGGCTGTCAGATGCAATGAAACTACTCTTGTCTCCATTAGCTGCGATGTCTCAGTGGCAGGCCTATCAATGGGGGAGTGGGACACAGAAAGGTGTTGGCACAGGGCCTGACAATTCAAAAGGATCCATGACTCCTGGCTGCTGCTGCTGCTGCTGCTGCTGTGGCAACCGCCAGGCTGTAGGCCCTTTAAATTGCTATCAGAGCTCTGCAAGGTATGCTCCAGGTGGTGCTAAGGGTAAGTAAGGCCTAGCCCTGCCCCTTCTGCCCGAGGGCCCACTCCTTCCAAGGTGCACAGTTGGTCCCGCTCCTTGTCTTGGGGTTCGGTGAGTTTGTTGGCCCACTTGCTCTTGCAAGTAGGGCCCTGAGGGTCTGTGGATCCCAATGCCTAGCTACAGATATCTGCATCAGCGTGTGCATGTTTTTATCTGCACAGGGCTCTACAGATAGGAAAAAATACAGTTCTAGGAATGAGAAATGGGTGAGGAGAGACTAGTCAGGAAGAAACTGTTGCTGGTTAGAATGAGGGAAGATAGATCCTTTGAAGCATGTATTACAGCAAGATTGTAAAGTATCCAGGGTAGCTCTCATACAAAAATGTTCAGACAAGCATTCCAAGTATACTAGCCTTATGTGTTTATTTTATCAAATTTACAATTAGCTTACCATAAACTGGAAGATTCCACTTTTTACTCTGAACTATGGTATTTCTTAAGATGCTATACACAGTTATATCACACATAAAGGAAGTAGGAGAATAGGCTATGAATAAACAGAAAACCAAAATTTTGATTTATCTACTCATTAACCAGAAAAAAACAGAAAACAAAATCAAAAGAAAAGCAGAAGGAGAATGTCCATTTCTGTGGTAACAGAATGAAAATGCAATTGGTGTTTTCTTTCTAAAATTTGTTTTCATGGAGATTGCTGCTGTCAGACCTATTTAATCATTTGAAATGTATGATCTTAACTTCATGCATCTCTAGTAGTCTAGATTTGTTAATATTTCATCCCAACTTGCAAAAAGTATTACAATTTAAATTTCAATAATGTAAGAAGCATATGTGGAACAAATAATAGAAAAATAATCATTTTCTTAGGAAGATGTTACATGTATAGAAGAAGTGGGGCTTTTTTTTATCAAAGATTCTCTATGCTATTACTTTTCAGGTTGTTAATAAAAGTACAGAATGTTCTCCTGGGAGACACAGCAGTAAGTGGTCAAAATTCATTGCAGTGTGGTTCTTATAAGGATGAAGGGAAACAAAACATTCAAACCACATCCTTGCATTATTTAACCTCATAGAAATTGCTCAGGCTATTGAAAGCGAAAACTCAACTGTTTATTTCAGTATGTTATAGTAAAGTGACACCCCCTATAACACTGCTGAATGATTACCAACCTAAGAGATACACATAGTACAGCTGTTTGAATACTGGGCTCAGTTCATCAGGGACTGAGCTAGGCATAGAGCGAAATACAGAGGAATAGACTTTTTCTGGCTCTGTTACAACTACCCCATGGGATGGGAAACTAGCAGTAAGCAAATCTCCTGAGTTTTGAAAAATACTTCCCCCTTTTAGAAAGGTGGTGGTGGTAAACTTTCTCTCTGGCTACGTCTACACTTGGGAATAACATTGAATTTACTAACATCGACTTTGTAACAATAGGTTTTATAAAGTCAAAGTTAAGCATCCACACCTGCTCACAAAATTGACAGTGCGTCCCCACTAAATTGCCTAAGTTCAGCTGCAGCAGTACAGTAAACCATCAATATAGCAGACCCCATTTTACCAAACATCAGTAATAACGGACATCTGCTAGCTTCCCCCCACCAAACAAAGTAGAGTACAGTACTGTACTCTATAGTAATATCAATGGCAACTCACCAGAGATGCCACCAGTTCCCCCGTGGCTGGAGCTACAGCAGCAGTGAGGTCCCTGGCTGTGGCTGAGACCACTGCAGCCGAGGAGTCCCTGGCCACGTCTTGGAGAGCTGCCACCACTGTGTCTCCCCTAACCCATCCGCAGCTGAGACCACTGCGACCGCGGGGTCTCTGGCCATGGCTGGAGCCACTGAAACTGTGGGTTCTCCAGCTGCAGCTGAGAATACTGCAGCTGTGAGGTCCTGGCCATAGCTGGGATCACCACCACCCTGACCACAGCTGGAACTGCCACAGCCATGGGAGTCTCTGGCTGTGGCTGAGATCAGCGCAGCTATAGGGTCCCTGGCAATGGCTTGGAGAGCTGCCACCACTGTGTCTCCCCCGTCCACAGCTGAGATCTGCAGCAGTGATCCCTGCCATGGCCAGGGATCCCGCGGCTGCGGTGATCCCAGCAGCTGGGGGTGGGATGCAGCATCAGCAGCGGCTGAGAGCCCGATGAGCCACCACGCTCAGGGCAGAGCACAGGCAGCTGGGACCCAGAAGGGCAAACCCTCAGAGTAAACCCTCTGATATAACAGACTTTCAGTTTTAAAGGACACCCTCCCCACCATTAGTCTATTATATCAAGAGTTTACTGTAGTGCTCAGTGGGCACCTATCCCACAGCTCCTGCAGCGCCGTTGCATTTTAGGTTTCTGTGCCAGCGTTTTATGGGAAAAAAGTCACCACAAGTGGTTATGGGTGTGTTTGATGTCATCTTCCCAAAGTGCATTGCTCTGACCCCCCTTGCCATTGAATCCTGCCTCTCTATCAGGGTGCTTTGATTGCCACTGTCAGAGTTGGCCAGTCTGCCCAGAGCACAGTAGTGGCTCAAGTACTGTCATTACTTGAAGTAAATTAAGGGACTACTCCTGGACTGAGGAGTCTCTTCGTCCTGTGAAGCCCATGATACCCAAGTGCCACTTGAAGCTGGTGTAGATGCCAATGAAATTATCTGTAGTGACCCCATGGACTATTATCTTCACAAAGAAAGAAGATACAATGATGTGTTCTCTTCCTGCTCTGGGAATGGGATCTAGTAGGTTAGAGGGCATGAAGGCTGGTAGCCAGGACTCCCGGGTTCTCTCTCCAGCACTGGGAGAGCATTGGTGTCTAGTGGTAGCGTCGCAAACACTGTCATTACTTCAGGACTCAGTATAGAATCCCAGAAGGCATTGGTATCTAGTGGTTAGAGTGCTGTAAGGAGCCATTACATGGATGTCTCCAATATCAGGCTAGTAGTAGAGGGCATTGGTATCTAGTGACTAGAGTGCTGAAAGGAGCCACATGAACCACTCTCTTTGCAAAGAAAGAAGGTACGATGATTTGTGTTCACTTCCTGCTCTGGGAATGCACTGGTGTCTAGTGGTAGAGGGCATTGGTGTCTACTGGTTAGAGTGCTGGAAGGAGCCATCACCCCATCAGAAGAAAAAGTGGCTTGAGAAGAGAAGGAAAATTTAAGGTAATATTACAAGACAGAAAAGTTGAGAAAAGATGAACCCTTGAGTCTGTTGTTTGTTGGGATTCCTGTGCTTCTTCTGGTAAAGAGGCCCTACCTCAACCGCCTGTGTGGGAGAAGGAAGAAAGAAAGAGAGCACACAAGTTCCATTCCTTCGGAGGAAATTATCCCCCAAGCCACGTGCTTTGGGAAGGAAGTGTGGTCCTGCAGGGAGGACATAGGAAACCATCTTTAACCAAAGACCCTACTGGGTTGGGGTTACTTTTTAAAAAGGGACAGAAGCCAATGCTCTTTAGAAAATATCCAATGAAGCACAGTTCCAGCAGAGGCCCATTAAAAATGTAACAGCCTCATGGCACCTTGGGGCGGGGGGAGCCCTGTAAAATGTAAAGTGCAGAAAACAAATTTCTTGGCTTCTCCTGCTAAACCCTGTACAGGGAAAAGGCCCTCTCAAGCACTGAGCCTCTGCTTAGGACAGGGCATGCTGCTGTCTGGAAGCATCGTCCACACGACCCGGCAGCCATATGGTAAGGGGATAGGGGCTAGCCCGCCAGCCACATGGCACATTGAGAGGGGCAGCCCTGTACAGTGTACATTGTTAAATGCTGTAAGGAATCTCTTCTTTTCCACTTAGCGTGGTAACTGTAGTATTTCTTGCCGGCCTTGGGAGGGAACCACAAGGATAATCCCTCTCAAGCACTGAAACCCGTGCAGGACAGGACAAGGTGCTGTGTACAAGCTTAGTCCACACAGTCCAGCGGCCATCTGTTGTGGGGGAGCAGGGACTAGCCACAAGGCAGGGGGGAAGGTGTCTAGCCTGCCAGTCACTTGGCAGCTTGGGAGGAGCAGCCCTGTAAAATGTGAAGTGCAAAAAACAAGTTTCTTGGCCTTTTCTGCTAAATCCTGTGCAGGGAAGGAGACCTCTCAAGTACTGAAACCCTGCACAGGGCAGGACACGCCGCTGTCTGCAAACATGGTCCGTGCAGTCCGGAAGCCATGTGCTGTGGATGGGGCTTGATTTTCACCCACCACTGCTGAGCGTCCCTGGTGTTTACTCAGCACAGATTCATCCACTCACACAGAAATGAGATCCTGGATCTCCTGACAGCTCCATGCTGGGGCTCTTTTGTGACCCTGAGAAAACATGGCTTGATGCGATCACTCCTGAGGTCTGCTAGCCATGCTGGCCATAATGAAAATGCATTCAAATTCTCAGTCTTCCTGTTACGTACTTTCTGCACACCTGGGCTACGTCTACACGTGAAGCCAACATCGAAATAGCTTATTTCGATGTAGCAACATCGAAATAGGCTATTTCGATGAGTAACGTCTACACGTCCTCCAGGGCTGGCAACGTCGATGTTCAACTTCGACGTTGCGCGGCACCACATCAAAATAGGCGCTGCGAGGGAACGTCTACACGCCAAAGTAGCACACATCGAAATAAGGGTGCCAGGCACCGCTGCAGACAGGGTCACAGGGCGGACTCAACAGCAAGCCACTCCCTTAAAGGGCCCCTCCCAGACACAGTTGCACTAAACAACACAAGATACACAGAGCCGACAACTGGTTGCAGACCCTGTGCCTGCAGCATGGATCCCCAGCTGCCGCAGCAGCAGCCAGAAGCCCTGGGCTAAGGGCTGCTGCCCACGGTGACCATAGAGCCCCGCAGGGGCTGGAGAGAGAGCATCTCTCAACCCCTTAACTGATGGCCACTATGGCGGACCCTGCTATTTCGAAGTTGCGGGACGCGCAACGACTACACGGTCCCTACTTCGACGTTGAACGTCGAAGTAGGGCGCTATTCCTATCCCCTCATGGGGTTAGCGACTTCGACGTCTCGCTGCCTAACGTCGAAGTTAACTTCGAAATAGCGCCCGGCGCGTGTAGCCGTGATGGGCGCTATTTCGAAGTTAGTGCCGCTACTTCGAAGTAGCGTGCACGTGTAGACACGGCTTTGGAGAGCAGCGGAGGTGAAAAAAGCCAGAAGAGACACATTTGGGGCATTTATCAGAGAGATAGCCATGTTAGTCTGTATCTTTGAGAACAACAAGAAGTCCTGTGGCACCTCTGGAGGCCAATAAAATCAATTTAAAGTTACGCTGTTTCCACAGTAGCATTAAGTTGACCTTTTAAATTCGAACGTGGCATTACGCTGACTGGGTGGGGTGGGGGCAAGAAAGTCAACCTTAGAGCCCCTTAAAATTGACCTAGTGGTATTTGCAGTGAAGGAAGTCACATTGTAAAATCAAGCTAAGTGCCTTAAAATCAACTTTATGATCTAGTGTAGACCGAGCCTGTGTCTATCGTTTTTAATTAGGTTAACATCTGTCAACAATAGCTTCAGGGGGTAGCCATGTTAGTCTGTAGCTTCACAAATAAACAGTCCTGTTGAACCATAGATACTAACAAATCTATTAGGTCATGAGCTTTCATGGGTAAGACCCACTTCCTCAGATTTGACATAAGGGGCCAGAAAGGATAGGGGTAGGAACTTTACCACAGAGCCCGGAGAAGCTGCAGAGCACCTCTGTGGAATCTTCCCTAGCCTATTGGCTTCGATAAGCATTAGAGGAGGATCCATGGAGCAGTAGACCTTTGGCCCTCTGCCTCCAGAACATATCCCATCTCTCTCCTATTGCCACAAAGGTCCTTTCATGCAGCTGGGGGTTTGCATTCCACAACATTTCCTTTTGCACACTCTGGCCTAAGTTTTGAAAAATGACAAGGGATTTTTGGTGCCCAAGTTGATCTGCGTTTATGGGGCTGCGTTTCAGAAAGTGCTGAGCAACCAATCCCCCAATAATCTGGTTCCTTGAAGATGTCTCAAAGCTGGCATCCAAACTCACTAGCCATCTTTGAAAATGTAGATGACATTAATGCAACATTGTACCCAAGAACAACAGTCAGGCTGCCTGCTTTTTTATAGCTGCATTGGGCCGGTGATGTTTTTACACTAGTAATATATTATTATAAAAGCCCCATATTCTGAATAAACCATTGGCTGAGAAACACTAGACGTATGATTTATTTCAGTATGACTCTTTTCAAATGTTGTAAATCATATTTTTGTGTTCAGTTACCTTTGCATTCTTTTTGAGCCAATGGCACTGAAACTGACGAATGGGAATCAAATGAAGTGTGTTAAGTGTTGCAGCTGAAGGCTTTCATCTCCCCACATTCTCTGCTGTGATTTATCTTGGTAATATATCACATACCCTTATTTTCCTTTGCTTATTTTATTTAGCGTTGTCACAAATAATATCAATTGACCCTCTACTATGAGCACTAACCAGTTGTAAATTAATGAAATAAACTGAATCTACAAGAACTCATCTATCCCAAATTTGATTAGAGACACTAGCATTGCACCAAGCCATTTACTGTAGATGAACCTCATTTATTAAACAAGCAGCTTCATGTCTTCTTTGCAGACTACAGTAAATTGTTCTACATTGTATTTCCAGCGATTTTAATAAAATACTTAAAATGACTCTTTTATATCTCAATCAGTCTGTGTATTTTATGTTTCTGAAATGGGCGTGTCCAGCTACCCTGTCACTTCCAACTACTCTGTCAGAATCATTGTATCTAACATTGCCATGTTTGCCATCCATTTAGACAAGTCCTTCTTTTTCTAAAAAATGGGACGCTGAAAAAAAATTCCTCGGTGTTTTTCATAAATGGGCTTCCACAGTCTTACCCTTCATAGTTTTGGAGATGAACTTCATCTTTACTAACCTTTGCCTAGTAAGTAATGTTTTTAGAAATGTTTCTTCCGGCATTAAACTAGATTTCCACTGTAACATTAAAACACAAATTCCAGATACAAACACCCTGAATTTTTCTTAGAGTGATTGTTCATGTGCCTTCCAATGTAGGTGTAAGGGCACATGCATGCCCAGTTGCTGGAAAATTCTTCCTGTAGCCAGTAGCTCTCAGGTTGGTGTGGCACCTCCTGGAGTGGTGCCGAAATCTGCTCCGCTGCCCGCTCGGTTCCTTCTTGCCCCAGTGTCAGTTATTGAAACTCCCTTTCGCTCATGTGAACAATCTTATTAGTTAGCTGGTAGCACTTAGATCTTATCTGTAAATAGTTTCAAATCAGGTGTTAATAGTTTTAGATAGTTAAATAGTAAAAAGTTATAGTTCTATTGTTCTTAGTAGAGTATTTCTTCAGGCTCAGGAAGGGAGGTTGCTACCTGTCCTTGAGGCCTCAGCACCAGGGAATGCGGAGGTTGCCAGGCTTCAAAGTCTACTTTGACTGTGAGAAGTGCATGCTGAAGATCAGCCCACTCTCAGCCTGCTTGAAGGGTTGGGGCAAGAACCACTAGCAGGACCGCTGCCCAATTTTGTAAGATCTTTAAACCCAGGACTTTGAAGGACAAGGCTCAGCACCTCAAGGTTTTATTGACAGAGGCATCTCTCCAACCCAAGAAGTTGCCATCTGCTGGGCGAAGCACATCATCTTCAGTGCAGATTGCACCAGCACCATGCTCTGCCATGGTGTCAATAAAGTAATAGGAAACCCAACATCATGGTGAAGGGCTGGTACCTCAGCCTCCCAGGAGACACAAATCTCAGTCCCTGGTGCCTCATGAAAAGAAAAGGAATGACAGGGTCCGTTCTACCATGACACTGAAGTGGAGTGAGAACCCACAAGCACCACTCAGGGAGATGCACCATGGGCATACCATAAACACCCAGGTGTTGACACTGGTCAGGAGGTCTAGTCCCCACTCCCCAGAGCTACCATGGACTCTGGAGGCATTCAGAGCAGGGCAGAACCTCCTCCAGATCACGGTGCCCTTCTCACTGCTGAGGCAAGCCTGCCATGATGGCATGGCTAACTGTGCCCCTCTCCTGCTGGTGACAACAACACTGCCTTGCCTTGGCCTTTGGCAATGGAGGCATCCGAGTCAGAGTGTGACTCCTGTTTTTCCAGCTCGGGCAGAAGTAGGAGTTCTCACTCCTCCTCCAAAAAGTGATGCTCCATACCAGGGAAGTGGCCACCAAGCTGGCAGCCAGCACTGCAGTGTTCATTTTGGACCCCATGGGTGTTTTATGAGAGCCAGCCACAGCTCTGAACCTCATCACTGATGTTGGCATAGGGAACTCCTCTGCTACCATGTTCAGCACCTTCGCCCTCACTGGGAGCCCTCTGCGGGATAGGTCTTCAGAACAGCTGCCTCCCACAGAACAGTCCTTGTCAGCACCATCAGTCTCCTCTGGATCGACCACCACTTGGTGCTGATGCCGTCATCATTTTTGGTGGTTTCATTGCCTTTTCCTTTGGTGCCGAACACCATGGCACTGATCATGCCAGCACCTGTGTGGTCTGGAGGATTCCAGGTGATGTCTGTGTCGGTAGTTCCATCTGATCCCGGGGTGCAGGGATTGGTACTGCCCTCTGTGGGCTCAGTGTTGCAGCTGTTCCCTCTGCATCAGGGGTGGGTGTACCTGACCTGCCAGCAGCCATGGATGTGGACTGCACACGGCAGGCGGGCACCTCCTCATCCTTGTCCCCAGATGAAGTAGGCAACAGTTTTGCTGCCTCCTCGGTCTTGGAGGACGGCTGGGCTCCTGGCTCCCTGCTGTTTTTAAGTTACAAAACAGCCTTTTTGGTGGCTCTCACATCAGCCAGAAGGGTCTCAGCATTGAGTGCACTCTCAGTGGGCCAACTCTATGTGATGTTCCACAAGGACAAGGTTAGATTGAGACCCCATTTGGCTTTCTTGCAAGAGCAGGTGGTTTCCTCTTTCCTTGTCAATCAGGCTATTTCATTACTTATCTTTCACCCTAAGCCTCATGCTGCCCTGAGGGAGCAGAGTTTACATACCCTAGATGTCTGTAGAGCCTTGGCCTTTTACATAGACACGACCAAACTATTCAGGAAGTCACAGCAGCTCTTTGTAGCCGTAGCAGATAGGATGAAGGGCTTTCCAGTTTTGTCCCAGAGGATTTCCTCCTGATAGTGGCTTGTATTAAGGAATGCTACAATCTAGCAGGGGTTCCCCCTCCTCCAATCAGGGCTCACTCTATGAAGGCACAGGCGTCTTCAGCAGCATTCCTAACCCCTGTCCTTACTTAGGAAATCTGTAGGGCTGACTCCTGATCTTCCATACATATATTTTCAGCCCATTATGCGATTGCGCAGCACATTAGGGAGGACGTTACAGTGGGCAGGGATATTCTACAGCCATTTCGGGGATCTGAGACCACCTGCTAATGTCAGCTTGCATTCAGCTACATGGGAATGCACATGAGCAATCACTCCGAGAAGAAAAGACAGTAAGAGGTGTTCTGCGAGATGTGTTGTTCATGTCCATTCCAAACTACCACTGCCTTTCCCCACTGTCTAAGTAGCCAGCAAGAAGGAACTGAGTGGGGGAGAGGGAGAGGACAGCTGGTGCCTATATTGGGCAGGATATCAGTGCCACTCTAGGGGGTGCCGCACCAACCCAATGGCTACCAGCTATGGGAAAAAACATTCCGGCACCTTGGCATCTGTGCACACACACCTGCATTGGAATGGACATGAACAACGCATCTCAAAGAACACCAGTTACCCAGGTAACTAACTGTCTTTTCTGGAAAAGCTCAGATCATAGGTATAATCATCATAGCTTGGATTCATCTCCAAAAGTCTGGAACGGAGCAACATTAAAAAAATCAGCCTTTTATGGGTGGGAGGTAGGAGAATGGAAGAAAAATGAAAATACAACATTTCTATGAAAAAGTAATTTGTAAAACTAGTTCATTCAGCTGGATAAAATATAGTATTACTGCATTTAAATGGCACATAGAGAAACTCATGTAGATTGATACTTATGATCTTGCTGTGAAAGTTGAATAAAGGTTAAAAATGGCCCAAAGGACCTTTGTAGTGTGTATGTTGGGAATAAAATAACACATGAACTGAAGGAGTAAGATATGAGAAAAAAATGAAAGCTCTGGACATGATCAAAAACCATCAAAAATAAAAAGGACAGTAAACAGAATGTGGCCAGAATACCCAGTACACTGTAAAACAATGGTAAACAAGAACAGGAAAATAGCAGGGATGAAGAGAGAAGGCTAAATGGATTAGATAAGAATGCTCCTTGGGAATATCTGGATAATAGCAGCACAGAAAAAATTAGCAACATTCTAAGTAAGCCTTTTCCCGGCTATGCATTGATAAAGGATGCTGGTGATGATCCAATCCTACGGAAACATGGTGCATATGCCCACGTCGTGAATTCACTGTGATCAGAGCTCTACAGTGACTAACTGCTAACACAATAGCAATATATGCAGTGTTATATCGAAGGTAAACTATGAGATAGGAGCCTCCAAATTACTAGGAAACAAGTCAACACTCAAAAAAGGTTTCCATTTTTCCCATTTTCAGAAACTTATTTTGCAAAGTGTAACTCATTTCATACTAAATTAATAATTTAAAGCACTTTTGCAGTTCTCAAAGCTAGGCATAATTTAGAGCTATTAGGCTTTTTTTTGCATTAAATGTGTTTTCAAACAAAAAGGCAGTTTATTAAATTATCCTTTTGTGACAAATGGCTCTGTTTCAAGCACTTTGAATTGAAAACATTGAAAATTAGCAAAAGTAATTTTTTTTATTTTTTTCATCCAGCTGTAATTTAATCTCACAGTGCAAAAATATTAGAATCTGAAGTCCTATCACTGAAACAACACCATTCAGCTGGGACATCATCTCACTTCTTCCAAATATGCTGACTTTCTGCATGTGAATGGGTTTTCCCTACTCTGAATATTACCCGTGCCAACACCCTCCTGGGGAATAACACAAAGATGGAACACATTGATTTTGGAGACCACTGTTCTCCATTGTGATTTTTGGCATATTGGAAGAATGGAAAATTAAGAATTGTATGCACAAGTCTTCCCAATGGCTGGTTATCTGGAAGAGTCAAGGACTTCTGTGAATGGTAAGTGGCTTTTAATTTGGCTAGTCATAAAAACAGAGGTAAAAATATATTTCATTTTTTTTCTTGATTTTTGCCTGCTCTTCTTCCACAACTACACCACCTCTGCAATGTTTGCACGTGGAGAAAAAGCTTGTGTTTATTGGTAAATTAAACAGATAAGGACTGGAAGATTCAAGAAAATTTGTGCGGTAGCAAGATGTCCTTTTTAGAGTCACTTGCTTGACCCTTAGCACATTTTAAAATAATTGTCAGCTGCTTGAAATGTCTTACTGATAACCATTTGCAGAAAACAGTGGTATTGATTTGGCTTTTAAATTGTTGTTTTGTTCAATGCTGGTTCAGTAACGTTTTTGGACTAATTATAGGTATTCTTTGCTGCACTGTAAAGTAATGCAGTAGCTCCCTGAGTTATGCAAGGGTTTCATTCCTGCACACCCTTGCATAACTTGAATTTCACATACATCGGGGGGAGATCGGGGAAGTGCCAGGAACAAGGTGGCAGCCTGGCTCCTGGCTCCCCTGGGCTTGCAGGAACCAGGCAGAGCTTTTCGCTAGCTCCCCCTGCTGGGGGAAGCTGGGGAGAAGCTGTGCCCCCATGGCTGTCTACCTGCCAAGCCTCCAGACAGCCACTGCTGCAGGGCTTCTCCCCTGTTTCCCTCAACTGGGGGATCCAGGGTCTGGAGAGCTTTCGATTTGTACTTAATTCACGTAAATGTAGCATAATTGTGTAATTACATTAGTGTAATTGTTTAATCTCCTATTATCATTATTTATTTCATTTAAAGAGATCCCAACCTGTTAGGAATCCATTGTGCTAAGCACTATCTAGATACATAGTCCAGGTTGAACCTCTCTAATCTGGCACCCTTGGAACCTGACCATTGCTGGACGAGAGAATTTTCCAAACCAGGGGAGGTCAATATTTTCCAGCACAGTATCAACACTTTCACTGCTTATTGGGCTCTTAAACGCCATTTAAGGTTAAATTAGAGCTAAATAACAACACAGAGCACTGACAGCCAGGACTGGTGGCTATAAATAAAACTTTATGGGGCCACAGGAAACTTGGTGGTAATGGTCATCTGGCTAACAAAAATCATGCCAGATTACGGATGTTGCTGGGCAAGGGAGTTCCAGACTAGAGAGGTGCCACTCTCTGCCCTAAGGAGTTTATAGTTTTGTTTCAAACAAATGCAACAAGACAATGAAACAAACAAACAGGATGAAAAGGAGAAGAGGTTAGGCTAAATCATATTTGTGTAGATGCAGCAACTGTAGTTATGAAGTAGTAGTAAATTGGTGCTAGACACAATTTTTTTTTCCCAAAGAACAGCTAAACCTCTAAACAACGGTTTTTCTTTTTATGAGGAGTGATTCCACCCCCACAAACCACTATATTAAAGCAAAGTCTTTGACTTCTCTTTCAGGAGCTGGAACGCAATACAACCAAGCAAGCCTTGAGTAGAACAGAAATGGCTTTAGCAGATCTTAGCATTCTAATCCAGTCTGTATAGTTGCAAATGGCAATGCTTTCCAATGTGGTACTTATTTTTAAGTACATCTGCATTGAATTGCATGGTTTAGAAAAAAAAGCATCCATTTCAGAGTCTGAGATTTAGCTTTTCGATCTTCATAGCCATTTGCCATTCATTCTATTTCTGTGTTAAGTATACAAGAAAAATATATTTTAACAGATGAAAATGGGTAATGAACACGATATAGAATTTTTAGCCATTTCATACAAGGCTTAGAAAACACTGTTTACCACAAAACTCCTCACTATGAAGCGTTAAAGATCAGTAAAGCATAATCAGCATACCTACATTAAAGCACAATTTTGTTTACTCTGATAAACCCTGGAGTTATTAGCATAATGCCTGGGAGGCAACTCTAACACAGCCTCTGCCACCTACAGATCAAAAGATGAAGGTCAAGGTGGAAAGCCATTTAACTTCAATCCCATTTTAAAGCTATTAAATGAAAATAACAAAAAGCAATGGCATGCAAGGGAGATGCATTTGGCATGAATAACACAACTTTTTGATGAAATGAACTTGTTAACAGGGAAAATAGAAAAGGACAGTATATTAGAAACTAGTATAATGTTTTTAGCAGCATTTTCAACATTTTATTTAATACAATGGGGGATTGCATAGTTTAAAAAAAGAAAATAGAGGAATATTTTCTTCTTTCATAGAAGCAGTATACAGGTGGCTACAGAGATGTATCTGTCAACATTCTACATAAGATCCTGTATTTCAAATTGATTTCCCTGTTTGGGAGAAGAAACAATTTCCTTGGCATAACTGTACTTCTTTCTGCATACCTGTTCCTTAAAAAAATCTTAAATATTTAGTACCATTCTACCTTGGTTATTTGTTTGTGTCCTGTATACATTTATTCTTTTCTATGGATTTGTGAAATTAGTAAATATGTGTATAAAACAAGCTAAGAATGAGGAAGGATGGTGCATTGAAGGAAGCTGGAACAGAATATACAATATATATTTTCTCTCCTATTACTCAGAGAGAAGAGGTTTTCCCCAAATTAAAACAACTTATCTGTTTGCTGAAACTAAACCTTGAATGTTTCAGCCAAAAAGAACATTTTATTCTTTTCACCAGATTATAAAGAATGAAAACAGGGGGTTGTAATTCATAACTATGGCACTGCCTACCATGAACATTAAATGATTCCAATTTAGGCACGCTTCTGTATGCTTATAAGGATTTGGACTTGATAAACAACACCTCTGTAATTTAAGTATCACTGAAAGCAACAGTCAGGAAACAGTTTCCATCTCAGGACAAGCGTATTTTAAAAAGTATATTGGATCTACAGAACTGATGTAAATGACCTTGTGTACATGGATTTGCAGTGACTTGCACATACAGTGAAGTGTCTGATTAGCAATAGTCAGTTATACATGCAAATGATGTTATATTTAGTGTTTGTGGTAGCAGTTATTATTACTCAGTTGCTCTTTGGAAATATTCATGTGCCCACAGCCTATTACAATAAACAGCTACTCAAGCAAGCTAAGGAAATACCTGCACTTCAGGATAGAAACTAGCTTCTAATTTTGGCGATCTTAATAGAAACTTTTTCCTGGGGCAGCTCCCTACAAAAGCAGCTCATTAATGCCATTTCTACTTTGTGTTGTGGTTGAGGCTAGTTAATCTGTGTGAGTCAATCTTTCCCTGCCTGCCCCATTTCTGCCCTCCATGTAGACAATGCACATCTATTAGTTGCATCTCTGTGTGATTCCTTCAACACATACCTAGGATGTACTGCTCTCCTATGGATCATGTGTCAATGGATGTCCTTAAAAACCTAGATACATTGCTATAGCTCCCAGAAATTCTTTCACTGGCTTTCTATAATATGGTGAATATCAGAGGTTAGGGTTATGTGTTTTTAAGTTATATGGAACCTGTCATTCCTAACTAGGACTATTTTTGATGCAAACATAGTTAGTATATAACAGTGTTTCCCAAAGTGTGGTCCGCAGCCCAGTGCCAGTCCTTGGGGGAAAAAAAAGAATACTGGTCCTTAGAAAATATACAAATTATCATGCATGATCCTATTAATTTGGTACATTTCATATTTTCCCATGTAATGAAGGTAATAACAATAAGTTAGGGACTTAAGTATTTTATATCAATATTTATATTATTATTATGTGCTATTTTTGTGAATAAATAATAAACAGTGAGGAATTATTCATTTCTTATTCAATGGGTTTTTTGTATGCATTTATATTTCTGGGCCACAAAAAAAGGTACTGAAAAAAATGGGTCCCAACTATGTAAAGTTTAAGAAACCCTGGTATATAATATTAATCTTAGCCACAAATGACTATTTTTTCTTTAATTTTTACTATTTTGAGGATATTTCTGCATATCAAAATGACTGAAATATAACCTAAACCTGGCCCCCAGTCCTGGAAAGACATACATGTGCTTAAAGTTACATACTGTGAACAAAACAAGAAAGCAGTCAAGTAGCACTTTAAAGACAAACAAAATAATTTATTAGGTAATGAGTTTTTGTGGGATAGACCCATTTCTTCAGATCTCAGCCATACCACTATGGCTCATCACCTAATAAATTATTTTGTTAATCGCTAAAGTGTTACTTAACTGATTTTTTGTTATGATAGAATACAGACTAACACAGCTATCTCTCTGTCACTATTCAACATACTGTGAAGAGTCTCACTGAGCGCTCACAGTGCATAAAGTTAAGTGTGTCTTAGTTTTTGTGGGACTGGTACCCAAAATCTGTAGCCTCTCCATGTCTATACCGCCTTCACCAAATACTTCACACCTGTGTGCTGCCGTTGCTCTCGTAAGGCACTATGGGTGCGTCTCCACTAGTAAGTAGATTCAAAAGTGAGGTCGAAAGATGGACATCTTTTGAAACAACCCCCGGGGCATCTACACACGCTCCGTGAACATTCGAAAGTAACTTCGAAAGAACAGGGCCGTGCCTTTGAAGTGGGTCCTCTCTTCCTGCAGTGGGCAGAGCACCCCCTTTCAAAAGATTATTTTGAAAGAGAGTAAGTGTAGACGCTCCGCAGCCCACTGTTTCGAAAGAGGGAGTGCACCATGGTGGTGATTAGCTGGCAGGTGGCGGCACCTCTCACAGCACAACAGGAGCTCTATGGTGGCTCCAGCATCCAGCCACGTTTAAAGACTTAGGCTCCCACAAAGCCCCAGGCAGAAAGCTGAGAGAGTGCAGGCAGCAGGGAGCCCACGCCACTCTCCAGCACACTGCTAGCTGCGAGGCCTTAGCCAGCCTGCCTTGCTCCCTTACCTCATGGGCAGTACCCTGCGCATGCCAGGGGTCCTCCAAGGGTGCAAGGGAGTCCTCCCAGGAGGGGAACCAGGCACCAAAGCACCAGGCCCCCTCGTGGACCGAGGCTGAACTGTGGGACCTCCTCACCCTCTGGGAAGACGAGGAGGTTCTGTACCAGACAGGGGTCCTGTACCGGAATGCGGCAGCATTTGAGCACCTTGCCAGGGGACTCCCTGGCTGGGGTCACCCCTCCCACACCTCAGAGCAGGTGAGGTCCAAGGTGAAGGCACTGTGCCAGGGCTACTGCAGGGCCCGGGACAGGGCTGGGCGGTTGGGGGCAGTGCCCACCCGCTGCTCCTACTTTAAGGAGCTGGACTGCCTCCTTGGGCCCACGGAGGTGGGACCCCCCAGCCATGATCCTTGATGCAGCAGACCCTGGAACTGACCTGGAGCATGAGATGGGGACCAAGGAGGAGGACGGTCCAGGACCAGCAGACAGCACCAGGCACCTGCAGAGACTCCAGACCACGAGCGATAATGAGGGCTTGAGCAAGGGGTCCTTCGTCATCGACATCCTGTCTGGCCCAACCAGCCTGGCCCTCTCCTACCGTGCCTCACCCGAGTTCCTGGAGGGACCCAGAAGTATGTGCCAGGTGTTCCAGTCGCTGTGGGGCTTGGGAAGTGGGGCGCGCATTCCTGCCCTGGGTGGCCACAGCTCACCCACATGACCATCAGCCCCAGGGCACAGGCAGGTCAGATGGCCCCGCTCCCCGGACTCAGAGGGCCAACAAGTGTCACTCAGCACCATGCAGCTGGGACAGCACCATGGGCCACTCAGCTGTGGAGGGACCAGGTGGGGGCTGAGGGGAGCTCGCGCTCCTGGCACCAAGGCGGGGAACCCTGGGATGCAGTCTCTGCAGGGCCCCCAGAATGGGGTGGGGAGGGGAGGGGGGGTTTCACAGGGGCCTTCACTAGGGACTAATGGCCTGTTCCTCCCCACCTCATGTCTCCACAGCTCCAGCAGACGGCAGCATGACCAGCTCCACGATGGTCCCAGGGAGCCCAACCCTGGAGGACGAGTGCGAGTGGCCCCAACCCCAACCAGGGACAGTGTGGGGCCACCGCCGGGCCATCTGCTGGCGCCACCAGGATGGAGAGGAGGAGGCGGGGGATGCAGCCCATATGGCTGCCCTGCAGGACCTGACAGGTGTGCTGTGGGAGTGGCTTACCAAGGAGCAGCAGGCCTGAGACCAGGTGGCAGCCAGCCTGGATGATCTGACCCAGGCTGTGGTCGGCCACCTGGCCCCAGGTGCTGTCCCATTGCGTGCCACTTGTGCACCTGCCCCTTCTGCCCCCACCCCACCATCCCTGTGCCCCCTTCCCTAAACCCCCATCCCACTCTGGCACCTGCAGTACCCCCTCCATGAGCCCAACCTCGAGTCCCTGGTCCCAACCCACCACCCCCACAGACAGTCTCGTGTGCCTGGCCTACGCATTACTGGCCAGGGCCAGCCAGATGGAGGCCTCGCCCCCCACCCACCACTCTCCCCATGCTGACCCTGGCAAGGCCACAGGGACCACAACCCAGCTGCACCCCTACCTCCCTGTGCCCCCACCCCGGCCCAGCTCGGCCCAGCCCAGCCCCAACAGGGCCCCTAGACATGGGGGAAAAGAGGTGAGCATGGGTGACAGGGCTTGTGGTCCCTGAGCTCTGTCAACGGGTAAGGCCCCCAGTCGTGACCCTGGGCCCCCAGGGCTTGCAGGGTGCCCTCCCAGGGCCGCCACACCCCTGTAAATAGTTCTCCCTGGCCCACTCGTTAGCTGGTCCCCCTCCCTCCTGTACATAGTTCCCTTGATCATGGAGCGGCACAGTTAAGTTCCAGTAAAAGATTTATTGTTCAGTTTTACTCCATGTCCCCTGTGCATGTGTGGTGGTGGGGTTGGGGGTGTGCGCAGGGTGCCACTGGTGGGGTGTGTGTGTGTGAGTGTGTGCAGGGTGGGGGGGGTCACCATGGCCCCAGCTTGAAGGCCTGGTGCAGGGGCCCTTGTACCCACAGCCCATTTTGCTGGGCCTGGTGGCACAGCGTGGTGGGGGCTGTTCGTACCCGCACACCACCTCAGTGGCCCACCCCTGCATGAAGGGCTCACGCTTCATCTCCACCATGATATGGAGGGTGCAGCAGGACCCAACCACTGCCAGAACGTTTGGGAGGCCCACCTCCAGCCTGGTGTGGAGGCATCTAAAGCGCCCCTTCAGGTGGCCAAACACCTGCTTGACCATATTGCAGGCCCGGTTCAGCCACTCATTAAAAACGTCCTGGCTAGGCTGCATGTGTCCTGTGTATGGCCTCCTCATCCAGGCTTGCAGGGGGTAGGATGTGTCCACCACGATGCAGGGTGACATCGTGGTGTCCCTGCCAGGGAGCTCCTGCCAGGGAATGAAGGTCCACTTGGCCACACAGCATCCCAGCCCTGAGTTCCGGAACACCCTAGTGTTGTGGGCGCAGTTAGACCAGCCCACACAGATGTCCTGGAAGTGACCGTTGGCATTGATGAGTGCCTGTAGGACCACTGAATCATAGCCTTGCGGTTTACATAGGTCCCACGACTGTGCTCCAGGGCCCAGATGGCAATGTGTGTGCTATCCAGGGCCCGGAAGCAGTTCTGGAGGCCCAACTCCTCGAAGCCCTGGATGGCATCATCCAGGTCCCCGACATGGACCAGCTGCCTCAGGATCAGCTTGTTGATGGCCCGGATGACCTGCAGGGCATGTGGGGGGGGCACGCACTTGTGAGTGTGGGGTGGGGCACGGCACACCCTCCTGTTCCCCTCCCCATCTCTTGCCCCTGTGTGGCCACCCATCCCTGCCCCTGTCCCTGGTGTGGGCTGTCCCCCCAGTTCCCAATGGTGCCCCTTTGCCAGGGTGCCCCCCATCCCCCTGCATGTGGTCTAGGTGTGACCCAGGCACAGCTTACCTCATTGAGAACGGCCCCGACAGGGGCCATGCCTGTCCCGAACTGGTGGCCAACAGATTGGTGACTGTGTGTGGGGGCCAGCTACCAGAGGGCAACAGTCACCTTTTCTGGAGCGGGAGCGCTGGCCTCAGGCGGGAGTCACAGTGCTGGAGGGCTGGGGCGAGCCAGTGACACAGCTCCAGGAATGTCCCCTTGGTCAGCCTGACATTCTATAGCCACCTGTCGTCACCCCAGTCCTCCAGCACCAGCCGGTCCCACCAGTCGCTGCTCGTGGGGAAGTCCTGCACACGGTGAATGACCCAAGAGACCAGGTGGGGACTCGTGCCCTGAGAACAGCCTCCATGAGGGTGCATAATAGAGTGGCAACCCGGAGCCACTGGTGCACAGCGGCCAGGACCCTGGCCAGTGCACCAGCCACAGCCTCAATGGGGTGGGGGCACTGCTTGGGCTTCATGGGGGCCCGGGAGGCTTCCTCCACTCCCTCTCCCTGCATGCTTGGGGACAGGTAGCTGGCCCTCAGCATGTGCAGGCTGAGGCTTGGGGTGGGGGACCCTTTAAAGGGACAGCAGGTGGCGGCCCCAAAAGGGTTCCTTTGCCATACGACCCTGCCACAGAGCTTCCTGCCCCTGTTCTTTCAAAAGATCTCCCTGAGACGTGTGGACGCTCTTTTTCAAAAGAGCACTGGGGGCCTTTCGAAAGCAGAGGTCGAACCTTCGGTCTCCATTTGCATGTGTGGACACTCCACTTTAAAAGGCTGGTTTTTGACATTCAATTTTGAAAGCCATCCTTTCAAAATGGAGCTGGAGGGTAGATGCACCCCATGTGAAAATCAAGCTATATAGAGACACTACTGCCGAAAGAACGGAGTTGTCTGTTTTCCCAGAGAATGATTTGGCTGTCCACCAACAGAAATAGTTCTAGGCATCTGTCTTTCCTGTACAAAACACAGACTTCACAGCTCTGCATATTTTGAACTTGAGAAGCAATGAAACAAATGATTCAGTTGAGCTTTAGAGTACTTCCAAATATCATTCCCCATAGTGTAGGAAGAGATTGGCCATACATATTCAGCTAATTACCTGCAAAAAGTTTTGAACAAAGACTAAAAAACAGACCAACATTTTCCACAGCTTACAACAAGTTTTCACAAGCTGTGATTTACTCAAAGCTGTGGGGGTTTTTTTCAAATATTTCAGAAGATTCATCAATTTAGGTTGCCTTGATCATGTCAGGAACCATGACTGATGCTGTGAAACAATCTGACACTTTTACAAGTATGAAGAAATATATTACACTGATTCATATCTATGTCTGACTATTTCTGATATTTTAACTCCTCCTATGTGTCAGTTTAATTTAAATAATCATTTTGAGATAAATGTTATCAAAGGTTTTATTTTTGACGACACTCTCATTTAGCAGTTTTTCAAGAAAGTTTTCTAAATTTGGAGACAGTGGAATTGCTCTATATTCATTACAAATAGACAC
Organism: Carettochelys insculpta; assembly: GCF_033958435.1. NCBI lineage: Eukaryota > Metazoa > Chordata > Testudines > Carettochelyidae > Carettochelys > Carettochelys insculpta. Next base: position 28,060,933 of record NC_134145.1, on the reverse strand, counting down.
AATTCTTCACCTTTGGTGCATAAATATTTTGCTATTCAAAGACCCAGTCCCATCATTATGTGCATACAAGACTGCACACTACTTTGAAAACTACTGAAGCATATTATACAGGCGAAAAATGAATGATCTGCGTCCCATCTGTTTGTCCTTTTGGTTTGTGTGGTAATGGTCACTTATTTGACTACCCGTGGATATGGAATTGCATTTGAAATGATGAAGAACTCGCCATTCCATGATAATGACAACAGTCCGTGACATTTCTAACCTTAGCAGCAGGTTAGAAACTATTTGTGTTCTCTACCATTAAGAATTTTACCCCTTCTGACACATCTATTTAGTTCTGTTTGAAAGAAAAAATCACATTAGTATGACCTAGGACCACAAATGAAGACTATCTTCTCTCAGCTAATCTGCATATGTTTAAGTATTTATGAGCTACCTGCTGGTATGTGAGGTGGTTATCACTCTAATACTCCAGTGTTATTTGAAGTTCCCTTTATAAACTCCAAAAGCCTATATGCATTAACACCAAAGGGAATTATGGGTTAGTAAGATATTATATGTCCAGTCTTTATCCTTTTTACTACTTTTCCCCCTTTTGACTTTTAATTTAGAGTCTCCAAATGTATTTTGAAACTGGTCGGATAGAAGCAATATTTATGAATCTCCAGCATGAGACTCATGTCACGTATTTCACTCCGCTAAGGTTTTACAACAGAAATGTAATTTATTCCTTATAAAGAGTAGTACTATCTACTTGTATTTCCTAAAACTAAGAATGCTTTTTATTTAAAGCATTTTCATGCACCCATAAACACTCATGTATATCTTCTGGAATGGCAGAGCTAAATTTGATCATTTTGTTCCATCTTTACTTTATTTTTGTACCATTGTTTTCCATTTCAAAGAGGGAGAAGTAGGGCTTATAACAAAGGCAGCAGTAATATTTTATTTAATATCCTTTCAGTGCCTACAACGCAAAGACTGCAATCTAGATGAAATTACTGTTGAAGCTGGTGAATAAGTTATTCATAGTTTTGCAGGAGGAGTAGCACTTCCAACATGAATGCCTCATGCTTTGTTTATTTTACATCTTTGGATGTAAATGACCAACTATTTGAATCTAGGAATATATCAGAAACAGAGCTGGAGAGCAGTCTGTTACTGCACCTTTGTCCAATTTACCAGTGCTCAGAATGTTTTCAAGAATTACATGGTCAAATAGCAAAAATTGGTTAGAACATACACAGAGAAATATACTGAGAGATCTAATTTTGGTTCTGACCACTAAAGACTAGAATAGGAGAGGGTCCGGGTCTAGGGGGTGGGGGCTGGGAAGCCTTGTCAGTCACTGAAATACTGTTACAGTTATCCTTCGCTATCAGCCTTTACTTTTCAATAGGCACAGTACAATGGACTTAGGGCTTTATTTCAGAAATGGGGAAATTCCCTTCTGTCCAGAGTGACATTGATAGTATTCATAAGACATTTTTCTGTGTACAGTAAATATTGTATTTACATCTGTGTGTTAGAGTACTTTTACTGTATTATTAGTAACAATAAATGAACCCCGAAGTTAAACAGGAGGAGTAGGGAGAAAGTGCCCCAACCCATCTTGTTGAGATCCTGATGTGTTTTTTTATTTCTTTTTTCTGTCGTGCAGTGCTACAGTTATAAAATTGGAATGCCTAAGGGAGCTATCTAACGTACAGGTGATGGGTCACATTCTGAACTCACTTACACTCCTGATATGCCACAGTGGCACGCACACAAAATGGGACGCAAACAGAACAATGCACCCAGCCGCATGCATATGCAGTATTTACTGTATGTCAGACATGTTCTGGGTAAGACTAAACCTTATATAAGCAGCTACTGCGCCTCTGAATTGTAACTGCTAAATTTCGTAAGGGCTTTTATCTTCTAGATCAAATTCACATTCAGCATAAATAGGTGCAGCATTATTTTTATAGGACAAAATCTGATGTGTATCGCAGGTCTGTGTTTGTGCCTCCTAAAGTTAATCCATATATCTGCATTACACAGTTTACCTATATATTTGCGTATGCACAAAAGTATAACAGTGCCATGATGGAAGATCAGGTAAACATGTACTGTTTTTAAAACCGATAGCCCAATACTTTTGTTCCATGTTTCCAATCCCATAGGTCAAATATGTCGTATAATACAAGTGAGAGAGAAGACACGTCAAAATACATATTAGAGCAGCTTAGCTGCATAAGCACTATTTTGGTTTGTACAATTGGAAAAAAAATGTAAAATAGGTGATTTTAGGATATGTTGATTTCAGCTTCATTTCAGTCAGGCTCTTAAACTTGGATCTCAGTGGAACTTAAACATGTGCTTTCATGCTGTGCCGATCCAAGCCATAATACCTATGTGTGCCAATTTGCCAGGCAAGTGTCGCAAAGAAATGTATGGGGGCTGGGGAAGGAGATTTGAGGAGACGCCATGACTAGCAATAAACAATGCAAGTCTAGTGCTGATACTCTGGCTGCATCTACACTAACAAGATATTTTGAAAGTGTTCCTTTAGAAGTAAATGGGAAGACTGTGCCACTCCTTTTCAAAGCATTCTTCCTCTTCCATTTCAGGAGGAGAAACATCTTTCAAAAGAAAATATGTGCAGATGCTCTGCAGGGCCCATCTTTCAAAAGAGTAGTCCTCATGGGGCCTAAATTTTCAATCCTTGGCCCATTCTTTTGCAAGAGGGGAGGCTATGTGGATGCTTTCTTTTGAAAGAGCAGATCACCCTTTTAAGCTGCTTTTTTGGAAGAGATCTACCAGAAGGGCTTCTTTCTAAAAGATCTCTGTAGTGTAAAAGTAGCCTCTGGGTGGCTGCGTATTTCCAAAGAGGAATGCAAATGAGGGAAATAAAAAATGCAAATGAGGCACTGATTTATATATTGTGTGCTTCATTTGCATAATCTCTTTTTAGAAGAGATTCTTTTGAAAGAAAAATGCAATGTGGACAGAGCTCTTTTAAAAATAAACCTCGGCTTTGAAAGGACACTTATTCTAATAAGGAATTCCTTATTCCTAATAGGAATAAGTGTTCTTTCAAAGACAGGGTTTATTTTCAAAAGATCCCCATCTACAGTGCTTTTTTTTCTTTTGAAAGAATCTCTTCCAAAAAGAGATTATGAAAATGAAGCGTGGGATATGTAAATCAGTACCTCATTTGCATTTGCAATTTCCCTCATTTGCATTCCTCTTTCAAAAGAGGAATGCAAGTGTAGGTGCAGCTGGTGTGTCTACACAGCAGCCTTATTCTGAAATACAATAGGGTCATGACATTCATAAGGGTTTGGTGTTGAGAACCCTTGCAAATGTTGAATTTTCGCAAATATCATTTTACCCCAAAATGATGATGAAGTTGGGTTATTGCAGTTTAGGAACGTACTCCAGACCTTCTGATAGATCATCAGGCTCAATGTTGGAGGAAGCAGATCGTAGAGGAGAGGAGGGAGGCAACTGTGAGGCAGGTACTGACTGCCAATCTGGTTGCGAAGCTGGGGGAGAGGACACTTGCGAAGACAATGTGGGTGGTTCTTTCTTAAGGAACATCATGATCAACAGCTGTTTTCTTTTTCTTTGGAGTTCCTTATACATTTCCTGATAAGGGAGCAATGCATGGTTGATTTCCCGAGCGATATTGAGACTCCAATCCAACAATAGATTATATTGTGTGAAAGTATCAGTTAGCAGCTTTGCATATTGAAATACTTCACTACATTTATGCAAGTCCCACTTCACTTGCTCTGTTTCCTCAACGTCGTTATCTTCGTCTTCTTCTGCACTTCATACCAACTCCTCCAGATCTTCTGCTGTCAGTTCCTTGCAAAGCCCCTCAGTCACCTCCTCTGTCTTGTTTTTGACCATGTCTGTGTAACCTTCACCAACCACTTGCCAAGCAACACTCAGAATTCGTTTCACTTCTGCATCTATGGAGGGGAACCTCATAAAGTCATTCACTGCCTCCTTCCATAGAGGTCGCCAACAGCCATTCACTGTTTCTGGTTTCAGCTCATCCAGAGAGATCTTGATGTTATTAATACAGTAGACTATATCATACTGCTTCAAACACTTACTAACATCAAGGTCGGGTTCCATGTTCACTGCATTTCTTATGCAGGCAAATGTACGCCAAGTGTAATATACTTTGTAAGTACACATTACCCCCTGGCTGAGAGGCTGGAGGAGTGATGTGTTGGGAGGGAGGAAGATAAGCTCGACCTTTGAGTGGGCAAACTCTAAATTTTGTGGACAGCCCAGGGCATTATCAACTATTAATAGAATCTTGTACTCAAGGTTCTGCAAAGTGAGATATGTTTCCAACTTTAGCACAAAGCACCTATGCAACCAGTCCAGCAATAGTGTTGCCATGACCCACACCTTCTTATTTGATTGCCAATATATGGGCAAGAGGTTCTTATTCTTCCCCCCAATGTCTTGGGGTTTGAAGATCGGTAGATCATGCCCGTCTTTATCATGAAGCCTGCTGCATTGACACACAAAAGAACTGTCACTCAGTCCTTGGCTGCCTTAAACCTCGGTGCTTGCCTCTCTGCCTTTGAAATGTATGTCTGTGTGGGCATTTTCTTCCAAAATAAGCCCATTTCATCAGCATTAAAAACTTGTTCTGGCCTATAGCCCTTCTGCTCTATGAGCTTTTTAGGCACGGCAGGAAACGCTTCTGCAACCTCATGGTCAGCCAATGCCAATTTGCCTATTAACTTGATGTTATGCAGTGAAAATCATTTTTTACAATTACTGAGCCAACCTTTACTTGCAATAAACATTGACTCTATAGCTTTGCTAGTCCCTTCACCACCTGGTGCTGTGCAAAAATGCTCATATAGACTCTTCGCTTTCTCACATATGACTGGCCCATTGATAGGCACTTATTTCCTAGTCATATCTTCCAGCCATAAATTCAGTGTCCTTTTAGTTTTTAAAAATGTTTTATCTTGCACTTGATGGGTAACATTAGCAGTTGTTGGATCACTTGCTGCTACTGAATCATGAATATTCTTTTCCCTTTTCTTGATGTAGTGTATTTTGGACTCATTCATGCTGAACCAATGGCCAACTTCGGAGTTGCTCAGTCCACTCCTTAAGAAATCTGAAATTTCAATTGTCACTTCAGGGGTATTCACGTGCTGGACCCTTTTCTCTTTAGTAGCACTTTCCCCACAAGCACTAACACTTTTGTCTGTCTTGGAGGCCATTTTCCTGCAAGACAAGACTGCGTGGAGCTGGAATGCTGTCTCGCAGAAAGCTAAGGCTTGCCCACTAATGGCGCCTGAACGCTCCACTTCATGATCACACATTGGTACGCAGCAAATTTGAATTTCACCTAGCAGCAGCCTGATTTGAATATTAATAATTTTACAGTACCAGAATTTCATGAGCCACTTGCCAATAATTAAATTCACAAAAGTTAAACTCATTAATGTCATGACTTTCCTGTAAACTATTCTGAAACAGCTTATTTTGAAATAATGCTGCTACACACAAAATGCATTTTGAAATAGCACTTAGCTATTTCAAAATACAGTATCTACACACATGGGGTACATCTACACTACAGAGATCTTTCAAAAGAAGCCCTTCTGGAAGATCTCTTCCAAATGAACTTCTTTCGAAAGAGTGCATCCACACCCAAAAAAAGAGTCTCAAAAGAGTGATCTGCTCTTTCGAAAAAGAACATCCACACAGCCCCAGCTCTTTTGAAAGAACAGGCCAGGGATTGAAAAATCAGGCCCCATGAGGACTCCTCTTTCAAAAATGGGCCTGTGGGGTGTCTTTTCTTTTGAAAGAAGCTTTCAAAAGGGGGCATTCTTCCTAAAACGGGAAAGGAAGAGTGATTTTGAAAGAAGCACTACATTCTTTCAATTTACTTTTGAAATAATGCTTTTTTGTATGTAGACACTCTTCTGGATCTTTCAAAAGAGCCCCCTTCTTTTGAAAAATCTTTTGAAAGAATTTTCTAGGGTAGATGCAGCCAGGGATCCTATTTCAAAATAGAGTCATTGGGCGCACTAAGGCTTGTTTTGAAATAGGTGTTATTCCCTGTTTTAACAGCACCTATTTTGAAATAGCAATTTCAAAATAGGCACTATTCCCCATGCAATATGGTTTACCTATTTCAAAATAAGCCAGCCACCATTTTGACATTATTTTCAAATAGCAGTTGCATTATGTAGATGCTAGGATAGTTTTTTCAAAATAACTTTGCTGCATAGACGTACCCTCTGTAATGGAAATAATACACATTTCTAGCTTCACGGACCAACTGTTAGGCTACGTCTACACTACAATGATCTTTCAAAAGAAGCCCTTCCAGAAGATCTCTTCTGAAAGAACTTCTTTCAAAAGAGTGTGTCCACACACAAAAAGGCGGATCAAAAGAGTGATCTGCTCTTTCAAAAGAGAGCATCCACACAGCCCCCACTCTTCTGCAAGGATAGGCCAGGGACTGAAAATGAGGACTGCTCTTTTGAAAGAAGGGCCTTGCAGAGTGTCTACACACGTTTTCTTTCGAAAGATGCTTTAGAAAGGACACGCCTCTTCCTGAAACAGGAAAGGATGAGTGATTTCAAAAGGAGCACCACATTTTTTTGATTTACTTGTGAAAGAATGCTTTTTGTGTGTAGACAAACCCTTAGTCGCAGTCTGTGCAAAAGTGATGTCAGATGCCAGATGCAGAAGAAGAGGAATAGCGTCACAGTAATAGTTTTAAGGTTCGGAAAAGGAAGAGGTTTAAGATACTACTTAGATGACTGACCAAGTAAATTTAAAATTATTTCTTTTATTGGAGGGGGTGGAGATTGTATGCACTGAAGAGTTGTGTAAACCTCTTGTTGCATGTCTGAAATCCTGGGTTCATTATTTCCAATTATGAAGCCTGTTGTACTTTACAAAAAGAAGCCAAGCATAGGAGGTTGGGCAAGTCCTAGCTTTGGGGTTATTTAATGTATTTTATGAATAATGATAAATTGTCTGTGCTTCATTCTGTCTTAACTATAACATTGTCTACACACTAAGTCAAGTTTTTGATGTTGTTTTTATAGCAGCGACTATACCTAGCTGGTGAAAACTTTCATTTAACCACTTTTCTGCCACACTGCTTTGCTTTGCCTGGGGCTGGCCATAAAGATGTTAATAAAATGGATATTTGTAAGCAATATTAATTAAACAACCTTTATGTTCCAAACACGCTGTTGTTCTTGGCAGGTCCCGCCTGCATGGCAGAATGCACTTGTTAAATGACTGCTGCTCCTTGGAAAAAAACACCTAGTGGTATTTCACTAAAGAAACTGCTTTAGTCTGCAGTATATGCACACAGCTTTTTGGCTTCAAGGTGTCCAAGCAGAATTTTTAAATTTCAGCTTCTTCCTCAAAGTGTGGTATAAGCTGATTGATTTCTTTAGAGTCTACCTGTCGATTAGCATTTAAGAACATAAGAACATAAGAATGGCCATACTGGGTCAGACCAAAGGTCCATCAAGCCCAGCATCCCATCTGCCGACGGTGGCCAATGCCAGGCGCCCCAGAGAAGGAGAACAGAAGACAAGTGATTTATCTCCTGCCATCCATCTCCTGCCCTTGTTATGAAGGCTAGGGCACCATACTTTATCCCTGGCTAATAGCCATTTATGGACCTGACCTGCAAAAATTTATCAAGCTCTTTTTTAAACCCTAATAGAGTCCTGGCCTTCACAGCCGCCTCGGGCAAGGAGTTCCACAGGTTGACTGTGCGCTGTGTGAAGAAAAATTTCCTTTTATTAGTTTTGAACCCACTACCCATCAATTTCATTTGGTGTCCCCTAGTTCTTGTATTATGGGAAAAGGTAAATAAATTTAAGCTACACTCTTTATGAAGTGGAGGTTAATAGTGGAAAAAGACATCCACAAATCTCCCTTGCAATGCAGACTGTTGTTCTCACACACAGACATCGCCAGGTCTTTCAAGATGCACCCAGGGTTCTACCATCATTACTGCTTTGACTAACTGTGAGGTAGCAGTACATTCTGTAGGGTTGGCATGTAAATATGTGCATGTCTGCCTTTTTGTTGTTGTTGTTGTTGTTGTTGTATTACTGCTGCATCATAAACCAATTTAAATTGGAGCCAGGGTTAGTTTATGTAACTTTTAAATATAAGGCACAGAATGATTGAATAGATGAGTGGTAAACAGTAAATATTTTTAAGCTAAGGGATACAAACACCTAGACTATACTTTCTCTATAGGCTTTAGAAATAAGTCAGCTCATGATTTTAACCACACAAGGTTCAAACTGGCTGCAATCATTCCAGCACTATGATGAATGTATGAGGGAAAGTTTGTGCTGGTGTACCATCTCCACTGTGCATTTAAGAAATTCATATTATGATTTGTTGATTGATAGCAAATGCAGAAAGCTTGCATGACAAAGAGCCAGTGAGAACATGGGGGCGGGGCAAGTGCTCCAGAAAGATAAAAATCCAGAGAGCGACTAAGAACATCCATTTTTGAGAAGTAGTAATTTAGTCGGGGTTTGTTTGTTTGTTTTTCAGTTTTTGGTTTATCTTTAAAGGGCTCTCACCAAGGAAATCAGCCATCTAAAGGCCTGGACATGGCCCATGCACAAGAGGCAGAATGTTCTGAAAGTAAGCCAAGGAGCTGGAAACGCCCTGTAAAAAGTCTGGTGAGCATTCTGATCCCCTGTATTTTCATTTTTGTTAAAAACGAGAGCCAGCCTGCCAACCTGTTTTCTCCCAAAGCTTTCACAGCTCTACCCTTTGCAAACCTTTGTACTTTGATTAATACTTGCTTATTTCTGGTAAAGTACTAAGGATCATGATTCAATAAAGATGGCATTTACTGCCATCTGTCTTGACAGGCTTTGAATAGAAAATGTGAGAGGTGAAAGGTTTACTGGTAGGGCTTATTGCCTCAAGCATACAGATGGAATAAGAAGCATTAGATATGGTACACAGTAATCCTAAGAAAAAATGATCTTCTTATATTTCCCCATCTCTTCCATCCTGGCTCTACCTATTTTAGATACACCTTCTTCCAAACAGCTTTCTTTTGAAAAAAGCAAAATAGAGCAACTCCAGCCATTTAACTGCTTGTCAAAACCAGCACACTAATTAGCAGTATCATAATGTTCACAATCTCCACAGTACTGGACCACTATTATTCACCCTGAGGAAAATGAGATATGACGTATGGCTGTAGTGGTCTTCTATGACTTAGGTAATTTTAACTGAACGCATAGTAGTATATAGCTTTCTTTTCCTAGCAACTCAGGAAATATATTCAAAGAAAACAGAGTAGAGAATTGAATGCTGATAATTTGTTGTGTTAAATATATTTAAATATTTAACAGAAGCTCTATGCATTTGCTTGGTAAGAGTCTCAAAAGTTAAATCTCTTTGGATCCTACGAAGTCAGTGTAAAAATCCCCAGGCTGTACTTTATGGAAATTGAATCATGAATGAAAATGGGACAATCTTTGTTCTAGTCATTTTAATACTAAAAGGTACACAACTGAGATTCAGGGCTTGTTGATATGGTGGGGTGGTGCTCTCTACTAGAGTGCATAGTACAATGCTCATTAATGGTTCTGTGAGGCCCCTGTTGGCCTGCTTTATTGTAATGCTGTTTGAATCAGTACTGTGTTAAAGCACACTAGAAAAACTTTAGTGCACACCAGCAAGATTTACACAGAGCTATTGATTTTCAACATGCTAGTGCACTTTAGAAATCACACCACCACAAAGTGTAGCACTCAGCCAGGTAGACAAGCCCTGAGTGTTCCCCACTAGTGCCAGCTGTACGTTTGAATGTTAGTCTGGCTCCAAGCAGGCATGATTATGTGCAATTATTTAAAAAATCTTGAACTGCTGTTCTCTCAGAAGTTGTATGAAATGTCAGATTATTAGGACATATGATTTTTTCATGAAAGGGACAACTTTATTTTTGAGAGATGATATGGGTGGCATAATATGTTTTATTGGCCCAACTTCTGTTGGTGAAAGAGAGAAAATATATTAGTTCGCCTGCCTTGCTTTTCTGATACCCTGGGACCAACATTTCTACAACACGGCATACAATTTTATTTTTGTAATTTACCTTGAAATCTGTTGCGGGTTCTTTTTAAAAACAGAGCTATCATAAAGATCAGAATGTTCTTCCAGTACTGACAAAGAAATATTGTCAGGTATTTATTGGTCACTTTTTGTTTTACTTTTAAATGTCCATTATTGGCTATACCTTTCGAACAGATATAAAATAGCACACACACCCCTTTCCCGCTCAGTGTTCTCCCTTTCCCCCAAAAGGAAAGAATATTGACTTTTCCATGCCTTTCACAGACCACAAGCCAGCACTGCTTTGACTTGTTTATTAATCTCATTGATGATGCAATCAGTAACGACAGCATGATTCTAGGAACCGGGTTTATATTCCAGCTGCCTCTGCAGTATAGCACAAAGGCATGGTGTGGTCAAGTACAATGCATGCCTAGTCATTTGTGGATTTTTTTTGAGGAGATTGTTTAAAATCCAGACACAATTTTTTGTATTCACCAAAGAAGTTCCACTGAAGATATTCAGGTGCTGCACCAGTGCAAGGATCTGCCTGCACAGGTACAACTGTAGGACTGGGGTCCCGGCAAGTGATTAATAATATCCCATCTTGATCCAGTGTACTGTCTTGATCACCAAAGAACACTCTCCATTTGAATTATGTTAATATCTCTGTAGCTTAGGTAAAACGGGTATGTAAAAGAGGTGTGATTTTTACCTACCTCAGAGGCTGTTTGTATTGAGTCTAGGCTAAGAATTTTGAGGTCCTTGGATATAATGCATTATATGCTGCGGCTCAGTCTCTGCATTGCGGTCCAAGTGCATCTCGGCCTGGACAGGACTGTCTACACTGTACACTGAATCCAGCTCTGTGTGGGACCTGGCTGTGAACTGTGTGGGTACGTCGACTGAAATAATAACCTGCACTCTGAGTCCAGGTCACCTCCATCAGCGGGGCTAAAAATCTCAGTGTATAGTTTCTGTTTGGGCTGCAGCCTGGCCCTGTGGCCCTTCTGCCTTTTGGGGTTTCAGTCCCCAGGGCATGAGCCTGAGCCCAGAGGTCTACACTGTAATTTTTAGACCAATAGCCTGTGAACCCCAGTAATCTGACCCTGGTCAGCTGCGGCCCTGCTCTCTAGGGCTTTTATTACAATATAGCTGTACACTAAAAGGCCCTCCTGGATGTGTTGAATGTGGTATGGTCAGGCCTGCCAACAGGGCCGGTTGCCCCCAAACACAGTGTTTCAAAGGGGTCCAGAGCTTCAAGCACCTTTGGAGCACCACTTAGTGCTGTACTGTTGCTCCATGTGCAGCTCTGAGGGAGCATGTGGGGGCTCCACCTCTTCTCTTCCCTCAGGGGCACAGATCTGGGCTCTCCTCCCCGCTTGCCCCGCGGCCTGTCGTGCCTCTCAGCACTGCTGGTTATGGCAACAACACAAAGTCCCTTCTATCTGAGGTCCCCAATGTATTGTGGAAATCCAATTTCGCTCTTCTGGGAACAAGGTCCCCAAACAGTTGCCTGTGTTGGTCTCCTTTGTCAAGCAGAGAATTGAAAAGATTAAGAAATATTTCTCTTCTAAAAAAATAAAACAAAGCATGTAGACAATTGCATCATTTCATGTCACCAAGAACTGGAAAATTTCTGCCCTGCCCCAGTGTATGTTGTAAAGATAAACTTTGGTACATGTCAGTTTGCAAACAGCATGAATATGTTAAGCTTTGCTGCTTTATCCTCCGCCAAAAAATGTAGATCTGATAGCATCTGTTTCCACTACCCACACTATCCAAATCATTAACAACTCACAGAAGCCGGGAAGGAAGCACTGAAAACTTTCACATCTCTCTTTGCTTGGAAAATCAGTTTCTTGCATTCAGCCTGTCTTCCTTGCTTTTTGTCTGAAACTCAGAGACAATTGTGAAGGTCACAGGGAAAAATAAAGTTAAAACTTAGGAAATACTAGATAATGGCTGAAGAATACGTAAGTGTTGTGCACATAATTTAACCAATGCTGTTTTTGCAAGTTTTCGAAAGTTGAATATATCTGCCCACCTTCTGTTGAGTACAATATAGTTAGTTATGGAAATTCATATTTATGCCCTGATCTGGCAGAAAGTTACCCAATGGCTTTACTTTAAACACTTAAATTAGCAGAACTGTTCATGAGCTTTTCGAGATTAGAAGTAGGCACCTAGTACCTTCGTTTTCTGAAATGATGAGCAGCAACTGTTCCCATTGGCTACATCTACATGAGAAGCCTCTGTTGGCAGAACTCATTGTTGGGAGGGATTTCCCAGCAAAATTTCTGTCATCAGATTGTGTCTACACACAAGAGCAGATCAAAAGAGCAATTTGCACTGTCAACAGAGCAGCCAGACTGTCTGGCCCTCACTTGACAGAAAGGCTGACCAGAAGCTCTGCAAACAGGGCTGCCCAGTGAATCAGAAGTCCTGTCTGTCAACAAAAGGGCCCCAGAGCATCTACACAGCTGTACTGTTGACAGAACGCTGTTGAGAGAGGCGTTATTCCTGAACGGGGGGAGGTATAACACTGCCGGCGGATGTGTTGGGTGTTATCGACAAACTGTCAACACAGCGCATTTTGCATGTAGATGCTCCATGCTGTTTCCCGGCAAAAGCCCAGTTTTGCCAGGAAAAGCCTCTCATGTAGATGTAGCCATTGGCTTTGAGCATGTTACTATTGGGAATGGGGGTAAAGCTTTATAACAATCTCTGGGGAGTTTGACAGCGATTACAGGAATCCTTTCAAAAAAAACCGTAACAACAACAAAATGCAGTCTCATGCCTACCAACTTTGTGCATTCCACGTAGAAAGAACTGTTTCAGGACACAGTTAAAATATGGTAAATGTTGGTCTCTTATTTGTGTAAGAGGGTCAGGCCAGCAGACCTCAGGTGGAAGGGTGGAGAGCAGCTCAGGACCCAGACTGGGCTAGGGGAAGAGCAGAAAGAGCTAATTGAGCTCCCAGGTGGAGGCAATGGGGTATGGCAGCAGGCAATCAATTAACAAGAGCCAGCTGATCTGACTGCTTGCAGGCTTAAAAGCAGCCCAGGCAAACAGGGAGGGATGAGAGTGAGAGTGGAGGTGGAGGAGTTTGGAGAGCAATTGTAAGAGGAAAGGAGAGGGCAAAAGCTAATTAAGAGTCAAGAGAGTGCTCCCAAGGGAGCTGAGGAGGGAGGAGCGGCTGGGCTCCTCTTCCTATCGACAGCCTTGGCAGGGACTAGAGAAAGGAAGAACACCAGCCAACTGACCAGAACAGTAGAGGTAGCCCCAGCCCAGACCCTACAGTCGGGGCAGAAGCAAGGGACGTAACCCAGACAAAGGGGCACCTTGCCACACTTGCCATCTCTTACCACTTTCCTGCAGCACTTGTACAGCAATTTGAAAATGTAAAGAAACCAAGAGCAAAATTGCTAGTGCCCAATTCCTTCTGACCTGAGAGATTAATAAGACTGGGACTTTTTAGCTTGGAAGAAAGACGATTAAGGGGGGATATGATAGAGGTATACAAAATCATGACTGGCTTGGAGAAAATAAATAAGGAATTGTTATTTACTCCTTCTCACAACACAAGAACGAGGGGTAACCAAGTGAAATTAATAGGCAGCAGGTTTAAAACAAACAATAGGAAATATTTTTTCACACAACTCACAGTTAACCTGTGGAACTTCTTGCTGGAGAATGTTGTGAAGACCAAGACTATAGTAGAGTTTAAAAAAGAACTAGCTAAATTCAGGGGGGATAGGTCCATCAATGGTTATTAGTCAGGATGGGCATGAACGGTGTCCCTGGGCTCTGTTTGCAAGAGGCTGGAAATGGGCAACAGAGAATTGATCACTTGATGATTATCTGTTCTGTTCATTCCCTCTGGGGCACGTGGCATTGGCCACTGTCGGAAGACAGGATACTGGGCTTGATCGACCTATAGTGCCACCCAATATAGCTGTTCTTATGGCCTATTAATTCCCACAGATAAATTGCTATCTCTACTAGAACAAAGAGTCCAATCTGTATCCATCGGGAAACAATTATCATTTTGATGTTGACTTCAAAGAAAGCAGGATTTGGTCCCTAATGTGCACACTGCTTTAGGATGTCAAATGCCAATGAAGCATGTCATTGGTGCTTGCAAAATTATTTTTTCAGAGGATCAACCATAAATCAACCTCATTTAATTTATTTCTCTAGCCAAGTGTAAGGAGAAAGAGGACCTACAGAATAGGACTGAACTAAGAACACAAAGAAAGAAAGAGAAAGAAAGAAAGAAAGATGTAAGTCAGCAGTAATATGGCACTAACAAAAAGCAAAAAACTGGCACCCAAACTTAGGCTTTTCAGAGGAATACAAAACTTGAATGTATTTCTAAAATATTATCTAAACTTTTTAAAATGTCAGAGATTGTGTTCCAGTTCTGTTTAAGTTTGGGCACAGGTTTAGGTTTGAGCCAGTTCATCTGGACTGGTTTCACTCAATCATCTCAGGCCTGTCTTTTTTCCAACTTGCCAAGTTGTAAACATTTTGTATGTTTGCTTTTTCACAGTTCTTTCCTATGTCTGAAACTTAGTAATAAAAATACATTATATGGCCTGGGGCCCATTAACTTTGTGACATTAAGCTATTCTGTCAAGGCCTATATATTTTGATTGAATAACAGACCATCAGATGACATGCTGGGACAATTAACAGGAGGTTCTTTCCAACCTAGATAGCAGAAAACTTTATGTGCACAACAGCATGGCCTAGACTATGCAGATACACTGACTCCCACTGTTAATGCTTATACTTTATATTATAAACAGGAACGTCATGTCAGGGCTGAGGAAAGTTGTGGAGGGTGGAAATGCAAGGTTCCCAATATCTGTCTTGAGGCTGATCTCATTTCCTTCTGGTGTGAGAAAAGCATTTTTTTGTTTTGGTTTTTTTTTTTCCAATGCCAATTTTGTGAGTAAAAAGCAAATGCTGCATGAATTCTCATGATTCTTAGTGGGGAGGCAGAAGCAGTAATCTGTGTAGTGTGTGTAAATGGCTTTAGGGGTTTCCAGGGTTTCTAGTCAATTAAAAGGTTTGTTTACTAAGTTGCCTTCCTGTCACTAAGGACACAGGATGCTACTATTCAAGGCTCAGTGTGCTGTACTGCTCATTAGATATAAATTGTGAAGAAGAGATTGGGGATGGATGTGGTATCAACTGCCCAACACTTCTCCAACCGTGGCAGTATGTCCCAGTGAAGTCACTGTCATAATCTTGCTATTACCTGTTTAATTAGATAATAAACATATTTGATTTTTACTGCCTGCAAATTTTCAAAATGCTGCCTGTCCTTGTCCAGGATCGGGCATTATTACAATATAGAAGGTGAGTGGAGAAGCTGGAAATGTTGGCAAATGTTCAGATGACATCACGGATTTTGACCCCAAGGAACCCCAGGAGGTGGGTTGGTTTTTAGCAGCCTGTATGCAGTTAAGATTCTTTGTGCAGTGAAGCACATCTATCATTTTTCTTTCTCATTTTGCAATGGAGACGCGTCTCAATTTTGAGCAACAGGATTTTATAATTCTCATTTTCCACACTCACACCTCTTGGCGGTACCCCAAGATACCCTGTCCCAGTATCTACCACTCTCCAGCTGCAATGTACTGATCTAAGTACATCAGCTAGATGTTCCTGCTAACTTGATCATCAATATAGCTAACAATTCTGATATTTAAATTACCTTAGCTAGACTTCAACATTAATACCCCATTAAAATGAAGGAGGTGGCTCATTGCTCTTAAAGCTGTTGATATGTATGGTCTCCTAGGGGCTGGAAGTAGGGGTGTGCCCAGTGGGGAGGGTGGGCAGGGGGTGCTGCAACAGTCACTGACCTGAAGTGGTTTCCATGGTATTACAGTTTGGTTCAAATAGCCTCCATACACCCAATGTAAACATTATTCCAGCACTACTGTACTGTCTGCAGATTCACACAGCCCTCACTGCTTTTCCTAGCTTTTAAAATGTGCATGGAGTGTACGTCTTTACTTCTTTTCTAGTGGAAGCTTTGGTTTTCCTGCCACATTACTCATTATTTTCTAAATGGGAAACACTGAAGTCATTTATCGGCTGCATACACACGGCCTTGACTGGATTCCTTTGATTACACAAAATATCTATCAAGGCAAAGTGCAGCATCATTCTGCCATGCTCTTGTTTCATGGACCCATTCCTGAAACATGACATAGTCTGTTTCATTGTGACCATTCCCATGCAAAATTTCACTCTCCCTTTTTATTACATTTTATTTTTCTTTATGAAATTCTAAACAAGAAAAAAACATAGTCTTCAAATATTATTTGGCAGCTGTGAATACAAAAGTTGGAGAAGAAATATTTAGGATTGTACACCCAGGTATTACGGGAATGATGACCAGTCTGGACATCTACTACATGTTCTACAACAGGGCCTCTCATTGTAGATCAGTAGGACAAAATCGAGGCAGTGATCATTTAGTTTAAACATCAGGAATCACTTCCTGAGAGTGACCAGAATTAAGTTGTGGAAATTGTCACTGAAGCAATGCAATTGTGATCATCGGTGGAGAGAGGTGAAGTAAATTGGATAATATATTAGAATATGTACCAGAAGAACCAGTTCTGGTTTGCCACAGAGATGGGTGGGATGTCCTTCAGTGTCTTTTCTTTCCTGAGCACCAACAAAATGACAAACTATAGCTATGTCTACACTAGAATGTTTTGTAGACAAAACTGGGGTTTTGTCAACAAAACTTGCAGAGCATCTACACACAAAATGTGTTTTGTGAACAGAAACTGTTAACAAAAAAGTCATGTAGATGCTCGGGGCTGGGGGGGGGTGTGGCGCTTTTGTTAACACAAGGGATCAAAAGATCGATCTACTTTTATGTGTGGATGCAATGGCTATGATTACACTAACCCAAACTGTCAGGAGCAGTATTCAAATAGATGGTCTCAAAAATGCAAACGGCCACTTATTTGCATATTTTCTCACTGGAAGGTGCCATCCCCGACACAAAAAAAAGCTGTGCAAACTTGATCCTGACAGCTTTTTTTGTGGCAGGAGCAGCTTCTGCCAGTGAGCAAATATGCAAATGAGCGGCCATTTGCATTTTTAGACCACCCATTTTCATACTGCTGCCAGCGATGCAGGTCAGTGTAACCATAGCCAATCCGTCTACAGAAGTTTTCTCAGAACATCTCTTGTGACAGTTACTTCTGCAGACAGAGGCTTCTAGTGTAGATGTAGCTTATGAGAATTAGCCAAGTAAAGTGTCATGAGATGATGAGATGGTATAGGCATCTCTGCCACAGCAACAAATAAATGGACAGTGCCATAGTTTTCTGTTTTGTTTTGAAAAATATCAGAAAAATTGTATATTCAGGACAAAATAGTGTGCATATGGTTCTTTCACCTTCATTGAAATATGACTCAGTGGAGTGAGCTTCTGTGTGTGTCTAGTTTGGTGATATAGTAGTCTCAGAGACAGCATGCAATGTGCCAGTTACTATGGTAACAAGATGTTTTTCATTGACGACGTGTTAAAATGGTGGCGTATAAATAACACACGTATGGTACATTGTCTTTGGGGGAAAGCAACTCTTGTCCTGGGATTGTAAGAACATGCTTTCTTTATTTTTCCTTCCCCGTCCCCAAATTCTTGTGTATTTTTGATGTGCATATGTATCTCATATATCAGCCTGCCTCATTTTTCAGCACTCCCTGTTCCCTTTTGAAATGGTATAGGATTCAGGCCTGATGCGAGGAAATGAAAGGTGACTGAATAATTGTATATGTGGTTAAGAAAAAGAATTGATGGACTGGAAACCAGAAGTATTCACACTGGAAATAATTCTGAGGCCCTCGTTGCATATGCCAGGAACATGATGCTCAGTTACAATTTGATTCTGAAATGTGCAGAGTATGCTGACCCCCATTAGCAAAGAACTTAAATATGTATTTAACCTTAGGCACAAGAGTAGTTCCATTGACTTTAATCAGACTACTGGTGCCATTAAACTAAGCTTGTGCTTATATGCTTTGCTGATGCCTGAGAAACTTGTATGATCAAGCTGGTATGCATTTGTAGAAACTGAGTATTGTGGTTACTGTTTTCCCAAACTTCTCCATCTGTTTGGTTCAGAAGTCAGTACAGGTAACAGCAGAAAACAAAGCAATGTAATGGCAACTATGAAATGTAATGCTGTTGCAAAAAAAGCAAACATGATGAAGGGATGTATTAACAGGAGTGTCGAGAGCAAGGCATGAGAAGTCACTCTTCGGATCTACTCAGCACTGATTAGGCCTCAACTGGAGTATTTTGTCAAGTTTTGGATACCACATTTCAAGAAAGATGTAGAGAAATTGGAGAAGGTCCAGAAAAGAGCAACAACCAAGAATGATTAAAAATCTAGAGAACATGAGCTATGAGGGAAGACTGAAAGAACTGGACATGTTTTGTTTAGAAAAGAGAAGACTTACAGGGGACACGATAGAGGTTTTGAAGTACCTAAAAAGGGTTACAAGGAAGAGAGAGAAAAATTGTTCTCCTTGGCCTCCTTGCTTAAACTGCAGCAAGGAAGTTTTAGGTCGAACATTAGGAAACACTTTCCAACTGTCAGGGTGGTTTAACACTAGAATAAATTGCCTAAGGAGGTTGTAGAATCTCCATCACTGGAGATATTTGAAGAGCAGGTTAGATGGACATCTATCAAGGATGATCTAGACCATGCTTGGTCCTGCCATGAGGGAAGGGGACTGGACCTGATGACCTCTCAAGGTCCCTTCCTGTTCTAATGTTCTATGATTCTATGATTCTATAATATGTAGCACAGAAAGGTAGTATTGCTTAAAACTACTAACTTACTTGGGTTGAGGGAAAAGTAGTTGATTATGTGGAAGTGGGATTATAGAGCATCCTGTTATATATTAGCAGGAGTGAAAAAGAATTAGCAGAGAGGACAGTATTTATTAGTGCAAAAAATTATGAAAGAAATGACAAAGCACAAGTGCTGTAGAAGGGTGAACCATAGTACTGAGCATGATACCTTGTTTCTTCATTCAGTCATTGTCACATAATAGCTAGGAATATGGAGGACTTGCATAATAAATTTGTTGAGACATTAACATACTCTAAATCCATGTTTCTTAAACTATGTTCCACGGAACAGTGGTGATCCACGAACAACTCGCAGGTGTGCTGAGAGCATTTGGAAAAATAGACAGATGGTATATAGTTTCTGTTATTAAAACCAGATACAGTTTTACTTCTTCACTGCCATGATACCTGATTAAATTACTTCATTTTGTTTTTGCTTTTGGGGTGGGTTGGTTGGTTGATAGGTTGGTGGTTGGTTTTGTCTGACAATAACTTTTTTAAAGAACATCTCCCACTCCTCACTCCCCTCCTTCAGTCCTATTTGATTTGTCAATTTTTACTGCTTTTTTTTTTTTGGTCCTCTGTACTTATAAATGTCAGTTTGTGTTGGAAATGAGATTGATCTGAAGAAGTGGATCTATCCCACAAAAGCTCCTCACCTTATAAATCATTTTGTTAGTCGTTAAGGTGCTACATTACTGCTGTTTTGTTTTGTTGGAGTACAGACTAACATGGCTACCTCTCTGTTACTATATTTTAAAGAAAATTGTCATCGGTGTTCTGCATAAAAATATTATTGCTTGGTGTTCCATGGTCTCAGAAAGTTTAAGAAACACTGGTCTAAAGGGTAGCTGTGTTTTTCAGCCAGATGATAGGATGAAGCAAACTAAAAACCCACTCCCTCTAAATACTTCCACAGAGCCTGTTGCTTAGTTTCAATCTATACAATCTGACGCAGTCACCCAGAAAGTAGTAAAAATAAAAAGCAGACTTGTAAAAGTGAAAAAGCAGATTTCGGGAAAGAGGGCAGTATATAATCTTTCTGACATATTGCGATAGAAGATGTAATAGCTGTCAATGGGATTAAGTAATCTTTGAATTCAGTGATTTAAATATTAAGACCGCTGAATACAACTATCTGCTGAATTCACAGAACAGCAAAGTTACCTATTGCTGACTGATAATAAGGCTAGGAAAATCAGGAGATGAAAAAACTCTCTGGGGGCTCAGAAAGAGGATGACAGCCAAAGGAGGAATATAATTATTTGCTTCCCTAATTGCTTCAGGGCAACAGGGAACATAAATGCAGGAAACCTGGAAGTTGTGGCTGCACCTTGTATGGGAGTGAGGTGTAGCAGGCCAGAAGCTAGTAGCTGCATACATCTCCTTGCTTTGCTCTTGTGCTTTGCTGAACTGGGATCAAAATAAAAACAAAAAGGCAGTCATGTAGCACTTTAAAAACTAACAAAATAATTTATTAGGCAATAAGCTTTCCTGGGATAGACCCACTTCTTCAGATCATAGCCATACCAGAGCATAATCAATATATAAAGCACAGAGGTCCAGAAATTGTTCTCAAGGTTGGCAAATCAGAAGAGTAAAGGGACGGCGGCAGGGTGTGGGGTGGGGAAGTTAAGGGTTAGATACAACATCAAAGTCTGTAAAAGTCCTTATAACCTGTCAGGTAATTGCTGTCCCTGTTCAAACCACGTGTTAATGTGTCTAATTTGAATATGAATGTTAGTTCTGAGCATTCTCTCTGTAGATGGTTGTTAAAGTCCCTTTTCAGTAGAACGCAAATTTTCAGGTCTTTAACAGAATGACCCACTCCATTAAAGTGCTGGCTGACAGGTTTGTGTATTTGGAGTTTTCTGATGTCTGTTCTATGTCCATTCATTCTTCGCCAAAGAGTGTTTGCAGTCTGTCCTATATACATGGTGCATGGGCATAGTTGGCACATGATGGCATATATGATGTTAGCTGAGGAACAGGAGAATGTGCCTGTGATTCTGTAATTCACGTGGTTAGGTCCAGTGATGGTATCTCCAGAATAGATATGTGGATAAAGTTGTTGCAAGGAAAAGTTCCAGTATTAGTATTGTTGTGGTATAGACTGTTGCTAGTGAGAATCCTCATAAGGTTGGGAGGTTGTCTATAGGAAAGAACAGGCCTGTCACATTGGACCTTCTGGAGTGTGAATGAATGGGCAACCTTGATAACAATTTTTGGACCTCTGTGCTTTATATATTGAGGTTGTTCTGGCAAGGCTATGATCTGAAGAAGTAGGTCTGTCCCATGAAAGCTCATCACCTAATAAATTATTTTGTTAGTCTTTAAAGTGCTACATGACTGCTTTTTTGTTTTGATAGATTACAGATTAACATGGCTATCTCTTTGTCACTATTCAATGTGCACAGGATCAAAACAGAAATCAAACGACATAATAATCAGATACACAGGTCCTTTGAGGTGACTCTCCAGATTCATTGATGCAAGACCAGTAATGTCCATGTTTTGCCAAGGAACGATAAATCTTGGTATTCACCTACGCAGGCAGGCAGTGTGTAACAGTCTCCACTTATAAAAGATAAATTTGTTGCTGAATTTATTTCCTATCCCAAGAACAGGGGAAACTGGCATAACTCCAATGCCATCTCTCAGACACACCAAATGTTAAAAAAATATTATTTAGCTTGCAAAGTCAAGCACCTAAAATTTGGGGAATGCTGAAATTAAGGTTACATAACCACATATTTCTTTTTCCACAAGGTTTCTCTGTAGGAAATCCTTATATAAGTGTGAAGTGTTATGATTAATTATCCTATTATTATTGTCGTATTTGAGCTCCAGAAGAAAATTCTACAGCTTTTGGAGAGGAGACTATTTTCCTCTGGACTGAATTGCACCAATTGGGTTGCACTGATGTGCCTCTGAGATCTGAATCTCAACTTTACTGCCCACCTCATATCTGTTACCCTTTGAGAAGATGAAAATTAGGAGCTTATTGACTTCCAGGGACCATGGTTAACACAGTGGGACACCAGGAAACCAGGTTAAATTCCTAGATCTGTCACAGATTGCTGTTTGTTCCTGTGTAACCTCAGTTAACCACTCTGCTTCAGTTCCCCATCTGTCAGAGGGAGATGATAATACTTCCTTATTGCACAAGGCTGTTGTGAAGATAAATCCGTAAATGCTTGGAGGCACAAGGTGCTTACAAAGAAGGAAGCTATATAAGTATCTAGTTAGAGAAAGAAAAATCAGAGGTGGGATTTTCTTTGATATAATGACACCAAATACAAAAGCAGATCAAAATAAAACATTGACACTAATAATTCTGGGGACACATCTTCCCTTATCTCATGTAAAACTAGAGATGCCCCAAAAATTTGAATATTGAAACTCTTTTCCTCCAAAGGGGACATTTTAATGAACATTTTTACAAAAAGGACTTTAAAAAGCAGTTCTCCATAAAACCAAATGCCTGCCAACCAGACTTGAAGCGGCTGCTTAGCAGCTGTGAGATACCTGCCTACTCATTTCCACAAAACATATTTTTAAATTCATATAATAAACAAAGTGATATGAAGCAGAGAAACAAACTGAGAAGAGTCAAACAAACAAAGCCACAGACTAGCTTGTAAGTAGCTGCAGACTAGCAATGTCTCATTTACCTAGGGCAACGTACAGCTGATGGAGAATGTGCTGCCACAATGAGCTCTAATTTCTCTACTAAATAATGCAATGATACTGCATCAGATTTTGTGAACACAGGCGCTCTGAACCATTCAAGTTAATGGGATTCAGCATAGATGTAGGGGATATATACTAGCAGGTCCCAGTGCAGCATCACTGCTGAAATTAGTAACCATTATTAGTAACCCCAGTGGCCAACAAAGAGAAATTGAGGCTGCATCTACACTATGAGATAAGATTGAATTAATTCAGTTAGCTCGATTTTACCCCAGGACTGTCTTCACTGTCAAGACCATTAGCTCAGTTTTGGGTGCAGTAATTTTGAGATTACAAAATCATAGGTACCTGACAGGTGTAGCGTCAAGCTCGAATTCAGAAGTTCAATTAAATGCAAGTGTGGTAGTGCCATGTTTGAAAAGTGAATTTATTAGCCTCCAGAGGTGTGCCGTATGTAACCCACAGTGCCCCTCGCTGCTCCGCTCTGGCGACTGCTTTCCAGTAACAGGAAGAGCCTGAATTTCCAGGCAGGAGCAGCGAGCATTTAGCTGTGGGCTCATGTTAGTATGATAGCCTAAGAAATGGCTTCTTTCCTTCTACACTGTTAGCTGTGTGAGTACATCTACCCATTCAAATCGCCCCTGCAGGGAGTTCCTGGCTTTGTCTGTACATTTGATATTTTTTTCTGCACTGCCTGGTGCCAGCCCTGACATGCTGTGCCACGTGTCAACAAGTCTGTGCTGGGGGTCATGTTTGCATAACATGCCAAGAAACTTTTTCTCAGTGGTTTACATTTGTGTGCGAACCCCTTTCCCTCCTCAACAGCCACCATACAGTCTGGGTCTTTCCCGCCCTCAGCCACATCACATGGGTAGCCCTCAACCCAGCCCAGTAAAAGGATGCACCTGCTGTTCAGGGCTGACAGTGCTGACAGTCGCATGGGAAAGTCTGGGCTTTGCTGCAGCCATGAAGAAGTCTCCCCCAGTGGCTAAAGGGCTTGCTACTGCCACCAGGAAGGAACAGCTCAACTGGTCATCCACTGACCCCCTCCCCCTTGGCCCATAGGTGGGCTTGCTGCTGCCAGCGGGGAAAAGTCTCCCCACACAGCGGCTAGAGGGTTTACTGCTGCTGCTGGGGAAGGAACAGCTCAAATGGTCATCCACTGACCCCTGTCCCACTTGGCCCATACTTGGGTTTGCTGCCAGTTTACATGGGTGACAGCAAAAAATCTTTCTGAATCTGGCCTCTCTGCTGATGCTGCTGTGTCTGCAGCCTTGCCTCCTTTTATCAGCACTGTGCCTTTGTGTTGGTGATAGCTAAATGACGGGCCAATTCTTTCCTCTAATATTTATGGTCTACTTCCCTTGATTTCAACAGCAGTTGTGCATGCATATCTGTGAGCAGAGCTTGGTAACAGACCCTTGTTAATTGTTGCCACATGTGCCTGTCTGTATTGCTCCTAGGTTTGCAACTGTCACGCTGCTTCTGTTAAGTCTGCACCAGTATTGTTGCTACTTCTCTTGGAAATGAGGGCTGCTTCTTCTAGATTTTATTTTCTTTAATCCTTAAACATTTTGTTATGATTATTTTAAACTAATTTCCCTGATCTCTACAATCCTCGTATTACCTTTGACCTCAAGGGAGAAAAGTCATACAAAAAAGAGAGAACCTGATAATACAGCACCTAAAAGTGTGTGAATAATTCCAGTCAAACCGGTAGCCTCATTTAGGTCAATAGGTTTAGCCAGGCTGATGCAGCAAATCACGAGCTTAAGTGTTTTGCGGGATCAGTGTACAAAACTGTTGCTATGAACCAGACCACATGGTTTTGATTTTAAATATGTAATTATGTTTTTTGTAAACTTAAAAAAAAAAAGATAGTTGTATATTGTTCTTGTCCAAGTGATTGGAGGTAGATCACAATAGTGTGTGTGTTTGTGTGTGTATATATCATGTGGCCTAAATCCTTGTGCATGTGTATATATATATCTTTGTAAAGATATTTGTATATTGTGTGTGTGTATATATATATATACACACACACACACACACACGCACAAGGATTGAGGCCACATGGTACTATAAACCAGTGTTTTTCAACCGGGGTAAATATACCCTGAGGGTTACACCAAGGTCTTCCGGGGGGTTCATCAACTCATCTAGATATTTGCCTAGTTTTACAACAGTCTGCGTAAAAAATACTAGTAAAGTCAATACAATCTAAAAGTTCGTATAGGCTGCATCTACACTTGCCTGGAAGGTCGACAGCTGCTATGCAATTTTTGGTATGCCAATTTCTTACCAAAAATTGACCTTGCAACCATTGACTTCCATGCCTGTCTTCATGGCAGAGGTCAATGGGAGTACTCCTCCTGTTGACCTTCCTTACTACCATGCCACTCAAAAGAAGGTCCAGGGTGAACATTGACCCTAGACCATGCCGTTTTGCACATGTGCGAAATGACACTGCAGAAGGACGAACATAAGCATTCAATCTTCTGTGGTGAGTGTAGACCCAGCCTCAAACAATGGCTTGCTTCTGCTGCTTCATATGCCCCATGCTGAAATGCAAGTACAATATTTCTGTTCCAATTCGTTTATTTGATAATAAGATGGTAGAAAGTCAGCAAGTTTTCAGTAATAGTTTTCTGTGATATTTTTGCATGTTTTTGTAAATAAGTAGTATTTATGTGAGGTGTAACTTGGTGGTATGCTAAACAAATCTGACTCCTGAAAAAGGTGCAGTAGTCTGGAAAGATTGAATGGCACTTGATTCAAAACCTCAGATTGCCATGGGACCATGTTTTTCAACCAGTGATACACATATCTGTAGGGGTATGTGAGAGAAATCTGGGTGGTACTTATCATTTTTAAAGGGGTACTTTATTTTTAAAAAAGGGTTGAGAAACACTGCAATAGACCACATTTTATTTTTGTCAACTTACCTTTTCAGTTTTACTCTGTAAAGGTACTTTGTAAATCTCAGGAGAATTCTGCTCTGCAGCTACTTGGAAAACACAGACAGGCACAGTCACTGATTTTGGGCTTTAAACATGATATTTCTCATACTATTCCACTAATTAACATTGAACATGCATCTTGCAGGTGACTGTAAACTTCCCAAAATTAATTATCATATGCATATGTCTATGGAAATGCCACAGATCAGATAGCTTCATATAATTGTTTCTGTTTGCCAGAAATAAAAACAATTTATTTCACATTGTAATCTGTTTAATTTCATTTGAACCCTGATGTGATTTATCTTCTACAGTAAAATACAATCACCTTTTCGAGTCTCTGGGGCAGGGTTGAGCTAGTCAAAATGTTGTAGATGCCATCACAATACATGAAAAATAGGCTTTAATCTTCCATGGCATCTGAGGAGGAGGAGGAACAGCACTGGAGGAAGGAGCGGTGATTCATAATAATAAGAAAAAAGCCATTTAGAAATAGCTTGTCATGTTGTAGACAGGGGAGAACAATTAGGATGTTGAATGGGCTGCTAGTGGTCCTGTGATACGTGAAAAAAATCAAGAACAGCCAACTTACCTCTTTATTGCAAAGCAACATAGGTGTTTCTCTGTGTGTGGCTGTTCAGTACGGAATAATTTAAACCTGACTTATGCTTAACATATTCTGCTTGCTTACAGAGACTGATGAGGTAACTATTATAAAAAGATAATCTTTGCACCTCCTCATTATTGAAAAAGATGTATGTAGTTTGCACAAATTTGTATGTATGTAGTTTGCACAAAGATGTATGTAGTTTGCACAAATTAGTAGTTTTTAAGTTTATTTTCCTCAGCCCCTTTCCTCGGCCTCTTGCTAACAGAAATACACGCTGTTGCAATAATATACCTTTTTATTTAATTGTTTTTGTTCCATACCTTTTCTAATACAAAACAGAAAGCAGCGATCCATGCAGACTTCCATTTATAATATTAATACAAGCCATGTTCTATGCTAATCCATCTCATTAATATTAAAATAAGAAGTCTAAGACCGGTGAGCACTTAATCATTTGCAATTAGCACCTAACTGCTAATTCTGTGGAGGGCTCTTAGAAAGAAAGAAGTGAGGAGAATAGTAGCAGCAGTTTGCTAAATGTTAGTTGGTTTAGCTTAGAGTGTCTAACACTGTGAAAACTCAGTAATTAGAACAGTTCTTTGGCCTGCCAACTTCCCTTTAATTGATCATTTAAAAATAAAATAAAGTCCTTCGCTCTCCCTCAAAGGGAACAATAGCAGGATGAACACGACCAACCTAACAAATGCGCTTTGTTAATCTAGTTCTAGATCCGGTCATTGGTAATCTCATGATTACCTGGACTGTAACCTGCTTGGGACAGGGAACTCATTGGCTACATCTACACTACAGAGTTTTTTAGACAAAACTGGCGTTTTGTCGACATAACATGCAGGGCATATACACACAAAATGTGTTTTGTGTACAGAAACTGTGGACAAAAAACCCTGTGTAAATGCTCTGGGGGACCTTTTGTCGACAGCGTGGGTAAAAAGATTGATCCAATTTTGTGTGTAGGTGCGATCTGTCAACAGAAGTTTGTCAGAACATCTCTTCCGACGATAACTTCTGCAGACGGACGCTTCTAGTGCAGAAGTAGCCACAGTAAAAAATAATCTGGAACTGAAGAAGTTCCAAGATCATCCGAATAAAATATTTGCAACAAAATTCAGTGAGTGGTTGGGGCAAGAGGGTTTGGACACGTACTCTTTGTTAGTGGATTCTACTCTGTTCTAATCACTCCATTTCATGCCCAACTTTATAATATTTTAGCAGCCTGAGAATACAGGATATTCAGAATTTGTCAACTAGGGAAATTATACTGGTATAAAATAAGGTGTGAATTTAAACTGGCAACTACATTGGTGTAACTCTCTGTGTCAATGCTCTTATTCTCCCTCTCCCTCACTTTTTTATTGCGGGGCGGGGGTGGTAGGAGGTATTAGTTTGTCACCTGGGAAAGACCTTTAAACTAATCTGAAAAAAGCCACTTTTGTATATGGAGGGTCCACACTGTATAACAGTATAGAGTTAACTCTAGGACTACATCTATAAGAGAAGCCTCTGTTGACAGAAGCCACTCCCAGAAGGGATTTCCAGCCAAAACTTCTGTCGACAGATTGCGTAAACGCAGATCAAATGAGCAATCCACGTTGTTGACAGAGAGCAGCCAGACTGCCTGGCCCTCTCTCCACAAGATGGCTAGCCAGAAGCTCACAGACAGGGCTGCCCTATGAACAGGAATCCCTGTCTGTCGACAAAAGGACCCCAGAGGGTCTACACAGCTGTATTGTCAACAACACTGTCAGTAGCGGTGTTATACCTGAATGGGAAGAGGAGTAATGCTGCCAGTGGGTGTGCCAGGTTTTGTTGACAAATTGTTGACAAAGTGCATTTTGTGTGTGGATGCCCCATGTTTTTTTCCCAGGAAAAGCCCAGTTTTGCCAGGAACAGCCTCATGTGTAGGTGTAGCATCGCAGTATAACTATAGAAGTATAACCAGAAAAAAATTTTCCATGTAGAAAGTCCCTTAGTGCGGGGACTGCACGAATTTATTTTACGGTGGTGACGTGGCCAGGAACAGGCACATCTGTCAGTGATTTGTAATCAGATCTTACTGTAGGGAACTGCCTCTACACCTTTTCTCTCTTCCCTTTTGTATAGTTGGACCTTCCCAAAACTGCTGTCCTTTGTTGTTGTTGTCGTCATCTCTCGGTGTTTGTTCTTCCAGACAGGCTGATCTCTTGTCAGAAGGGTTAAATAGTGATCTGATTAGAGAATAGGATTGGAAAGCAGGATGCACAGCTGTGTTGCCAGCTTTGCTGCTGACTTTCTAGGGCCTTGTGCAAGACACATACTCTTCAGTGGAGGCTGTCTGTGAAATGGGGATACTAATAATCACTTACCTAACAGGATGCTGTAGATTTCATTGTTGCTTGGAAAGGGGTTTGAGCTTCTTGGATGAATGGCACTATATATACGTATATGCGGTGGACTGTTGTCATGAGCCATGGGCAGAAAACTGTGCCTCAGGAAGAATCTATTCATGCAGCCAGGAACCTCTGAAAGGACAATGACAGTAAGGTAGAAGTGCAGCGTTACAAATTGCCATGCTGTCAGTAACCCTGATGAAAATTATATATGTCTTTAGGATTTATGGTTAGGGATGGGAGCAGAATTAGCTTGGCTCCTGCCTCTCTCCTCTTCTCACTTCCTCCTCTGCAGTGGCCTGACTTGCACTGTGCACCTAACTTCTCCCTCTACCTTCCCTCTCTCCGAGTCTTGGTCCTGATGGCTAGCACGCATTTTCTCCTCATCCAAGCACTGAGCTCAGGGCTCCTTGTTAGCATTCCTTCACCTCATGTTCTAGTCTCCCCATGGCGTTTCTACCCCACGCTTGTTACTGGCCATGAGAGGATCCAAGTTGTGTCTGATCAGAAAGTTTGAGAATAGGAAGGGAAGGTCTCAGTTCTGGCCAGGAAGAAACAGGACCAGTTTACACAAGAGTACACTAGCTTCCCAAAGTGCTAAACCCTCTTCCTCTGACCAAGTCCATAGCTATTCTAGTCACTTCAAGACAGGAACCGATCACTCTGTATTGTTGATTAACTTTTTAGGAATGGCCAATGTACTAACGGTTGCAAAACAAGGATGAGTATTTCCCAGGGGTGGCAGAGCCATCCCAAAAGTGGGGGCAGGCCCCTTGCCTTTTTGGGGCCATACCACTGCACTGCTTCCCCCCACAGGACAAAATCCCAGCTAACCTTGAAGAAGAATGGGGTCAAGCAGCCTGGGCCCCTCCACCTGCTCAGGGTTGGAGGACCCAAGAGCAATCCCTGTCCCTTATGCCCACCCCTTCCCATGTCCCCAGCCCTGTTCAGTGGTGAGTCCGTAGCTCCCCACAATTGCCTGTGCAGCTCTTACCTCTTTCTGTCTCCAGCCAGGATGCAGGGCCTCAGAGCTACTGCCCAGCCATGATAAGGGCCTCCAGGCAGCTATGGGAAGCCATGGCCACTCCATCTGGTCTGGCAGGGGAGGCTGGAAGTGGGGATGAGGGCAAGGGGCAGCTTTTAGCTTCTTCCAGTCTTGGCAGGTGGATGGTATGCAGCTCTCCACAGCTGTAAAGGGATGTCCAGCTGGGCACCAACTTCTCATGTGTTGCCCTACTCTGGTGTGGGGCTTCAGGGTGAAGAGGAGGGGAAGGGGTAGGGCTTATTGAAGAAAGGGTTGAGGGAGGGCTAGGCCCAGCACTTTCAAAAAGTGGGAGGGCCTTGGCCACCAGCCTTCTTGTTCCAGTGTCCTGGTACTTCCTTTGGTTCAGCAAACACAGAGCTAGTTGAGTCATCCATCATGGAACCTTTAAAGTCTTTCTCCTTCTCACCCCCACCCCACACATTCCCTGCCACCCCCAACAATGCAAGGCAATTTGACAAATTCTTTCATATGTACTGTCTCTCAAAACTTTGACCAATTAACTGTAAATAATACAGTTATAAGGTTAAACAGCAGCAGTCAGGTAAAGGCTAGGGAGGGAGAACTTTCCAAAGACAAGAGGTGAAGAGAGTCGATGAAGTAGAGAGACAGCAAGACTGTTCCACGCGGCTTGAGCTTCAGAGAAGAAGGCTCTTGTAACAGTAGTGGCAACTATGTGGAGAGCAGGTCTGGGTAATGAACCAGCTGCTTTGGTGCACAGTAGCACTGCACTTCTGAACTGTTTGTTCTATGCATTCTCACCTCCTGCCAGCTCTGGCCCTCCCTGAGCATACCCTGTACTCTTGCTTGAAGCCAAAAAGAAGTGAAGATCAGAAAAGCTGGGTTACACGTGAGCATCCTTTTGAAAGGGCAAAAATCAAAGTTCGGTGGTCAAAATAGCGGCCGTCTAAAGGGAACACCCGCCGCCATTATTGGATCAGCATTTCCATCCACTCTTTCAAAGTGCTGCCGCAGGTCTTTCAAAAGAGAGCGTCCATGCAGCTCCAAGCCCTCTTTCAAAAGAAGGGGGGCAGGAGATGCTGCGGACGGGGTCACATGGCTTACAAGCCCTTCCGGGGCCAGAGCCAGCCACCCTTTTTAAAGGCCCCCTCCCTCCACTCTCCCCTCTGCACGAGCTGAGTGCTGCCCAGGCTTTCCCAGCCCGGCAGAGTGCACCCATGCCCATGATGGAGGCACAGTGACAGATCCTGCAGGAGGACACCCTCATTATGGACACCCTGCTGGCAGTGCTGTGCACCATCGCCACAGCTGCACCCAATCTCATCGGGTGGCTGGGCGGTTCCCCTGGGGCCATGGGACTCCCCCACCTGGGGCACAGCCAGGCTCCCCCCCCCGGATGCCCCAACACCTCCGGACTCACCCCAGCATCACCGACTGGTGGGAGCACCTGGTGCTGAGGGAGTGGGTCAAGGAAAGGTGGCTGTGGAACTTCGGCATGTTGAGGCAGACCTTCAAGGAGATCTGCCACTGGCTCACCCCTAAACTCCAGCACCAGGACACCTGCATGCGGCCAGCCCTCACCCTGGAGAATCGTGTTGCAATCGTCATCTGGAAGCTGGCCACCCCGGACTCCTATCGCTCCATGGGACAACACAGTCGGGGCTGTACTTATGGAGGTAAGGTGGGCCTGGGTCACGTGTCCCCCACAGGTGGGTGGGGGACCTGGAGTGAAGGGAACCCACTGCTGCAAGGGGTCGGATGGGGTGGGGGCTGGATGGGAGGGGGGCAAAATGGGCCCGAGGTAGAGGGGGATATGGATGCCACACCTGCACTAGAGCACACATCACCCCCTCCACAGGTCGTCAGAGCCATCAACGCGATTCTGCTCCATAGGGTCATCCACCTGGGGGATCTGGACAACATCATCGCCAGCTTCCAGGACCTGGGCTTTCCAAACTGCATCAGTGCTTTGGATGGCGCACACCTCCCCATCTGCGCCCCACCACACAGCACCGGCCAGTACATCGACGGGAAGGGCTACCATTCAGTTCACCACTATCTATGTGGGCTGGGCCGGCCACACCCACGATGCCCCAGTCTTCCAGAGCTCCGGCCTCTGCCGGCACATGGAGCTGGCACCTTCATCCCCTAGCGGGAGATCCCGGTGGCGGAGAATGTCACCATACCACTCTGAATGCTGGCAGATGTGGAATACCCCCTGCAGCTCTGGCTCATGAGGCCATACACAGGACACCTCGACCCCACCCAGGAGGCATTCAGTCAGCACTTCAACCATGCCCGCAATGTTGTGGAGTGGGCCTTCGGGCACCTAAAGGGGCAGTAGAGGTGCCTCCACACGTGGCTGGAGATCGGGATCCTCAACATGCCCCAGGTGGTGGGCACCTGTTGCGTCCTCCACAATGTTGTGGAGGCAAAGGGGACGCCTGTGTCCCTGAGGGGGGAGCTCCAGCCAACGCCAGCTGTGAGCAGCCGGGCACCGCCCCCATCTGCCAGGCCCACTTGGACAGCCACTGCCTCAGGGAGGCCCTCAGGTAGGCCTTTGCCGACGGCCACCTCTGACCTGCATGCACACCAACATCCCACGCACATCTGCCACCCATTGTCCCCTCCACCCCTACCCCCACCAGCACCGCACCCCCACATCCACCACCCACCATCCCCCTGAGTAGCCCAGCATGGAGTGGTGAACATTAAAATAAACATCTATCTACGCTATTCTTGTTAACTATGTACAGGGGGTGGGAGCCTAACATGAAGGGGAGTGGGGCACTCATTCCGGGGCAGGGGTGGTGGGCCGCAAGCCCCGTTGGCCACTGGAGCCCCTACCTCCCCGGGTGCAGGGTCCCTGCCAGGGAGGAGAGGGTGCGGGTAGCACTGGCAGGTAATGCCGGACAGTAGGCCCAGTGGGGGTGGAGGGTGCACGCTTGGTGGGGACGGGGGGGATGGGCTCAGCGGGGGTGGAGGGGGTGGGCTCAGTGGGGGGAGCCGCTGGGAGGGCCAGCAGCCAGGCAACAGTGGCCACATGGTCCCAGAGGGTGTGGCCAATGCCCTCAAGTGTGGTCAGCAGCCTTTTCCAGGCTACCCTCCGCCACTTCATCTCAGCCTGGGCGAGCCACAGGTGCTGTTCGGCCACCTCAGCCTGGCGCTGGCTGGCTGGCTGGGTCCTCCTTAGCCCGCCAAGGGGCCCTCCGGCCACAGCCCCAACGGTGCACCACGTGGGGTGGCATCTAGGCACCTCCGAGGGCTGCGGGGGGCTCTTGGGGATGAGGGAAAGTGCAGGGCTATCCCAACCCACGGATGGTGCAACTGTTGGAGAGGAGGACAGCGTGTCAGTAATATGCCCCGGACAGAGGGTACCTGGCTGTGACCCACCCGCTCCAGCCCACCCTATGGGGCCCCTGCCCCTCCAAAGGGCACTGACCCCCCAAGGGGCACCGACCCACCCCCCCATGGGCTGGGCCTCCCACCCTGGAGGTACATCCAGGGGTCTTACATGCAGGTGGCTCTTCCCGGCCTGCAGTGTGCAGGCCCCAGGTGCTGTCCGGCACTGACCAGCCGCCACCCCTGTGCAGCTTGCAGCACTGTCCACTGAAGGCGGGTGCTTCCCCCACTCGCTGGCTGGTGGGCCACAGCCGGGTGCTGCATCCTATGTGGGGGGTGGCCTGTGTGCAGCCCAGGACCACCGGTCCTGTTTGCAGGTGACTAGCCATTGTGTAGCTCCCACCCTATGCAGCAGGTGTGCGCTCGTCCCTGTACGTGCAGGAGGGTCCCTCGGCGATGTCCAGGGATGTCCAGCTCCCTGTCACCTGGCTGGAGAAGCATGAGGGGAGGATGATGGTGAGGTCCCCCTCCTCACTTGACAACTCTGTGGTCCCCTTGCCCTCCTGGGTCCCCGGTCTGGGCTCTTCCTCCTCCTCCTCCAGTTGCAGCTCCTCAGCCAAGGTATCCAGGAATGATGGGGGGTAGGGGGCTGTCCTGGGGCCCCAGGATGCCCTGGAGCTCCTGGAAGAAGTGACATGTGGCTCGAGCTGCCCCAGAGCGGCTGGCCTGGTCCCTAGCCTGGGCATAGCCCTGCTGCAGCTCCTTTACCTTGCAGCGTACCTGCTCTGCGGTATGCTCCAGATGGCCCCTGGTCTGGAAGCTCTGTGCCAGGCGGCCGAAGGCAGCGGCATTGTGCCGCTTGACTCCCATCTCGTGCAGGAGCTCCTCCTCCTTCCACAGGCCAAAGAGGTCCTGCAGCTCCCGCTCCGTCCAGGAGGGGCCCTTTTTATTCTCCCCCTGGGAGCCCTGTGGGGGCTTGGAGCAGGGGGGGCCATGGGGCTCGCAGCGGGGCTGGCTGCTGACCATGCTGTGGCACTGGAGCGCAGGGCTGGAGCACTTGTAGAGGCTGCTCCTAGCACACTCTCAGCTTCCTGTCACAGGTTTCCTGCGTACGTGCAACTTTAAGGCAGCCGAAGGCAGGGACCATAAAGCCCCGCTGCTGCTGGCTGGAGTGGCCCCGTGCTACAGCTGACCGGCACCATGGCAGACCCGTATTTTGAAAAAGCAGACTGTGGAGCATCTACATGTGTACTCTTTCAATTTAGTATTTCGAAAGGGGACCGTCTTCCTGATCTGGGATTGGGGTTCGGATTTCAACATCTGCGCCCCGTTCTTTTGATTTCCTTTCGAAAGATGGTTTTACACGTGTGGATGCTCCTCCAGCTCTTTCGAAAAAGGGCCGCTTATTTTGATGTTTTGTGCACGTGTAGACACAACTAAAGAGAAAAAGGAGGTCAGAGAAGGTGGGGATTACAGTAACAAGGTGCTTGTGTTGTCCTGCTTCAGAAAAACTTGTTGAATGAAATTTCAGCTGCTTTGGTATGTGTGCTGAACAGAGGAGGAACAGCACGGGGAGCAGAGGAGGGAACACATGGATTAGGAGCAGGAAGCTTCCAGGGAACAAAAGAAAAGCACTATGAAAGAATGGCAGAAACAACTAGGAAGGCAAGGCACAGGGAGGAAGGAGGAATAGCTCAGTGGGTTGATCATTAGCCTGTTAAACCCAGGGCAGTTTGTGGGTCTGAGGCAAATAGATTTAAAAAAAAAATGCCAGGGAACGTGTTTGTTCTTGCCAAGAGGGTAGGGGAGTGGACTTAATGACCTCCACCATCCTTTCCAGATCTATGTGATGTTCAAGGGACCATGATGAGAGAGTGGGACCAGCTAGATAAGATATGTAAGGAAGAAGGTGAGTTCAGAAGGCATCTTCCAAGGAATAAGTCCCAGAAATTGCCTGTGTTACAGCTTATCAACCCAAACTTACACAGGGAGGTGGTCCTACCATTCAGTGTTTTGTTTCATGATCCCCAAGCAGCATTACATCATGGTCAGCACTTTCATGAATGCCACGAGAAATCTTGTGTTGTGCATACGTGTGGGAAGTGTTTGACTCTGTATGATCACTTTGCAGCTTAAGAAACGACTTGACTGCCATTCGTGATGTATTAGTGAGACTATCAGTATTTTCTTCAGCCATTCAGAATCCACTCCCACAGACTGATGAGGCTGAGTGCCATTGAAAGGTGGCGCCAAATGCAGAGGGAAGCACAGGGGTTGGTGGCATGCGAAGTAATGCACCTTGGGCTATTGAGATAAGACCCAGGATGTTCTGTGCCTCCCACAAGCTGCAGCGGCTGAAGAGGTGCTCTGTGGGATAGCTGCCCAGAGGGCACTGCTCTGAATGCTGCTGCAAGTGCTGCAAGTGTGGTCACACTCCTGTGCTGGCAGCTGACGGTGTGCGCACACGCGAGCAGTTTCACTGCTGTGCGCTGTGACAATGGCTGTAACTGGCAGCACTGAAAACTTCAGATTGAAAAAGAGAGGATGCAACAGCAAAAAGCCTCCAGAGCGTAGGGAGTTCCGTATTGATGCCTGTAGGTGAATAAGGAGAAAAGCGCCCTATGTCTACTTGAGAACACCAGATGGGCAGGGGCTCCACTGGGGAGGGAGATCTCTGCCACCATCTCTTGGTGAGGAAGAGAACATGATTGGCAGGGCCAGGCCATATGTGACAGGCTGAAAGGAGAGGAAAAGCCGTGTGAAGTAGAACAAACACAAGAGGGGAGATTGAGAGATGTCACTGGGGGAGTGCACGTGACAGGGGACAGGCAAGCAGATGGAGTTCATGGGGAGAAGGGAAGGAGAGGAAGATTGTGGCAGAGTAGGGGAAGAGCATTTTGTGGAAGAAGACTAACATTAAAACCCAGTTTTCCTTGTGGAATCGCTTTCCTTCTTCCCAAATCGCTACTGGAAGGCACCCTGCCTGTAGCAAGCTGCTGTGGCCTCCCCCTGTCTAGGAGGCAGAGGAGGCCACTCAGAGACCTTGGTGGGCAGGCCCTGACCCAGAACACCTGCGCCGCACCCCTCAGAGAGCAGCACCTGAGGCCAGAAAGAGCAGGGGCGGGGCTCAAGGCCCATTAAAAGGCTGGCCTCCAAGTAGGGCAGAGATCTCTGACCAGGCTCCTGGGTGCCAGAGCTGGTGACCTGGGCCAGCAAAGAGCTGCTGGCCAGCTGCCCAGCCCAGCCCAGCCTGCTGTTGGCCCCGTACCCAGACTTCCCTGATGTACCAGGGCCCTTGGGCTTGTGGAGAGGCTGCCCATGGCCACTTACCCTGGGATCCCAGGTGAGCACGGTCCTGGAGTCCTGACTGATGCCTGTGGCGCTGAGACCTCCGACTGCCCAGAGCCCATGCTCCTGCCCTTGGTGGACTACCCAAACAATGACGAGATGCCCAACTGGCCTGACCTGCCAGGTGCTACCTACCCGGAGGAGACCCGCCAGCCTGGACTTGCTGAACAATCCTACTGGGACCCAGCGCCGATGGAGGTGGAGGTAGGACGTGGCCTGGGGGACGGTCCACCTGAGCCCGTGGTGATGTGTTGAGGCCTGGATCCCCACTACCAAGCTCAGGGTGAAAGTGATTGCTAGGGCCGCAAGCCGGGATGCAGTGGAGTGGGAGAGCCTGCATCCCCCTCCCCCACCCCCAGGACAGGAAGCCCCACACCTCTCCCGAGCAGCCCCATTTTGGTGGCTAGCTGTTTGCCTGCCACCCTACCCTGGACTGAGGGCTGGACTTCCAGACTGTTTGCCTCCTGCCCTGCCCTGGACTAAGGGCTGGGCTTTCAATCTGTTTACCTGCTGCTCCTCCTTGAACTGAGGGCTGAGCTTCCTAACTGCAGGCCTGCCCTGAGCAGCCCATTAAAGGGGACAAGGCTCCAGGGTTGGCCAGACACTGAGCAGGCAAGCTGCGAAGGCCCATGCCACCTAGAAAGGGCACCTGCCACAGGCCAAGGCCACTACACTGCCATTCTTAGTTCCTTTCCTGGATCCAGTAGGAAATGGCTATGTACCCTTGTCTTTGTAAGGTGGGCAAGGAAATTGATAAAGCCTCTCTGAAAGGAAAGGATAGAACTCCCAAAATGAGGAGATATGTCACTTGTGCTATTAGTAAGCTTAATCCATTTGAAGTGGGTAGACTAATGACATTTTAAAACACTAAGCAACAATCTGACAAGTGGGTACACGCCAGAAATATTCTCTTTTATAGGAAAGGAAATAAATCATTCAGACAAAATAGTATTACCTCAGAGAGATCATGACCAAGTTTTCATTCCCTCAGACCATAGTTTGCTGTCATGCTGTTCTGCTGAGCCCTGCATTCCTCTTCCTCTTGAAAGATTGACTGACAAACAGCTCTTTATTGATCCCTACACTTTGAGAACTCTTTGATCATTATACCACAGTCTTCAAGAATATATAAGTGTAATGATAGCTGCTCCAGAATTCAGTTCAAAACAGAATCATTAACGTCAGTGAAAGGTCTCACCTTTACAGGTTGCCAAGTATCTGTTGACTGCATAGCAGATAAACACAGTGTTATAGGGAAAGTTACTAAGAAAGTTACTGGAATTTGTGTTTGTGTGCATGCGGGTGGGGATTTGTTTAATCTTTTCTTCTCTTTCACCTTATCATATAGAATGACATTGCTTTTAACTGTCACACTTAGCCTATGAAAGGGAAGTGGGGACGTGGCTGGATTTAAACATAAAATAAAATTGCAGAACTATAACAAGATGTTTGCCTAACATTAGCTTGGTGACATTGCTCTTGCGCTATAACACTCTGCCACTTCATCCTTCATGTCTTTGATTTTCTATGTTGTCTATAAGGTAGCTGTTTACTTACTACTCTGTGTAGTGCTTATTGTAGGACTCATTCTACTCAAGTCTACCTGGTAGTAAGGAGATGCAGCACTGGGCTATTCCTCTGCAAATTTCTCAGGGCAGTGACTTTCTCCTTTATACATTATCTATAGCACGGGTCAGCAACCCCCACATGAGTGCCAAGAGTGGCACGTGAGCCAATTTTCATCAGCACGTGGGTCAGGAGCTCAAACCCACAATGCCTGCTGGTTAACAAAAGACCAGCTAATGCTACCAACCACCACCTAAATGGCAAAGTTCCACATCTTAGTTTATTTATTAATAAAGTTGTCACAAGTAGGACTATTAGTGACTTTAAAGAGTATCACCAGCTCTCACAGAGGCCAAAAGGTCAAAGTTCAGCATTCCACCTCAGAAAGGTTGCTGACCCCTGGTCTATAGGGTGCCTAATGCATCTTCAATGAGATGTAAATAAGCAATATTACTGCTATTAAAGCTAATAATAATGAAAATAATAATAAAATGTAGGTGTTTTCCTCTTGACCTCAGTGAGTGCAGGTTTCGTCTGAAGACACCCAATGCATGTTTACCTAATGACCTCAATGGGCTTACATCTTTTTCTGAAGATTATCCTACAGTCTAGAACATCACTGTAACTGAAGATGCCCTCTTTGCTTTTCTAGGAGATAGATCATAAAAACTCCTGTGCACCCCCCCACCCCACCCAGAAGGGACACAGCACTTTAACATAGCATTTAAAGATAATGAAGGTGATAAACACATTATTCAAAGATTGTGTTTTGATATCATACAGGGAAGTTTTCATTTGAGTTTTATTGTACTGTACAGGTAGTAGCAATCTGGTGTTGGAGAGATGGAACACTAACTTAGTACTAATTTTTCAATGTTCGTTTCACGAGAGAATTAGCTCTCCTGGGTGGCTATTGTTGAAAAAATGTGTTATAATAAAGGGCTTCAGTGCAATAACCCTGATGTGTCAACCTACATTGATTTCATAACATGCCTTATCTAACTAAGAATTTGTTAGGACTTTGACAAAGTAGATATTCACAGAACACTAGAACTGGAAGGGACCTCCAGAGGTCATCTAGTCCAGTTCCCTGCCCTTTTGGCAGGACCAAATACCATCTAGACCATCCCTGACCAGGAGTCTATCTAACCTGCTCTTCAATCTCCAGCGATGGAGATTCCACAGCCTTCTTAGACAACATAGTCCAGTGTTTAGCCACCCTGACAGTAAGGAAGCTTTTCCTAATGTCTAATCTAAAGCTCCCTTGCTGCATTTTAAGCCCATTGCTCCTTGTTCTGTCCTCAGAGGCCAAGGGCAACATTTTTTCTCCCTCCTCCTTGTAACCTTCTTTGAGGTACTTGAAAACCACTATCATGTCCTCTCCAAGTCTTCTCTTTCTAAACTAAACAAGCCCATTTCTTTCACTTTTCCCTCATAGCCCATGTTCTCTAGACCTTTAATCATTCTTGTTGCTCTTCTGTGGGCCTTCTCTAATTTCTCCACATCTTCCTTGAAATGTGGTGCCCAGAATTGGACACAATTCTCCGATTGAGGCCTAATGAGTGGTGAGTAGAGTAGAAGAATGACTTTTCATGTCTTGCTCTCAACACTCCTGTTAATGCATCCCAGAACCATGTTTGCTTTTTTTTGCAACGGCATCACACTGTTGACTGATATTTAGCTTGTGGTCCACTATGACCCCTAAACCTCTTTCTGTAGTACTCCTTCCTAGACCGTTGTTTCCCATTCTATATGTATGAAGCTGATTGATTCTTCCTAAATGGAGTACTTTGTATTCATCCTTATTAAACTTCATCCTGTTTACCTCAGACCATTTCTCCAGATCATTTTGAATTATGAGCCTATCCTTCAAAGCAGTTGCAACCCCTTGCAGGTTGGTATCATCTGCAAACTTAATAAGCGTATACTATGTCACTATCTAAATCGTTGATTAAGATATTGAATAGAACTGGTCCCAAAATAGATCTCTGCAGAACCACACTTGTTATGCCCTTCCACCATGACTGCAAACCATTAATAACTACTCTCTAAGAACAGTTATTCAGCCAGTTATGCACCCACCTTATAGTGACCCCATCTAAGTTGTATTTGCTTAGTTTGTTGATACAAAGATCATGTGAGACCATGTCATGATATGCTGGGATTGTGTGCAGGGCAAGTAAGGCTCACAAAAACTATGGTAACAGAGAGGTAAGCATGTTCCTCTGTGTTCTAACAAAACAAACAAACCATCATGAAGCACTTTAAATACTAACAAAATAATTGATTAGGTGATGAATTTTCGTGTGGCAGACCCCCTTCTTCAGATCAGAAATATCTGTGTATGTACAGGGAAGGGTCTAACAAGGTGCTCTGTGGCTGCATTGCCAGACACTCTGGAAAAAAAAAGTTCTTTTAGTTCAGATTCCTTGTTGTAGTTCCCTATATGTGAATTCAAAAGTCAAGGAATTCCTTGTGTGAAAGCTTTTCTTAAATATCGAGGTTTACGCTGTGTTGTCCCATTAATGGTGAGGTCTTTCTGAAAACTTACTTAAGATCAAATTCATCACAGCTTTTCTGGGCAAGGAAACAAACTTTTTCAAACAGAAATAACATTAATATCCAAGACTCTGATCCTGAAAAGGGCTGATCAGCCATAACTCGCACTAGTTTCTGTGTGGTGCTGTGTAGCTGGCAGGAGGCACTCAACAACTTTAAAGGACTGAGCCTTAACAATGTTTTATTGCAGGCCTGTTTCCTATGAGGAATATTTCTTCTTGGCAATCACTGCTGGTTAGCTGGTTGAGTGTTCAGCAGACATAGAAAATGAACCAGTTGTGATTTGCTGCTCTCAGGTTTTCTCATTATACTAGAGTTTTCCCTCCTTTTGTCACAGGAATTTGTTTATATTGTTCATGCTGTGACTGGCATTAAAGCCAGATTTTTTTTTCTTAGAAGGGAAATGTGCATCTTGGCCTATGTGATTTTACTCAAGTCACTTCTTACTTCTTTATAAAAAACAGTATTACATACACTCTGAAATGGGGGGAAATTTTTTCACTTATTTTGGCTGCATTTCCTGAGTGAACAATATGTTGCTCCCAACTGTCACTGACAATCAAAATAATCCAAGGAACAAACACAAGTCGCCCAAGGTAGATGCACATAGCTGGCCTGCTCCCACTAAATGCAAAGATAAAACTTCCCCTCGGTTCAGTGGGAGTAGGACGATGCCCAGTGTTGGGACAGTTCTGTGAGTTTCCTTCACTTTCTTGGAAATTTGTGAGACTGATTTCAGATGGCTTCAGATCAATGATTCCATTGTCCCCAGCATGTATTGGCTAAGACCCTTTGTTGGTGGGTCTGTACTCTTGATGGCATAAAGTCCTCAAGGGGACAAAGCTACCAAGCTACCATAAATTCAGCTTTGTGAAGAGGCTGGAGCTGACTGGCAGGCTGCAAAGGTTATATCTACACAGCTTCTGGGTAGGCAAAAATTACTAGCTCTTCTTCAGCTATTGTGCTAAAAAGAGGAGTGTGGATGCTGTGTCAAGGACAGTGGCTTGGGGTTTCTGCTCAAACAGAAGTCCACCTGACCTACTGGGTCTGAATTTGGATGGCTAACCCAAGCAGCATTCACTACCCTGCTATTTTTAACATGGTAGTTCCAGCTGTGCTGGCACTTCTCTGTCTACCGCGTTTGGAGACATGCGCCAAGTACCAGGGTAGTTAATGCCCAAAGTGGGTAACACCCACCAGGGATCCCAGGAGAGGCACCGAATAACATAACTCTCTTAACCGAGCTCTTTTTGAATCATGGGTTAGAATGTAAAGCTCTCCTCTCCTGACAGAGTTGCTTGGAGAAAGTGACACAACAAACGCAAAGTGCCTCCCCTGGGGTAGAAGAATTCCTACTCATGTAAATGAATAATGACCGAGTTTTTCCTAAACTGCTGCCTTTCTCCTATGTTTTCTTTTGTTACAGCAAGTGGATTTTTATATAAAATATTTATGCAAATTATGATTTATTATTCTGTAATCAACCCTTGTTGGATACATTATGGCATAATCAGTTGTATGCTAAAAAGCATTTAATTTCATGCCTAATTAACATATTATAAATTGAAGAGACAAAATTAAATTATTATGGACAGTTTGCAAATGTAGTACATACAGTGTACTTCAATAATTACATGAATATTGAATGTAATGGGATGTGTTACTTCTCCTCTCTTTTGTGCTTGGTGTTTGGTGATACAGCTGAATGAATGGGCTCTAAGGGACTTGTCCTGTAGTGTTCTTGAGCAGCATCCGATTTCCATTTACATCAATGGAAGCTGTGCATACAAACACAGGGCAGTATGTAGCCCAGTGTGTGCAAATTAGATCAGTTCCATGTATGCATCTGGGATTTGAAAAAAGCCAACCTTTTGAGTAACGAGTTCTTGTAACTTGATTCTTTTAGCAAATAATTACATTAGCTTGGGCCCCTCCCTCTCTTTCTGCAGTCAGTGGCAAAACTTCTATTAATTTCAGTAGGAGCAGGACCAGGTGGCAAAAATGGGTAAGTAGATTCTGGAGTTCGACTTTGAAATAATTGCACAAACAGATTGCAATACTGTGAATTTCACTAACAGTTCTGTAGCAAAATGCTGTCACTTGTACTTATTTTTGCATTATGCTTTGTCTGCAAAGAGCAGAATGATTACCTGAGCAACTACAAAGGCAAAAGTCTTATAGCATTTTAAAGACTAACTGTATTGTTTATTAGGTGATGAGCTTTCATGGGACAGACCCACTTCCTCAGAGATGGATTTCCATTCAAAATGGCAAAATGTCGTGCCTTGCATGGTGAATAGTGATGGATTTCCATTCTGAACATGAAGAAGAAGATGATGCGGGTCTACCCCAGGAAAGCTCATCACCTAATAAATTATTTCGTTAGCCTTTAAAGTGCTACAGGACTGCTTTTTTTTGTTTTGTGAAGATACAGACTAACACGGCTACCTCTCTGTGCAAAATCTGAATATGCAACATTTTCCTCGGAAGACCTGATTATGTGAAAGAGAGACTTCACTTAAACTCAGATAATTGTACATTGCCCAAGATTCAGGTTTATTGAGATGGCAAAACTTAAACTTAAGTTTTGCCTAATTAAGTGCCATTTTTATTGTGAATTGTGTACAGATTCTTGGGTCAAAATTGAGAATGGAATGGAGTCTCTCATGCAGCTGAACTGTGTAAATCAGGTCCCCAGCTGAACTATGACTTTGAGCTGAATAACAGTACATTTAGTTTACAGACAAATAATATGTTATTGAAGCCCACTGAAGAATAAATCATTTAATGACCAAGATGATATGAACATTTGTATTAGGCCCCTTCCTCTTCCCCCCCAAGTAAAATTCCCGTCAGTTGATAACAGGACAGTTTTGTAAACCACTTATGGCTGTGATAAAATCCTACTTGACTGGCCCACAAGCAGATGTGACAAGTTGAATTTATTTCCTCTCTTACCAGGAAGCTTTGCAGGAAACTCTTAACATATGGTGCTTTTCACTTCCATCTACAGCTATAAATGTTATTGGGAAAGGATGTTCCCAGGAGCAGCAAGTTTCTGACGTTTCTGCCAAATGGACTCCAAATGATCCTTCTGTGGTTCTGAATTCCCAAAGTTCTTAGGAGCTGGCAGCCAAGAATCTCTGATCTAAACACAGCTCCCTAATTTAATTATTTTATTACTGATTTGTAGAAGGCTGTTTCAGAACAGTGACTTTGCATCTGTATTATATCTAGCTATTCAGGAAGTGCAAGTTGTAAGAATGTAAATATTTTGTTTCTTAACTTCTTTTCATTTGAAAACTTGGAAGCCATTTAACACAAAAATCAGGCACACCAATCCAAAAGCAGAGGAATGTGAAATGGAGATAAAAGTCACATTAACTAGTATTTCCCTTATATTTTGAAGATCCTGTATCATCAATGGAAATTGAATAGTTTTTGTCTATTTGATAACTATATCTACATTATAGCATTTCACAACAACTTTTGCCAGCAGAAAAAAATGGAGAAAGAAATTATACCTAGTACAAATCATTGGAATACTTCTGTCTGGTTTATAATATTATAATATGTTCTGAATACACACCAGAGGGCACATGTCTGTTTCATGTGGTTCCAGAATATTTCATTTTAATAAGGCTGAATTTCATGTTTTGTTGATTAGTAGTTTTGCTAGTTTTGCTACTGGCTAGAAAATAAGAAAATGAAATTAAAAATTGTGCCACTTTCTTTAGCAAGTTGAGCTTCCATCTACTTGGCTCACTTTACAGAATTGTTCAGATTGATGCACAGGTTGCTGAATGGAATTGGAAGAAGAGGGTCAGGTTTCAGGCAGGACTAGTGTGCTGTGACACCCAGACACCAGTGGCTTCATACCTCTTTTGCAAACTAAGGCAAACACACATTACATTTGGCTTGTGTTTTCAAGCTTTCGTTGTCATTTGGGAGAGCTATAAACACATTTTCTTAAAAGCTCTGAAGTTCTGATTTCATTGTTTTTCTCCAGAAGGCAAGACTGAAGGCCGGGGGTGGCCAACCAGTTAGAGACTAAGAGCCAAAAAGATGTGGATAGAGTGCAAAAAGCCATGTATTATATTTATATTTATGTATCTATATTTGTATCTAACCCTCTCCCTCCTCCAGAGTTAGACACCCCAGCTCTAATGCAATTTCCCCTCCCCCAGAGCCAAGCAACCCCAGCCTCTCCATTCTAACCCAATCCCCCAGCCCTCCCACAAACCCCGATATTGTCAACAGAATTGATGGACCATCCACACACAAAATGTATTTTGTCAACAGTTTAACTGTCGGCATTCTGCCTCTCAGCCGTGAGGCCTAATGCTGTTGTTGACAGATTCTGCTGACAAAAAAGCT
Source organism: Carettochelys insculpta (assembly GCF_033958435.1). NCBI lineage: Eukaryota > Metazoa > Chordata > Testudines > Carettochelyidae > Carettochelys > Carettochelys insculpta. The sequence continues at coordinate 28,016,082 of NC_134145.1, read as the reverse complement.
GTGTGGATGCTCTGCGGGGGCCTTCTCTCAACAGCCAGGGCATTCAGAACAATAGGCACCCCGGTCTGCCGTGCTTCTGGGTGCCTGTTTTGTCACACACCACACCACAGTCACTCTGTCTCAGGGACCCATCCATGCAACAAACCTCGTTGCCAGCTCTGCCCACATATACACACCAGCAACATCATTACAGGACCTAACCGGATCAGCCACACCATTGTGGGCTCATTCAGCTGCACATCTACCAATGTAATTTATGCCATCATGTGCCAGCAATGCCCCTCTGCCATATACATCGGACAAACTGGACAGTCTCTACGTAAAAGAATAAATGCACACAAATCAGACATCAGAAATGGCAATATACAAAAACCCATAGGAGAGCACTTCAATCTCCCAGGACACACAGTAGCAGATTTAAAAGTAGCTATCCTGCAGCAAAGAAATTTCAAGAACAGACTCCAAAGAGAAATTGCTGAGCTACAATTCATCTGCAAATTCAATACCCTCAGCTCAGGATTAAACAAAGACTGTGAATGGCTGGCTAAATACAAAAGCAGCTTCCCCTCTCTTGGAGTTCACACCTCCAGATCTACTGATGACAATACAACTCAGCCTGACTGACTGAGCTAACCTCATTATCCCCAGCCTTGCTCTGGCCTATTTATACCTGGCCTTGCAGATTTCCAGGACCAGCATCTGAAGAAGTGAGTTAACTCACGAAAGCTCATGCTCTAAACTTTTCTGTTAGTTTATAAGGTGCCACAGGACCCTTCGTTGCTGTTTTGTCACAGGAGAAGCCAGGTAGTCCAGCTCCTCTGTCGACAGAGCGTAGCACTCTTCTGATTGGCTTTTGTGTGTGGCCGCATTCTGTCAACAGAAGTTTTGTCAGGAAATGTTATCTGACAGTGACTTCTGTCGACAGATGACTGTTGTGTAACTGTAGCCTAAGTAAATTGGTGCTGACATATATATGACTAGCTAGTTATGACAGTGCCTCTTGTGCTGTGGTGGCTCTGGAGTGTGTATGTGTGGGGGAGAGGGAGGGAAATAGGTTAGGGGCCTACTCCCAGTTACTGCCCAGCCGAGTATATTCAAAAGTTAGTTTCCCTTTTAGTGTTAACTTGCTCATATTGTGGCTTGTAATCACTTGGATATCTGTTTCTGCTATTAATCTACTCTTTAACTACATCTGTAAAGTCAGAATTTTGTGCACGAGTTATCAACAGTCTTCAGCACCCATCTGAAGTAAAGATTATTATTATTGCAATTAATCACTACATTTACTGGCATGTTTTACACCTTCAGAATATGTGGCATAATTAATTCTATACTTCAGTACATTTAGTGTCCTAAATACACTTAGCGAAGCATTCTGTTTAGATCCATTGAGTCATCCAGACACTGTATGTTAAATAAACACCAACTGAAGAGTATAAATCAATTTATTCAATCTTTCTTTTTTCATTTATATTTGTGTAATGCCATTGTACTCAGTGGGGTTATGCAGATAGAAAAGGACTGCCATTGGCCCACTATTTAACATATCATTTAACATACTGTAGTTGTTAAACCTCCATATAAATATTTTAATAATCGATTGCTCTTTAATTAACATGCAATAGGAGTCTTAGTAAATCTAAATTAAATCCTCATTTGAGCCACTTCATTCAGTGCAAATTAACGTTCTCAATAGATAAGTGGTAGTATAATATACTTGCACTACTGCACTGAGGAAAAAAATCAATAGTAAAATTTAAGTTAGATTTAATATAAAATTCATCAGCATTATGGCATTTCCAGCATGAGTGTCAACTGTGTTTGGATTCTTCTTAGCTTTTCTCTGCAAGAGCACAATCATAGGGGACCAGGTTACAGCTTGGGCAGGGGTGAACAATAAGTGGCCCACAGGCCACAATAAGTTCACCTGGTTTAGCCCTTCTCCAGCTTCCAACATGGGGTGACCACAGTGCCATCAGTCTCTCCTCTGTTTCTGTGAAACTCTGATGAAGAGCAGAAGGAAGCAGTGGAGGAGGCAGATTGGAGAGACCGAGGCTGCTTTGTGCTGCAGTTTTGAAGACATTGTCTTCCCCTACTTTCTATTGGTCACCAGTCAGCTCAATGGAGGAAATCACTGTACCTACCCCAACAACACATGATGTTAATAGTTTGTATTTTGCCATTTTCTCTCTGTTAATCTAGACATTTACGAATCTTAGTTTTTGGTTGATTTTTGCTTAAGTTCAGGCCTTTGTTTGTCTTCATTCTGCTTTTTTAAAATTTGACTGTCTTGATTGCTATTATTATTTCATGCACTGTTTATTCATGATGTCATTGTAGCTCAGGGCTAGAAAGGTATAAGCATTCTGCCTTAAGCATTGTTTTTCCCTATGGCATGATGTCGTGCATAGTGAACAATACATATTGAAGATTGGCAGTGTTGACTCTCATTAAATTTCACAACAAAATATGCTTGTGGTCGCTTCAATGGCAAACTCTTCTAGGTTGCCCTTCTCTTACAATCAGGTAAGTCAGGAGTAACACCACTGAAGTCAATGGATCTACTCTGACTTAAAACTAATGTACATGAGGAGAATCAGATCTTACTTATTCAGTACACTAAAGAGGTACAGACATTGAGGAGCTTTGCGTAGCCATGAAGTTAGTTACACAGCTGTAATTGTTCTAAACAAGTTAATTTTCACCTGCTACTTTGCTTCTGTTGGCTTTCTGAGGCACATGCAGTATCCTGTTGTAAAAGGAACCCCGCGACAAACAAGAACACAGGATCAGTATTAACAATGCACTTTCTCTCTCTTCTATTTGAACATTTTCCCCTTTAAAGCCTGAGACCATTACTGAAATAATGAAAGTGGAATTTGATTCTGTGTAAAAGTGGTGGGTGTACAACCCTGGAAACTGACAGCTGTTTATTAAATGAAGAGGTATAGCACCAGCTGCACAGTCATACCCACATTATTCCATCAAAGTGGCTGGACCCCAACAAAGGCCATTCTGTTGTCAAAGCCTGATTTTCCTCTCACTTTTATATAAATTCTACACTGTTATTTCGACACTGGCTTCCAAATGTCATTGAAATACTGCCCTCAAGCTCTTCATTCACTCATGGCTCATGAGACCCTAAACCCATATCAGATGAAATATCTCAAGCCCAGGTCAAATGCCAACAAACTGTACACCTCTGGTAACTCTTTCAGCAAAAGATGCTTAGACTCTACCACCTTAGACCCTCCCATCAATGTTGATGCCATTATAAAACTCCCTACATAGATAGCACCTGGCACTTAAAAGGCCCTCTCCATAGCGATGTAGTTTCTTATTGCTGCTCAAGTAATACATTACCCACTACCTCAAATGCTCCATCCACTACATCAATCTTCTCACCCTGGCTGTTCATTTATAGTGTCTGATATATGCACTACCAATGGACTGTAATCCTTAAACGCCAATGCCAGAGTTTTGTACTCTCAAATATACCAACTCATGAGGTCTGCATATTCCTGTCCAGATGTCCAGAATATTCCCAAGACAAATATCTCCTCAGCAAGTCCTCAGCCTCTTTCCACAGCCCCCCAGGTGTATATACTCTCCACTTCATATGCTAGGTGAATGATTTATGCCTTATTATTTATTTAGAGAATTTGGCATCTCTTTTTTATTTGTGAAACTCCCGTGACTCCCTTGAATTTGTATTTCCACTTTTTGGCCAAATAATTGCTGTGAGTAATATTGCTTTATAACTTGATTATGAGTCATATTTGTTAGTATTTGATATTCAAATTTCAGGTTCCTGGCCCTTTTCAATCACTGCCAGAGATCCTAGCCAGGAGGTCCAGGCAGCTCAGAGGTGCTGGTGGAGGGAGGCTAGCCCCCAGCCTGCCTCTACCCCATAAGGCCCAGCACCTTCTGGGAGAAACCAGCCTCACTCCAACATACACCTTTTGCAAGGGCTCAGCATTTCTGTCCTCAAACCTGGATTTAGATTTCCATTGAAAACATTTGTGCTCACCAATTTGAGACTAATTTTTTTCATAAATCTGTACCAGTATTTGTTTTAAGTTCACAAATATACCCCCCCAGTTAACGTGTTGTGATACTATTAAAAAGAAAGTGCATACGAAAGAAGATTGAGCTCAGTCTTCTAGAAATATGAGTTTATATGCTAAGAAATATTTTGTGTTATTTCCTCTCTTCTAATTTGGGTACTTCACTAAAAACTGGACTGGACCATTAACTTACTTATAACTTTTATAAGTTATTGGACAGCCGTCAGATGATAATGGCTTTTGGTCATTATCAGCATGAGCTGAATTCACGCTGGTTTTCAGCAAATTAAACTCTCTGTGTCACATTACCATTCCCTTGAGCCATCCAGTCCCTCAGACATCAGCATCACTTTAATTCTCTCTACGAGAGAGTAAAATGTTAGCACTGTGCCTGGTTCACACAGAAAATGTGATAATTTTTTATACTTTTCAACACAGATGTTCCACCAAGTTTCATCTAGAGGGAAGCTAAATCTACATTTAAAAGCAAGGACACCATAGATGTTAGTTTTAAAATAACATACAACATGGCTCAGAGAAATAAATGAATATTATTGTGTCACAAATATCCTAAATTAACCCCAAGAGATAAAAATATCCAAATGCAAGTGAAATTTAAATCACCTTTTAATTATAGTGGTGGGACCTTTGAGACTGTGGAAACATTCATTTGTGCAATTCACATTTATACAATTATTACAGAAGGTATTTGCTAACCATCTCTTTTGAATACAGTCTTGCAGATGAGAAAAAAAATTCCTCATAAATTAGGCATTAAAATTCAAGAAACCCACTTAGTATCATGAACACATTTCACCTGCAGAAATGGTGAAGGCAGACCTTTAAAAAATTTTGAATGAAATATTTTCTTCTAAAGGTCAGCCTTAAATCTTTTTCTTCTTTTCTCATCATCAAAACGTCATCTTTCTTTTTCCTTTTTAAAACCCGTCTTCTTATCTGTGCACCATAAACATTCAAAGAAAGATGGAAGTGTATGTGTATGTGTGTAAGATGATCTATTTTCAGATGTAGTGGGCCAGGAACATTGTGAAATTTTCTTGAATGCTTATGGCCTCTAATATTTGCATTCGTATGAAGTTCAGTAGGCGTGTGCCAGAGCATGGCATATTGAAACATGATGCAGTTGTAAAGGAAATTGTGAATCCTAGTTTTGGGATGTGCAACCTGTACTGCACTTATGTTATCTTAGGCAGAGATATGTGCCTCGACTTGCATAGAAGACACCAACAAAGAGCATAAATCAAAATGTATCTCTGATTAATAGTGTTGTGCATATAGACATTTTCCAAAGAGCTGAACTTCATGAAAAACCTGCCACTGAACAATTTCACACACAAAAAATAGTATGAGGTGGCAGGTCACATTGTAATGATCTGTGAAGGAAAAACTTGCTGGAAAGAAGAGAGAGCCAAGGAAACTTTTTGCAATACTCAGTTCACAAAGCTTGTTTTTGGTTTGGGGAGTGCAGAGGAAGCTAGAGGTTAGGGCACTAAAACCTGTTACATCTGGACAGGAGTGAAGGGTTCTGATGCTAGAGGTTCTCCTTTACTGCCCAGCCCCAGTTGCTTTCTGTTCCTGGCAGCATGACTCCACCAGAAGCAACGGTGCCCCTAGTTGCATCCTACTGTATCTGCACAATAGCAACTGTGGAAGTTAGTATCTATCAGTGCAGACACAGTGGCTTCAGTTCTCCATTGCATTGTGCCTCTTTTGTGCTCTAAAGCCAGTGGATCCATCCACTGAAGGATTTCCTTTGCATAAGAGATTGTCAGGTTGCATAATTTTGCTGTAATGGCTTCTGTGTAGTACACCTTTCCAGCTGCTGATATATGGGTGTGGCTGGGGTGTGTTTGAATCTGACTGATATACTGCCACTGGTGTCTAAAACTGTGCCTGGGTGGCTGGTCAGTCCCAGGCTTAAGAAGGCACAAAGGCAGCTTGAAGCTCACTGAACTTATGTTGAGTGCCCCTCATCAGATTTAAAGAATCAGAGCTGATATCTGATCAGATATGCACGGGTGCGTGACTAATTTCACAGCTGTGCAAAACTCTTCAGTGTCTGTAGCCCATTGGTGCCTTGGGAGAAGGGACTGTTCCCAGAATTTCTGCTCCTCTCTTCCCAGACCCCTCTGGTCTGTGACATTACATCTTCTAGATAAAATAGGAAGGCATGTAGAGGCCAGAATTATTCATTTAACAGCACCATGCAAGGGACACATTCCATGAATGTTTCCAGCCATTCTTACCAGTAACTGTATATTTTTTGTACATCGCTGTTATATACTGAGATTTTATTAAAAAAAAACAAACTCACCATTGCTTTTGTAAAGGTGCTCTTTATCGTCCATTTTGAAATATTGAGATTTTGAGTTGTAAATGTTGGTGATGTTTATAACAACATTTGTACTATTACTTTCTAGTCAGAGTTATGTTTAGAATAATGTCACTAGGTAAGCAATTAATAATCTTTGCAAAAAATAATTAATGAAGAAATCTCAGAGAATTCAGTTATGGAAAGCAACATCCATTGTTTCTTACTGAATGTAAGCTGGACAGAAAAGGATGTCTGCTAAGGAAGATAAAGAGAATTCAGCATATTTAAGACACTGGGGTGGAATTTTCACTGTCAAGGAACAAGAGAACAACTTAGATGCTAAAGAAAAGCTGATACTGGGCAGATCAGAGCAGGAGATTAAATGTCCTGAAAAATCCATAGAGACTTGCAAATATGCCTCAGAAATGGGTGTTAGAGGAAAGTGCATGGTAAAGATTCACTTGAGAGTAGTGTGTCAGTAACCTCTCCTCTCTTATTTGTTACAGTTTCCTGTTCGCTAGGTGAATTTACAATCAAATGTACTTGCATCCCCACCTCTAAAGTCTTCTCTGGTTTTGTGGGAGCCACTGCTCTGGCAAACACATCAGCAGAAAACGTGAATTTACTGGGTGTGTGGGTCACCCAGTGCAGCTTTATCATCATTCTCTCAACCCTTAAGGTACAATCATTTAGCGATTTGCTAAATTATACTACCAGGGGTTTGTGGTCTGTTTCAGCTTCCACTGTCTTTCCATAAATACACTGATCGAATCTTTTACGTTATTTCTAAAAGCTTTTTCTTGATCTGTGTGTATCTGGTTTCTGCCTCAGTCAGCCATTTGGATGCATATGCCACTGATTGCCAGCAATCCCCATACTTCTGTAAAATCACGGCACTTAACCCAGACTGTGGAGCATCTGCTGAAACTTTAATAGGCCCTTCTAGCAGATAGAACCTCAGCACTGGCTCTTGTATCAGTTGTTTCTTCACACCTTCCCAGGATTCCTCCTATTCTGCACCCTAATACCATTATTTTTTATTTTTAGGAATTTTCCCAAAACTGGTTTGGTAGATAGACTAAGTATGAATTTCTCAAGATAACCTTTCCCAGGAACTGTTGGGTATCTTTCTTTGACTGGGGACATGGCATCATGTCAGTAGCTGAAATCTTCGTCTTAGGTTTATAACTTCAGTGGAAATAATGTCCGGAGCAAAAGTCAGTTCTCTAACCCTAAAACACACTTTTCTCTATTTAGCTCAAGGCTTGCCACTCCAGCTGCACCCAAGACTTCCCCAGTATGTGATCATACACCTCTTTTGTTGAATTTCAGTGGGGGGATGTCATTTGTTGTGATGCCAGTACTGCTTATGTGTTCATATATCATATGTATCCTGAAGCTGTATTCCAATGGATAAGCACATGAATCTGTATCTTTCAAATTGGACATTAAATGTTCATAGCTTTGTGTTTTATTCTTACCTGCCAAAAATCTGAAGATGTATCCAGTTCACTGAAATATTGAGCATTTACAGATTGAGCCATAATCTCCTCACTGGTTGGTCATTGAAAAGTTCATTTATTGAGAACATCTTGGCTTGTTGAGGTCTCTTGGGTCTAAGCATATGCCCATCTGGTTGTTACTTTTCTCCATAATGGCAAGGGACCATTCTGTTGGTGCCTCAATTTTGTGTATTATTTGCATTGCTTCCATCCCTGCAGGCTCGGCCTTGAGTTTCTCATGATTGAAAATGATATCTTCCTACATAGATGGATAGCTGGAGGGAGATGCTTCTTTATGCATATCATATGTTCATGTTGAAAGCTACCCAACCCTTGAAACAGGTCATGAAAGTATTTCCTAAAGAGTGCTTCATAGCCAGGATCAGTATGATTTTGTAGTGAGAGTTCTCATTTTGCCAGAGAGATGCACTCCACTGTGTTTTGTTAAAGTTGTATTCCTTTCACATGCATGGTTCTGTTATTCAGTGAACTCTGGGATATTACACTCACTCCACTGAAGTCATTGGAAGAACTCTTATTAACGTCAGTGGGGCCAAGATTTCATCCTTGTTCCCTGCATCTTGTCATATATTTCAAATAATGACTGTCTATGCAAAGTCTATCCAACTGAAGTTTTAGTTAGTTAATATGACTGGATTTTAGTAAAATAGAAAGCATTTCTTGGGTTGAAGAAATAGAAAGCATTGTGTAGTAGAGTCACTTTGGAGGGATGCAACAATTTTTTTTTTTATAACTTACAGTTCTGATTTTGTTTTTTTAATTTTAACTTTTGAAAACTTGAAGGAAAATCTGTACCTGCCACTTCCCTTCTTTTTAATTCAAATTATTTTCTTTGGTGTTTTATAGAATGTACAGTAAGTCAATGTTGTTCTGTTGCCACTTCTTTGTGTATTCAACTTTGTTGATATCTTTAGAACTCTGTGGGGGATTATGAGTCTTGAACTCCAGAGGTCCCCCTCCAGGGCTTAGAATGTGTCCATTTCCCAGGAGCTTGACAGAGCTTACGAGGAAGGAGTGTAGCAGGAGTTCTAGCTCACCAAGGACTCTGGTCATGAAGCTACTGACTGGAAGATGTATAGACCCACTAGTTGGCTTACAGTCTCTATAGAAATCACAAAGAGGCACAGAAAGTTATCTGAGCCATAATATGGATCCCTGGAATTTTGCTGTTTTGGATCTTGACCTGCCTAACTCCAGAGCCACACCTTCTTGCCTATGCCTGGTTCCTACCTCCCAGTCTCTTTTTGGTCCTGGCCTTTCCTTATCCCATATCCCCCAATTCTGCTCTCTGTCTTGCTCCAGGTTCTTGCTCCACCAAACTAACTCTGACTTTGGCTTGACCTGATCTCATCTGCTGAATCTGCCTTTGTCTTTGAACCTTGGCATGTCTCCTCCTTCAGCTCCAATCCTTCTCTCTAGTTCTGGTTCCTGACTGATCACTAAGTCTGACTGCTCATGCTCTGGTCTTTACAAGCAGAGTTCATAAGATTTGTTGGTAATTCGTGTGCTGACACATAAGGTATTCCAAGAAAGATTTTAAGGTTTGACTGGGAGCAAGACTCATGTGACATTTTGAAGTTAAGATAAAGATGTCTAATGAAGAATGGAATTTTACTGTGCAGTAATTCTTAACCTATTTTGTGGGATTTTCTGTTACAATACTTATTCTATAATGTACTAACCACAAGCTATATAAAGGATACGTTAACCAAAAACAGTACAGATAATGACCAGCCATCCAGCACTGAGACACTTGCAGTGAAGTAGAGAACCTTGGAAAAAGCCTAAAATAAGTGTATATAATAAAGAGGAAATGCTTAAGATGAAAATGATCTGCAGTGAGGATAACGAGTGTTTAAGTACCCCAAAAACATAAGGAAAGTAATATGATCTGCCGACTGGATGCGAACAGTCAATGAACAGAGCCATCTCTTGTAGTTATTGGAACTGTACGCCCCCCCCCCCCATGTAGGTGCTGTCTTTACTGTTCCCTTTGTTTGGCTATATCAGTTTAACTTATCCAGGTACGCCAATGGAATTACTGGATTCCTGAGCAAGGTGGATAGGGCCCAGCTCCGTGCTTTTAGAAGGGACAGGGCTGGGGGCAGCCATCCAGCAGTGCCACCATAAACGTGCCATGCAGTGCTCCAGCAGTGATTTAAAGGGCCTAGGGCTTTGGCTGCCACTCCACTAGCAGCAGTAGCAGCTGAAGTTTCCAGGAGCCCCCATCCCTTCTGAAGAACGGGGCCACAGGTCAACTGCCCCTTTATGTCCTCCAATCTGAGGCTTGTTATTGCTGAAGTAATCTGGATTGAAAAGAACTACTCTCACTTAACATATAATGACAGTTAACATTTTATCAGTTATTGTTTACCAGTTAGTCAGTTAGTAATAATTAGTAAACTATTAATTGGTCATTAACAGCAGGCTCCACTGCAGCAGAGCCAAAATGTTCCACCTCTTATTTTTCTGTAGTAAAAAAATGACATCGTAAATGAAAGATGATTCAAGAAAAGTTTCCCTTCTGGATTATATAAATGTAAATGTAGGTGAAATTCTGCTCTTGAACCACCTCACAATACAGTAAATACAGTAAGTAATGATTGTACATTGACTTGTATGTATTCTAATAGTTAGTCTTGATGAATTATCATCAATACATTTTGCCTGTCTGGAAATGCAGAGTATTCTGGTTTTAAAATAAATCCTAGACTGCATTATCAGAATGCATAAATTTACTTAAGCCTCCTTGTGTTAGTCTGACTTCTTGGCTATTACTTTTTCCAGTTGTAAGAAATAGTGACACAGCAAGGATATTCCATTTGAGAAAATATTTAAATAAAGTTTCTTCATTCACAAATGAGATGCAGCATATTTACATTTTTATTTGATGAAGCCTGTTCCTGCTATCTTTGTTCTTAATTTGGTCTCAACAGAATTAGTAGTAAGAGGAAAAATAGTCTGTAAATATGTATGAAATCAAATTTAGAGGGTAAGCTGAAAGGTATTGACTGCCAGCAGTGCTAAACAGCAGGAGGCAAAATTTCCTCCATAGTTTTCTTCTTGGCTGGAAACACATTGCCTTCCATCTAGATTATTTAATCCTCAAAATGCACATCAAAGCTTCTCATCAGGCGGTGTATGTCTTTATAGGCAGTTGAATGTCAAAGATCTAGCTTAAAGATTTTTGAAAAATGTAAAACATAATAGATCCCAGATAATAACGCAGCAGTAAAGCTCCTGTACTATTCGTTCCAGCAAAGTACTAGCATCATAGATTGTGGCTAATCTTTGTGGCAAAAAGAAGAGCAAATTTGCTACAAGAGAACTTGTGACACCCATACAATTGATAGAAATAAAATGATCAAATCATGTTGCTGGACTAATATTAGCTTGTTAACAATTCCCTTCTCTCTTTACACTTGCGGCTTGCAAGAACAATTGGGTATGAGTTATCTCACTCCTACCGCCCAATTAGGCAGTGGAAAAACATATGCAAAAATATGTATGAGGTATTTTTCTTTTGTATATTCTTAACAGGATGCAGGCTTCAGCACTATGGCTGTCATTCCAGAACTAATTTAATTCAGTCTCTGGCAAGGATTGCTTGCTTGTAATGATTACCTCAGTTCTCTTGAATGATTATCTCATTGTTAGGGAGCAGTTTAAAAAACCCTTTCAACAATTTTGTTTTGCAGTTTTCAGCTTGGATTTTGCAGTGGAGATGGATGCATTAAATACCAAGCCACTGCAAAGAGACACATAAATGTGAACGAAACAGGTGCTGAAGCTAAAGCAGCAATAATTTGGTATTATTGCTGAGGGTGGAACAGGAAGAAGAATCATACCAGCTACAGAAGTAGAAAGGGAGGAGATAAAAAGAGGAGTGAAAAATAGAGAGGCCTCTTCACTGGGCAGTGGAATATTTCTTCTTTTTCTGGTTTTTTTTTAGTATGTTCTCATTCCATTTTAAGTATGTCCTACAGATGGCTCAGTTGTGACATACAAATAAACTAGCTGTGTTGAGCACCCGGAAGTTTCATTTTGTACTTGTTTAAGACAGTCGTGTTTTTAAACTTCCCCATAGCCTTGCTCCTTCTCCTTTCTAAGATTCATTTTCTCTTCCCATAAAACACCTCTAACCTTAGTGCAGTCTTGCTACTTTGGGTGTAAAAACCATCTCCTTGGCTTCTGCCATCTGGAACTGCTGTTTTTGATGTCTCCACCTCATCTCATCTTTGCCTCCTTCCAGATCTCATTGTCATTTCATATAACATCCTATGCATGCTTTCAGGCACTTTATCAGCTTTAAGTATATTTTGTCGATCCATCACTGTCCTTCAAGTATATCCTCCTGTTAATTGGTTTCCTGCATAACCTTACCATTTCTATGAAAACAACTGTAACTGTCCTACATCTTATTACATCACCTCTCAATTTGGATAGTTGTATTTCAGTGGCAATATGCAATACCAGCTATAATTCTGATATAGCACATTTTCTATTTAAGAACAACTTAATTTCAGCCTTTATGAGCAGCAGTTCTTAAACTGTAGGTCATGACCTTGTTTCAATGGAGTTGCCAGGGCTGTTGTTACACTCTGAGGCCAAAGTCATAGCCCAGGGCTTCAGCCATAGGCAGCAGGCCTCCCACCTGGGGTTGAAATCCTTGGACTTCAGCTTTGGCTACATCAAGGGCAATGGGGCTCAGGCTTTGGCCCTGCCTCCTAGGGTTGTGTGGTAATTTTTGCTGTCAGAAGGGGGCTGTAGTGCAATGGAGTGTGAGAAGCCCTATTTTTTAGAGAATTCCTAAACTCACCCTCTATCTTTAGAGTTCTCCAATGCTCAGGGTATCATATTTGCACTTTCAAAAAAGAGGGCATCCCTGTGAGGGAGTGTATGTGTATCAACATTGTATTCATGTGTTATAGTATATACAGTACATTAATACAATGTGAGCTGGTAGCTATGGATACAGATAACACTCCCTCACAGGGGTATTCTCTTTTTTTGAAAGTTCATATATGATAACCCTGGTAATGCTTGTTCTCTCTTTCTCTCTCTCTCTCTGCCTTGGGTCTCATAACAGTATCCATGGCCATAGTTCCTAACACCTATTCAGTATCTTGGCATAATCTGGCAATTTATGTATATGGCACTGAACAACCAGTTGTATCTTCCTACTGTGGAAGTTTGGAACTCGGGGCAGCCACTGTGATGATAACCATTCTGTCCTGGAATATTCTTTTTTCTATTCTGCTGGGTTTTATTACAGGGAATTATCCTATTTCAGTAGCCTGGAGAGATAAGACTTTGTCAAGATATACACCACATACAGATAAAAGAGTGAAAAATTGAAATGACAGGTTGCAGAGGGATCTTAAGCTTAGCTGTATGTTGAGGCTCAGTAGTTAAGTTAGCTTTTGGTGATATAATGAAATTTGTGCCCAGTAGACTGGAAGTAATAGCAGGTGTTGAGGTAGACCAACCTGAGTAGATGCCCCAGTTCCAAAATAACCCTTGTTGGCTCGCCCCTGACTTATTAGATAGCAGCAGCAAGAACAATGTGACTTTGCTACTGTTTCTGTTTTGCTTAGAACATGGCAGGCCACAGAAATCAAAGTTCACGGTGGCTAGAGACTACAAAACTGCCAAACTATCTCCTATGTACTGCCTTTAAAGATAGCTATATACAGGAGTCAGACAGTGGCACTTTTTGGGGGCGATTCTGGGCAATGTGTGGCCTTTGGTTCTGGGACACAGAAGTCTCAGCTCCCACTTACCTCTCTGTTGGGAGGGCAGGGATGCTCAGCACCTCTCAATAGGCTGCACACTGACTCAGCCCATTACACATCTGACACTTTGTTGTCAAAGTACTGTAATGCAATGAATTCATAGGGTCAGCTGCAGGACCCAGTGAACTAAACATTTACGAAAGGGTAATCCATCTTTCAAATAACCATCCCCCAATTATTTACAATAAAGGGAAATACACCGTATGTTCTTTATTTTTAGGCGTCATGGGAGAGGGGCGTTAAAGGAGTGCTCTTATTGTGCCCAAGCGTTGGAGCACATATGGCAGGTTTTAGCCTTAACTATGAATTTTCTTGCTTTTATTCACACACTCAATGTCCTTTTAAATATTTTTAGGGGTATCTACATCTTTCTTCTATGTCTCATTTCTTTTGTTTGCTTGTTTTTGCAATTATGGAGGTATCCTTACTATATTTCTGAACACTTTGTGAAATTCAAGAAAGCTTTCTAACAAAATAACTGGCTATTAGTATTATAGGGTAGCTTGTAGTTTATAAATTCACATTTACTTCTAGGATTAAAATATGCCTTTTAAGCACTGGAATAAAAAGAGCTCATGCTAACAAATGTTGGTTTGTTGGGTGCTTATAATGTGCCTCTTATGTAGAATGGCTATTTTATTAAAAGAAAATTCTCCTTAGTTTTAAATACATTTATTTTAAAGACAATGTGTCTGGTTCAAATTAAGGACAAATGCCTTGCAAACATTTAAAAGCATTTTAATTCTTCCTTGATTTTAAGATGTAATAATTGTACAGATCACTGTTTAAAATTATAATGCACCCACCATCTTTATATTAAAAGTCAAACACTATACTTAGGAAAACTTCTACATACTTAAAGTCCCTTTCAAAAAGCCCTTCTGCCTGCAGCTTTCCTCTACATTAATTTTAAATAATTGGTTTATTGTCATACAAATGCATACTAACCTGAATCACAATAGGATACTAAAATATTTTTTAAACCTTGATTTTTATGTTAGGAATGCTTAGCTCAAAGCCAGACAGATTAGCTTTGAGCATCAGCAGTAGGCATCCTTCAGTCTGCATAGACTATGGATCGCGCCCTTTATAGTTTCAATATGCCCCCCAAAATGTTCACTTTGCCTGTTTTGTATTTTAGCTGAGAGAAAATCTTTGTAAATCCCCGAGAATGTGTATTGATATTCAAGGAGTGACCTGACCTTAAATCCAATATTAATTTGACTATTTCTCTTTTTTTTCATCTGAAGAAATGCGGCTGTGCTGCTGCTGAAGCAGCAGAGTGAGGATGAATATGGTGCTGAAGAAACCTTTCATCTGACAAATATAAAACAGACCTTTAACTTTCTTTTTGTGTAGGTGTGTGTGTTGTTAAAGATTAAACAAAATGTTTTATTACTTTAAAATGATAGCTAAAGCTGCTGGACAACAAAAGACTGAGGTTCTTCTTCCCATTAGCAAGGGATGCTTCCACTGAGTGATCTCGTGCCGCAGAGATGCTCAGAGCAACTCCTCGGCACACTGAATACATCTTGTTGCCCTCCATCTTGCAGCTGAAGAAAATATAATGGCAGATGAATGTCACTGCCCTCAAGACCATCACTAGTTGTCTGTGAAGCAGCTGGTGGAGGACATGCTGTTTGAGAGGTGGTTGTGTCTGGCTGTAGAGCTGGGTGTTGAAATTAGCTTTTGTTCTGGACATAAAGCATTGCTTGCTCATCTTTGCATCTAGATCTGGTGATCATTTTTGAAGGACAGTTTTTCAATCTTTAGTTAATTAACACTGGACCAAACCTTTCTGTGGGTTGTACTGCTGATTAAACACACAGAAAAGAATATTTCCAGGCCACTTTGAAAAGCAGAGGTTACATACCATCAATTCTGATTCTGCAGAAGTGTTGGTGGTATCCCCATGCACTGTTCCCTCTGCCTCAGTATTCTGTTCTCTAGACAAACACTGATTTAGCAGAATTGGGGCCATTGGGGACTATACACTCAACTATACACTCTATATCACTATACACTCTATATCAGCTCAACTCTGAAACCTCAGTGTCATAATGAGGAATGCATGCCACTTGGAATGCATTATTCTTCTAGGTTTCCAAAGCTCAGCAGTGCCGGGATGTGCATCCCAGAAGTGTGACTATCCAAAGGGATGCTCTTAGAAGACCACCATGCCTGGGTAAGTAGCCTTTCCTTTCAACCCTCTAAAAGCACTAAAATCCTTTGATTACACAAACTAGTCATCATGACTAGCTCTTTAACTCCTTTTCCTGTTTGGGCCCCTGTTTCTCTGACCCCATCAGATGCACTGCCTCTCTGGTTGTCTGAATATTTGTATTTATTCAGCATGTGCAAACATGTCTCTTTATGGGGTTTTCTTATATGCCATTCATTCTTTTCCAGTTTTTCTTATCACCAGCCATTCTACTCCTCTTGGCTTCCTCTGCTCGATCTACCCATTTTCTGCTTCTGTACAGTCAATTCTGATCTACCACCCACGCATAGCCCACGCAGCCATTGATTATTTCATCCTAATAGTCTTTCTTTGCCAAAAAGAATTCAGGAATAAATAGTTAAAATAAAAGTACTTCCAGCATGTTCCTTTTTCACTTGCCTTCAGAGATGTAAGTTCAAGCCCCCAACAGTCTGCTACCTAAGGAGGAGATCATGACATAACTGACATCTGAAGTAGCACAGAATACCTCTTGCAAGAGAAGTGCACAGGGCCTGAACTCAGGTCTGGGCAAGTAAACGAAGCCTTTTGTTTCCCCCTTAAAATGCAATCTTAGAGCCAGACTCTGGCTCCCAGTGGTATACAGTCAACTGACATAAAACATGCAAGCAGTGATACAGCATGGGTAGAAAATTTCCACCCTGATTCTGGCCTCCTCTAGGCTACACACATGCTGGCTTTCTGTCACTGGAGCATGGGGACATTCACTGTCAGGTACCCAGCAGATGTGTATATGGTTTGTACATTTGCACAATGCAGGTTAAGTTCTGGGCATCTTCAGGCAACCTGACTGCGGTTCGTGTGGGATATAGAGACAAGCATAAGCCATTAAATTTGGATTTCAAGCCATTACACCTTTCCTGTTTCCTCCATCCCTCATGTACCTCATGGAGAGTTCAGATCCAGCATTTCAGCCCATTAGAGAGATATGCACCATTCACAAAATCCAGGATTAATTTCAGATTCCACCAATCCAGGGATTGTTGGACTGGTTGAGTCTATGCACACATGCCTCCTATTGTCCAAATACAGCCCTACATTTGAGTTTTATTATATGCATGCTGAGAAGCCTCAGATATTCCCAATGCACATCCTATGGAATAGAGTCTGAGCATAGTGAGAGTTGGAAGGGGAAACAGGAAGGCTACACGACTAGTGAATGAAGCAAGTGAATAAAAAGCCAGCTACTGCCCACAACCTGATTTTGAACTAGTCTCTTTCGTGATTGTAGCACTTCATTGAGTGTCAAGCCCATGAGAAGAACACACTGCCTGACTCTAATTGTTAACCTTACATTACAAAAGTCTTTGTCATAAAACCACCAAGCAGTTTGGCTCAGAGAGGCTCAATCTTCTTATGAGATTGCACAGTTGTAATGAGCACAGAAACTTAATTACTTGCTTCCATCAGCTGAAGAGGATCCTCCAGGTCAGGCTTAAGGCATATTGATAACAAGTCCAGGAAACCTTACAGACAATCAGCTGGCCATATATGTGTGTTTGCAGACACCCAAAAGAATTCTTTCTGTCTCTTAGATTTATAATTTTGTACTTTGCTGAAGCAATGAATTTATCATATATGTTAATATGGAAGAGTGAGCAGAATGGAATAAAAGAGAAATGCTTAAGAAAACAGACTGGCTCACAATTACTTTGCTAAAATAATTTTCTCCTAAAAACTCTGATCTAAATGAATGGCTGTATCTACCAGAGGTAGAAAGATATATAGATATAGACATAGATATAATTATAGGGTGTTTTGTTGTTTAGTTGGATGGTTGATTGTTGTGGAAGGCTGCATTTGCAATTGCCTGACTGCTATACAGAGCAGAAATCTGGTCTCTTCTATTTAGGTTCTGTGCTGCTGAATATGAATATGAATGCTTAGTCATAAAAGTGATTTTTGTTGAGAAGTTTTTTAAATCAAGTTTGGTAGTTTCTATTTCACTAAATAAAGAATAAAGTCAGAACTTCTAGTTTTTTTTGGCAAAACATAATTACAAGTTTAAAAATGTAAAATCTTAAAACAACACTGAAAAGGAAAGTAGTTGGAAACAGGCTGTACATGATACATTTATGTTGATTTCACTGGTGGCGGAAAATAGCTTCTCTGTGTGTGTGTGTGTGATTTTTATGATTGCATCCTACGTGAACAGCTATTACAACAGTTCTATATGTTCTGAAGACAGAAGCAAGATGTTAGGGCCTTGTCATCTTTGGTCAGTGGAGTCGTTTGTCAGGAGAGTTTTCAACTATAAAAGCATCAGTAACATCAGAATATTTGTTGTTTCTTTTTGACAAAAGAGGCAAGAGGCTGTCAAGAAAAATCTGGGGTTTTCCTTGACTTCCCCTAGGAACATGGAACCACAGTGCCTAGCCCCGAACTCCTAAAGCCCTGTGTGCAAACTAGATATTGTTCTTGCAGAATTTTGTTATTTGTAACACATAGCAGCATTTAGCCTATTTATTACCAAGTGTGCAAGAAAATGAGCAACTTTCATTAAGGAAGCACACATTATGCTTTGAAGCTAGAACAGTATTCTTACTGTGGTAGGGAAACAAAATTATAAAACAAAAATATAAAATATGATATTTCAAATTTAGACACTAGCTTTAAAAAGAGTTCAGTGCCAATATATTGCTAAGGTTGGGGCAAAAACAGCACCCGTATTCCTGATACATCAGATCTGTGCTTATAAACAAACAATTCAGTTGCTTAAGGGTTATAGAAATTTAAATGCAAACAGCACTTTGTAATGATACCCTGGAGACTGACATTGTAGTCAATTTCTTGAGGATGCATCATTGTAAACTTAGTTTTGCTACTCGTTTCCTTAGAAACTGGAACAAGGTATTGTTCAGGACGTAAAGTAATATCCTGTTTCAGTGACTGAGGATCCTGAACTAAAAAATAATTGATTTTGCATGAGGAATTGGATTATTATGTACTCTCTCTATTTCTGGGAGATATCATGGGCAAAACATTTCAACTTGGAAATGGTTTCAAATCTGCTATTTTAGTTCTAATGAGCTCACTTCAAGAATGCTATAATTGCTGAAAATTTTGGCTTTTAAAGCTTTAAAGGGGTCAGTTCACAACAACGTGTTTAAATGCATGCAGAATTCCCACAGTGAGTTTACTAATATTTTACCTATTGCAGTGTTGCCACACGTTTTACTGCTTAATGAAAAGGGAATCTTAATGTATACCTAGCCATGGGTTGTTTTAAAAACCGTGAAGTTGTATGTAACAATCATAAAACTAAAGATTGGATTAACAGCGTTTGGGAAATGTAGGTTGCTCTGACCACTGGAGAGACATTGAGAGACATTTGGAGCTCTAACTCTAACCCTAACTAGATGCTTTTGTTTTCCTGAAGGAAGTATTCAGTGGAAGTATATAGCAGAGATGTTAAAAAAGTGGGTGTCTGTGCTGTACATGAGTGTACTTATATAGGGTTTCAGATGCATAACTGCTCATGTTATGCACTTAAATGCCCATTTGAATGCCCCAGTGTGTGATCTGTGTGCCCATATTCAGCACTGGTATTCCTCAGCTGTCTGACATAGTGGGTTGGTACATATTTTAGTAGTACCCATGGTCTGCTTGTATTTTACTGTCTGATTTGTCTTTAACACTGAATCACCAGTCAGATTTATACGTGAAGGGGCAAGTCATGGTATGCTATGAATTTTTCAGTAATGTTTTTCACTTATATAACTGCAAATTTTAAATTAAATGTGAAGTAAAAACATTTGTTTGTTATCATTTAATTTTAAGAACACAAACTCCAGACTGATATTACTTTACATGAATGTGAAATATTTTTTGCCATTATGACTATAGAAAAGTTTTGTTTACTGATGGTAAAAAGTTCCCACTGGGTAACATTAATACAAAGCCAAAATCAATGGAGTGATCCAATCTTTCTCTCCTGGAAGCTGTACTTTGTTTTGAGTACACTGTGCCTTAAATAGATACTCTTGTTGTATTACTAAATATTCTTAAAGTACTCCTTTTCCATAGGTGTTTGCTCTGCAGTGTTCTACTGGTTTTATGTGCAAAGCCTGATGTTACATTTAGGCACAGTGGGCTAAAATTTTGCTATCTGCAATTTTCTGGCAATGTGGTAGAAATTCTGAAGCAGCTAAAGAGAAATGAATAATTGGAAGGGGATGTTATTGAACTAAGTATAAAAGTAATACCAAAGTACTGTGGCACCTGCAATATTTTTTCTGGACCGTGGGATAAATAAATTAACTGGCCATTTCAGTGAAAATGATCAGCAGTGAAACAAGAATCAGCGACACTGTTATTAATCTAATCCTAGAGGATGTAGCCAAATTGACAGCACTGTCTTTACAAGAGGTTAGGCTGGCTTAATTACATCTCTCAGAGGTGCGGATTTTTCACACCCCTGAATAACACAGTCCGCTTGACCTACCATTTTCATGTATACCTAGCCTTACTCTTGATTCAGGTTTTCAAGCTTGTCTTTGCAATCATACAGTGCAGGATTTTTAATGGAAGTTTAGATTCTGGAGCAGAATGTAGTGTGAGCATACCTGCCAATTCTGCAGCTGCATAATTCTGGAGCATAAAGTTTTAGACAGAGGTTGGGAAGCTTGAGATGGTAGTGGGATTGGGTGACAGGGATCTCAGAGAGCTAGAAAACAGTGGGAAGCAGAAGGCCTTCACTGTGTGTCATTGCTAGTCAAAGCTACCACCTTTTCCTTCCCTGTGTCTCAATGCTGGCTCCTTCTCCTTCCTGATCCAGGAAGAGGCACAGCCAAATTGGCGGAGGAGAGACAGCTTGGCTAACTGTTTAACAACTGTCACAGTAGCTCAGGGGTTGGAATGAATAATTGTAGGGCAAATCTTTCTGCCTCCCTGCAGTCCTCTTGGATGTGTGACATTACAGCAGGGCTGTGGGAACGAGCCACAGCAGGACTCTTGTGTGTCGGTGTCGTGTAAGACGCATGGCACTTGACAGGCCGTTGAGAAGATGATCACGTATTGTATGTGCTGGGAAATGTATGCTTCACTATCCATTATGGTTTCTGTCTTTGTTTCAAATATACTGACTCTCTAAGTAGTCGTAGTGTTGCCTGCCCCATGAGTTCAAAAATCAGGAGTCAGATCTGAAAACTGTTTTTAGTCTGTCTTCTGATATTTTATTTCCCTAGCCTCCTCCCCATGAGTCTGTGATAAACACAGCATGGCTAATCCGTACGAGTAAGCTTTTGGCCTCTGTTGCAGTTGTTTTAGTAATAACATGAAGGGCTCTTGCCTTTATGCAGATTTGGTGGAGGTGCTCTCAGATTTGGCAGAGGTCTTGCTCTCTAATGCTGGCCCTCCCCTGTCCAGGGCAATTATTCCTTCCCTTTGATGCCTAAGTTTCCACAGTTCACATGTGCAGTCTCTCAACTCTGTAAAAATGTCACTTATTTCTCCTTCTCTATCACTCCAGATGGGGAACATCACTCATGGAGCTGTACAAAACTTCATCTGACTCATAAAACCCTCTTCCCCACAAAAATTTCACACACACCCTTACCTTCTTCTGGGCCTTACTGCTGTCCCATATCCTGGTGATCTGCTGCAGGAAGCCCTCTGTCTGAATTGGGGGATGCTCAGGAGGATGTAGAACCTTAGCTTTCTTACGGCTGATCAGCAGAAGGAAGGGTAGTCAGGGCGGGAGAGGAAGGCATGGGGAAGTGCAGATATTTAGGCATAGGCATTTGAGAGGATGTCACTCTTGCAGGCTGAGCAGTCAGGACAAAGCTACTCCAAGCAACCGCTGATTGCCATGTGAGGCAGAGTGCAGCCATGACTGAGGGATTATAGCGAAAGTCCTCCCTGTAGCAATGTACACATTCCTCCAGTCATTAGAGTGAGGTGGGAGGGAGCAGTGGGATGCAGCCTTACCTCCCAAGACAGGGAGAGCTAGGGAGGAGGAATTACTGTTCTCCCAGAGCGAGAAGGGCTTTGCTCCCAGCTGATCTCTGTGTGCACTGGGAAAGGGAACTGAAGACTGACCCTGCCACTCATAATGGCATCTCAGCAGTGCCCAAAGAAAGATGGGGGAGCAAGCCAGCCAATCACCTCCCAGAGCTTGTGCAGTAGTGGGGGGAATCAAGACTACCAGATCCCGCAAGAAGTCTCTGAGGGTGAGTGGGGGAAAACAGTTTGGGGCAGTGTGGAGTTTGTGTGAGGGGGTCAGGAGCAAGGGTGGTATGAGAAGCAAGAGGCTGCACATGGAGGGAACAGGAAGGACTCACATCAGGTTCCTTTTAGGACACAGAGACTAGTGAGAAAAGGGGCTGGGTAGTGGGTTTTTACTGGGGTATGAAGGGGTGAATCTTGAGAGGGAGGGGCAGAAGTGATAGGGAACAGGAGTGCCAGGCTGTTGAAGGGTGGAGGGTACCAGTTACCTTCCCGGGCTTGGAGTATAGAATGGGGTTAGTGGGAGGGAGGGCAAGGCAGGGGCCAAGTAACTCGGACAGATGCATGAGGAGAGATGGGATTAGACTGGGGAGCAAGAGCTGTAGGTAATCAGAATAGAGAGAGGTTGAACCAGTGGTCAGTGAGGGACTAGGTAGCAAGGGCCTTCTGGGACTGAGGAACAATGAAGGCTGAGAGAGCAGGAGGGGACAGGACTCAGGAAAGCCAGGAGTCTGGTGGGATAAGGGCAGGCAGGAGAGGGAATGGGTCTGGGAAGGAGGTGCTTACATGGGCTACGGGGGGAGTCAATGGCTGTGGGATGCAGCAGGGAAAAGGGCCAGATTAAGAAAGGGGCTTTAGTGGCTGCAGACTGGGGCCCTGGGCTGCAACCACTAAAGTCCCTGTGGTCCTGACCAGATAGAGGTGAGGCAGCTCCATGTGCTGCCAGGCTTTCACCATCCCCACCTTGGAACTGCTCACCATGAATGCTGGGAAGCTCTGTCCCCACACTGCCCTCACCTGGAGGCTCCTATGAAGCAGATACCTTTGGCCGGGAATCACAGCAAATGGGAGCTCTGGGGGGTGGGGCAGAGGGAGTGGGTAACATTGCCTGCAGGCGAGTGCAGGGCATGGAGGACTCACTAGCCCCCATGCAGCCCAAGCCCCAACCTTCTGTTCTGAGCCTCCTCCTGCTCTCCAACCCCTTGGCCCCAGCCCAGAGCCCTGCCCCCATACCCCAAACTCCTCATCCCCAGTCCCACCCCAGAGCCTGTACTCCTCGTCGGTCCCCTCACCCACATCCATGCTCCTACTTCAACTCGCAGTCCCCTCCTGTACACCGAACCCCCTCAGTTTTGGCCCCACCCTGGATCCTAAGTTGACCCATAAAACCTAATAGTTCTGGGGCCCCCAGAAGAGTTAATCTAGCCCTGGGAAGAAGGTGAGTGCAGACACATGCTTCAAAGTCCATGTGAGGGCAGGAGGGTCTCAGAGCCTCACAAGACCTCCTGCAGAAGAGGACAAAATTGTGGGTCTTTCAATGAGTTTTCAGGTGTTGGCAACATTGTTGTGACTGCAGCCACTGTCAAACCACAAACTTCATTTTGTACTGGCTCTTCTGTTTTGCATGCTAATGTAACTGCCCACAGGCAGACGGGACCCAGGGACCTCTGGAGCTTAGTGCAAGTACCTCTACAGTTTGAGCTAAAAGCCAGCTGGCTCTCAGCTTCGGCTGTAAAGGACACTCATTCTTCCTCTGTGAAGTGTTCTAGGTGCCCTACATGCAATAGTGAACCACACATAGGTGTGTGGGTTACACTAACATAGTAAGTGGAACAAGCCAGTGTATTCTGGGTTCTGAGCTGACACTAGGGGATACAGTGGCTTCTAGAAGGCTCACATACCATCAGTGTGGGATGAATCTTTCTTACGAAAGGATGTTTTTTTTCTGCTGGTAGAGACTATTGATTTTGAAAAGACTCTCCAGACAGAAACCTGTCTGGGAGGACGGGTGTTGACATCCCTGGCACATGGCTAGGAGTAGAGCTGCAATTTTTCTACCCAACTAAAGAGGAGAGAGGGTTATTTGAAGAAGGGGGTTGTAAGTTGTGGGACCAACCAAACACTAGACACAAGACAGACAGAACCAGAAAGCAAGAAACGCTGCCTGGTTGACAGACTGACATACCCAGGAATCACAGGGATGGTGAGCTCAGATCCAGGAGATTGTGGTTAGGACTCATCATTATTTTTCAAGGCTCTGTAACTCTTCAGTGTTTTCAAGAGAAAGATTCTCTATATTTAAGTTCCTTTACTAAACCTACGTTCCTGGCATTACTGACATATGATTGTCCCTTCCACATCCACAAATACTCTTGGGGGTTAACATCTAAGAACAGTCATCCGTCATTACCCTGGCCCAAGAGGACATGAGGTCCAGGAGCTGTAAGCAGAGGTGGGAAATGACCCAGGTTTTCATATCAGTGTAACCAATTCTTGATGTAGTTTCAAGATTCGTAGGATATGGTTTGCCCTCCTTGATAGCCCTAGCTTTGTGAGCCATGTAAAGACATGAGATTTTCATTTTTCATTTGAAAATATATAAGCTTTTAGCCCTGGTGGAATATGTAAACTCTAAAGGTTCAGAAAACAGAGGGCAAATAAAAGGATCCAAATGTAATTTTTTATAAATCCCATTATTTTTAAACTAATGTCATGTGGGTTTTTTTTGGCTTTTGAGTCATACTTTTTGAATGCATTGAACTGAGAGCTCCATAAAGTATATGTAGAGTATAAGTAATTTCTAATGAGTGGGATAGGCAGGCTGTTGTTTCTGAATCTGATGCTTGCATAGCCATCCATTTCGTGTGCCTAAAAGGCTCTACTGTCATCAGAATCAAGACGATCTTATTCATTGGTATTTTGTAAAGGGATTAGTGACTTTACAGTGCCTCCCTTCTGGGAAACTCTGCCTGACACCCCTCAAGGGGCTTCATTTTCAGAAAGTATTGAGTACTTGCCTTTGGAAAATTAGGCCTTGACGTGTCTTTAACTGCACACATAAACCAAGCTGTCCAGGAGCACAAGTAATTACTGGAAACCTTGGCTGCTGTTTTTTAAACTAATCATTGTTACCTGAAACTTCTTTAAATCTAGTAAAATTCAAAAAAAGCTGTTTAACTTTTTCACCCTCTTTCAGTGTTTTGTTAATCTATGTGGAAAAAATCCACTCATATAAAATGTCATGATACAATGTTCACCACTGACTTAATTAGTGAAGACAAATTACTTCTTACATTATTAATTATTTGGTTCTCTTCAAAGCTTGATTTTGTTAAAAAATTAACAATACTCACAATTTTCTTTTTAATTATCAAAATATGTGGAGTATTGCTGATTCTGCCATTGTTCATACTGCAGATACGAAACAGTTCAGGTTTGTTGGTCAAATGAGTTTTCCTATGCTTCATGTAAATCTTTTCTCTAATGTGTTTTTGTAGGAAATCAATATTACACTGGTGTAAAATAAAGATAAAATATACTTCACAATTCATTCTGCAAAACAGACTCCATAGGAGATTTTTCCAATATTTTGTAATATATTACAGCTTATCATTTGTTTATGGGAATGTACTTCTTTGTCAGTTTATAACCGTATATCTGCACACCCCATGTAACATGTCAAGTTCATCAAAAAAGAACATCCTACTTTTAAAACTCAAACATTCCTTACACTGGGGATTTTGTTGTCCAACAATTTTCTTAAGAGGATACACCAGAAAAACCATCAATAAGCTACCAATAGAGTATTATACATTCAAGCTCTTTTCAAGTTTTAATGGTATGGCAAAGAAAAGTTAGAGCATTCATGAATTTCAATGTTTTTCATATAAATTAGATAAATGTAATGATTAACAATCAGCTACATTCACTATTCAAGACATGCTATGTAGCATTTTCCTAATTATACTTAACAGTGTGGGAGCAAGTGACCACATAGGAAGTTTAAACTCTTTGTATTTATTCAATGTTGCTTTAGACTGTTAACGAGAAAACCCAGTTCTGTTGCATTGAATGTGAGAATATACAATAACTGCAGAATTTGATAGAATAGCAGCCACAGCATCCTCAGCCAATTCAGGCTTGAGATGGTAGACTTGACTAATTTCTAAATCATCAGTCATTTTATCTGCCCCTCTCTTCCTAATCTAATTGTTGATAGCAATATTTAAATACTAATGAAAATGACTGCTCAGTATAAGGGCTTTATGCATTTGCAAGTCTAAAAGAAGCCACCTGGCAGGCATGCTCTCCTTTTACATATTTTATTAAAATGAAAAGCTTGCTAAATACAGGAATTTAGTGGTCTTAAAGACGTGCTGCCACTTTCTACCCCAGCACTTGCATGGTCCTCCTCACTATAAGACCTGAGCAGCTCCTCAAGTATTTTTTCCTTTATAACTTTTTCTATTATTTATGGTGACAAAGATATTGGCATGAAATAGAAGCTTTATTTATTTATAATCAGTCTTAAAGTTCCATCAGATCATTTTCAGCGGTGTCACTTTTGTGACAACATATTCATGTCCAGAATACTGAGTTGTGATGTCAAACTTAAGAATTGCTCACAGATTCAGTCAGGAGAAAGAGCATTCCAGGAGAAGACGGAAAGGAAGACTGAGGGTGTTAGTTTGTGACTAAAGATTTGGGCCTACGAATATCCCACCATATATTTCAGAAAAAAATATATTTTTACTCAGAGGTTTCATTACAACAATCAGACTCTGCCACCATTGCTAATATTTACCAGGGCCTTAGTCTGAAAGTGTCCTGATTGGTTTCTGAAATCACATATTCACAATTTTTTTTCCTGGGGTTCTACTGGTGTCAATGATGCTCAGGCACGGACAAATAAGTAAGAAAAACAGAATCATAATAAAACAAAGCAAGGAGTCCTGTAGCACCTTAAAGACTTACCACTTTATTAGGTAATGAGCTTCTGTGCATAAGACACACTTCATCAGATCAGGTCTTACCCACAAAAGCTAATTCCCTAACAAATAAAGTTTGGTCTTTAAGGTGCTACAGGACTGCTTGCTTTGTTTTGCAAAGATACAGATTAGCACAGCTACCCTTCTGAGACTAGCATCATAACAGCAGTACTTAGCTGGTGAAGAAAACAAAAATACAATAGGACCATCCAGATTCTGGAAAGACCAACCCTTACATTCACAAGTCTGGATTGGGCTTTCTTTGGGACATGAATTATGTCTCTACTTATTTTGAGAGACATGTGGCACATTCTCTTTGTACTCCCCTGTTTCTGCATTCATTTGTTGCCTCTTGCCTTGTTGTTAGATTATTAGGTCCTTTTTGTTCTCTTTGTGCCATGCCTAATGCAACTGGATTCTTGTCCATGATTGGGCTTGTAGGTGCTCTGGCAATGCTACTACTAATCATTAATAAGAGATAATCCATAAGTAGCGAGTGTTTTATAAGGCCAAATCATCATCATTTTACAGAGGAGGAAACTCAGACTCAGAAGTTAAGGGATTTGCCCATAGTCACAGAGGGAATCTGTGGCTGAGTCAAGAGTACACCTAAAGTTTCTGAGGACCCATTCTGCTGGACTCTGAACCACAGGATGTTTGCTAAGTGGAAAAGGTTTCATAAGATGAGAAAGCGTTTTTAAAAGTTTTAACCCAAATGTCTGCTGTGCATGCAGAATTGTATATGGATTGAACTGTGCAGCCCCACTGAAATCATGAATAATGCAATCGTTCCATTATCCATCCTGACAGCACAAAATACGATAGACAAAATCTACCTCTCACTACATCTGCTTTTGATAGTCAGCCAGTGCAAAGCTGCAAAACTGGGTTAGCCAACATGTGAAGACCGGGAAATGCCCAGGTACAACAGGGCTTGCGTATCCAGCCTACACTGCCCCACATCTTGTTCCCTTCTCTCCTACAGTGTAACTTTGTGGCTGAGTAAACAGGGGAAAGCTGGAACATCTTTATACTCTGCCAGTCAACAGCTGCCTGAGTAGCCCATGGGAGCCATTATATCGAGAGTGCAAGTTAGAACTGCTGTAACTTCCACCAGAAGCTGAACCTGTTCCCAGTGACATACCTCAGATGCATAAAAGTGATATACAACAGCTTTCCTTTCTCTTGCCTTTCCCCCTTTGTTCCATCCCTTCCCCCAATCCAGCTCAGTTCTGCAAAACGTGCAGTTCGTCTGGATTTGAGGAGCTAGCTGTTTAGTTTAGTTTAGGGCCACTGCTGCAAGCTGTCTGTGAAGACCACCTGATTCAACATCTGTAATGGTTGCGGACATTCTATCACAACTTTTAGAATCTGAGAGAAACACGTAGATTACAAATGCTTAAAGAGAGGCCCTGGCAGGCTCTGCCAACCTGGGATCAAATGTGTCACACTGCACCCCATATTCTTCCCAATGGTATTATGATGATATGATCATGGCATAATTACCCTGCATTTTGTACAAGATTGGTCATATGAGGTGGTATTGGAAAAGTTATGAATTTCTGTATATGATTATCCTATTTGTATTCATATATTATTTTTGTATCCAAACTTGGGAATATTGACTATGTATCTGTATTTCAGATGTGCTTATGTAACCCACACACCAAGAGTTCACTGTCCCATGTTGTGGCACTTTGACCACTTAAGCAGAGAAAGAAGGAATCTCTGCTGCAGCCGTTGCTGAGAGCCTGCTGGCTTTTAATGTAAACTGTAAAAGCTCATGCCCTAAACTCCAGAGGTTCCAAATCTGAGTCTGTCCGTGGGTGGTTACACTTACTGTGGGTGACACACATAACTTGCCTTTCTGGTACAACAAGGAGGAAGCCAGGCAATGCTGATGTCCTGTCAGCAAAGACAGTGAACCCTGGAAGAACTTAACCTTCCTGTGAATGTTCCAGACAATCCGTAAATAATGGCTGCTGTGCCTCAGCAAGCTTCATATGTATCTGTGACCAGGCCATGTGACTGTAAACTCCATCTTGGGATGTGAGTGTTTTGCACAAAATGTGTTTGGAACAAAGGGTTCCTGCCATATGCTAAAATTATATGAGGCAGGAAGTGACATCATCTATTATTCTTCATCCCCATGCAAGAAGACTTCCAGAAACACCTGAGGAACAAAGTCTGAGCTGGACCCAGGCTAAAGGGATTTCTAGCCTGTGTATGACAAGCCTGAGCATTCCAAGGCACAAAGCAAGTGTAGCTTGTGCCTTAAGAATCTGCTGCCTGCTTGTATCATCAGCCAGTGTGAGAACTGGCTGATTCCTGACCTATCTTTCTAGTATTTTAGACTTAGGTTGTGTTTGCTTATTTACTAGGTGATATGGTTGGTCTGTTTGCTGTCGCTTAACAATAATTTCAAATATCTTTTTGTAATATAAAATAAGCTTATGTTTTAATCTAACCAGTAAGTCTGAAGAAGAGGGCTTGGGAATCTAAGCTGCGAGTGCTGTTGCATAGCCTCTCCACATTGAGGGAGGAGCAAAGGAGCTGCTGGTTATTTTCAGTATAGCCTGTTTATATTTGGTTTATTCAGTGTCTGGTCAGCCTGCATGTATCTGCTGGGTGTGTCCCTATCTGTGTGGATGCAGAAGGAAGCAAGAGATCTGGAGTGCATCTGTGGCTTGTCACAGCAGCACAGTGTGAGAGGGAGCCCAGGCTGGTGAGTTGGGGCTCAGGGGTACCCCATTTCCAGGCAGCATTCCGGGAGGAACCCACCATGAAACAATTTAGCTAAAATGAACTAGGATGCTTTTAAGTTAGAAATTGATAGACCATTGTTAGATTTAGTGCCGATCATCCACCCAGTTCAGAACAGATCCTTTTACAAAAAATCTTATTTTAAGGTTTCTGTTTGCTTCTTACATATTAATGAGGGGAGTAGTTAACTGATGCAAGCCTGTTTTTTGCTGATATAATGTATGGCCTCTTCTCAAGTTTGTAGAAGAGCTCCCCTCTCTTGTGTCCATTCTGTGTGTTGCTGTGCACCCATGGACAGCTTGCTGGGCTTATTGACCAAAAGCTTACTGTGCTTTAAGTCACATTCTCTTTCAAGTTATTTGCACATTTACTTTACATTGCAGATGGATTTGCACCCAGTGCATTCAAGGCTGAGACATTTATCGACAGCATCTCTAAGGCTACATCTACGCTCCAGTGATCTTTTGAAAGAAGTCCTTTCAGAAAATCTCTTCCAAAAGAACTTCCCTCGAAAGAGTGTCTCCGCCCACAAAAGCAGATCAGAAGTGCTTTGCTCTTTCAAAAGAGAGTGTCCACACAGCCACTGCTCTTTTGAAAGAAGGGGCCCAGGATCAAAATATAAGGGGCCATGAGGACTGCTCTTTGTGGGAAAAAAAGGGCCCCTGACTGTCTACACACATTGGAAGAAAGCTTTCGAAAGGAGCACCGCATTCTTTTGAATTAATTTCAAAAGAACGCTTTTGTGTGCCGATGCTCCGGTGCGTATTTCGTAAGAGCCCCCTCTTTCGAAAAATATTTCAAAAGAACTTACTAGTGTAGATGCAGCCTAATTGGTGCCTGCATCCCTGCTCTTCTCATGCACACACAAGAGTATAAAGGGGGCATGTCTGCTTCATTACTCTCTTTGGCTCACCACCCTTGCTGCAAGTTGAAGTTCCCCCTTCCCCTTGCTTTGGCTGGCCAGCACCTTAGAGCTTTTTGCTGCCTGTAGTTTTATAGCAGTAGTATCTAGTTGTTGTTCAGTTGTGTAGTTACCTGGAGAATTTTAGCATAACAAAATCCCGAGCTTTTAGACACATGCAGGGCTGTGACAGACAGGCACAAGAGCAGCTTGGTTTGTTTCCTCCTGGGAGGAAAATACAAGGCGGGCCTCTGAGGGTTCCTATTTGTATCTCCTTCTCCACCGCATTGTAAAGGAGAGGGAATTTCATTTTAAAATTCACCTCATGAAAGAGTTGATGTATCCTGTGTGGGAGCTGAGCCCCCAGCCGTGCAGCAGGGGACTCAATCAACAAAAAGTGCTCCTCCAGCTGAGTCTGATTCAAAGCACAAGGCTGGTGAGAAATGTTACGCTTTGTCTTCCCTGTCAGCCTCATCAAAGTGCTCCAGGCATTCAGAGGCAGACAAGAGCCAGAAGTTTCCAGGTACGTCTTCCAGTACTGGTTTGAGGCTTCACAAATGCAAATGCTCACTGGTCCTGTCTGAGGCAGCAACACTAACTCCTCTGGGGCTGTCAAGAGCACTTTCTTCACCTGTGCCAGATCCTTTAATGCAGTTAGCACGGATACATTTACCTGAGGTGCTGCAGGCCTTGTTGTTGGCAAGGGATCTGATTTGCCTTTGTCTTTTGAATCTCTTTTGCTGTAACCAACACTAGTGGCCTCAGCTCCACCAGTGCACCTGGTGTCATGAACACGTCCAGTCCTAGTGAAAAACACAGAGCCTTGGCCCCATCAGATCTTCACTTTCTTGGGAGTCCAATGTGTGTCCTATGCCGAGGCCATCTAGAACCCCAGTTAGGACTGCCTCTCCTCTTCTGAAGAGACTTAGATGTCTTCTCTGGAATCTGAGGTGGAGGAACCTGTTTCATCTTTGAGCCACTTTAAGACCACAGTCCAGATCTTCACGTTGCAGGTTAACAATAGGCAGGCCCCAGTCCCTGACTGCATTTGAATCATTCTGCTGGACACCGACTATTCACAAAAATTCCAGATCTTTTGCTCCCCAAAAATTCAGGGTAACCCAGTTTACTAGTTTTATCTTAAACAACCACTCGGGTAATTCACACAATATTTACGAGTACTTATAATAAAATAAAATAGGATTATTTTATAAAGAAAAAGATTTAAATAAAAACAAATAACTGCAATACAAAAATCATAAAGTGAGAACCTGGATATTTATTTTATTAATAGTTACTTATCTGCATAATAATGTTATGTTTCCTCTCCAACAGTCAGTCAGTTGCACTGCTGGCTGGTTTCACAAGATGTGGACATTTGTGAAAACACTCCTGCTCCACCAACATGTTTCACTTCACAAAAATTGCTGGAGTCCTGAGCTATTTGTCAGACTTGTGAGAGGTTCCTACAGATAATGCTGCTGCCATGTTTTATCTAAATGGGTAGGGAGGTACAAGATAATCTCAACTATGCAAGGAGACTATCCAAAAAAGGAAGTCTGTGCATATGTGACAATGCTTCCAGAAAGGCTTTCCACCTTCCGAAACACATGAGGAACATACATGCAGATGCCAGAATCTCTTGGCGGGGACTTCCTAGACCAATGTGAATGACCAGTCAGAAGGGATATTTTCCTTTAGGTTTTTCACCACTGGAGGTACCTACCAATCAACTTGTTCCCAACCAATCTGAAGAACAACTGCAAGAGATTTTGTTCTCGGGAAGGTTGCACTTTAGACTCCATCACAGATGCCTTCTTTCTCCTTTGGTCTAGTCTTTTTCCATATGGACTTCCTCTGCTCCCTCCCCGCACCAGCTGGGAGTAGGAGGAATGCATGCAAGTGGTATACTTTCCCCTCATTCTGCTACCAACTTGTTAAAGTGTCTCCTCTTCTGAGAATAACACCTCACTCCACCAGCACTCAGACCACATTGTCATCTTTTCTAAGCAGAAGTTCAATAGTTGCTATCTGCAGGACCTGTGCATAATTTTTCCACCATCATTCAAAACTCTGACAACAATTCCATTTTGGCAACTTAGTGTTCAGATAATTCAAAATCCCTCTATCTTTAAGGGAACTGCTGATGAATCTACTACAATGGAGTGTACGTATTTCTCCTTCTTGGTAGTCCATCATGTCCAACAATGATGTCTTGAGCTTGCACAGGCTCATCAGTTGTGGACTCGCCTATGGCTGAGGAATCCAAGCCTCAAACAGCATGGGTGCCCATAGTAGGGGTATGGGAATTGTCCTGGCTCTGTCAGTGTGGCTGCTGCTGTTGCTTTCCTCCTCTCATGAGCATCAATCAGGCATATGTGTCGCTGGTCTTCAAAGTTGTCATACGTGTGTCTGACAACAGCGCGACAGTCTGTTCGGTCTTCTGCATGCTGCTCTAGCTGCTTTGGTTTTAATCCAGCATGAGCAATGTTGGCCTTCACACAGTCCTTATACCTCTTGCAAGGCCTACCTTGATTCCTTTTGCCCTGGGAGAGCTCACCATAGAGGAGATGTTTAGGGATTCCTGACTCCTCCATTTGTATGACATGCCCTGGCAAAGCTGGGCTTTCAGAATCATGGCTACAATGCTCGTGGTTCCTGCTCTGTCAAGGACTTCCAGGTTCATGACTCTGTCCTGCCATTGAATGTGCAGTATTGACCTCAGGCTGCATGTGTGGAAGTGCTCCAGCAGTTTTATATGTTTTCTGTACGAGGTCCAGGTTTCACATCCATGCAGTAGACTGGTCAGGACTACAGCCTTGTACACTTTCAGTTTAGTGGACTGTCGGATATTGTGCTGATTCAACACTTGTGCTCTCAGATGTCCTAGTGCCTGATTGGCCTTGCAGATCCTGGCATTGATTTATTTGCCAGGGAGCCATCATTGGCTATCACACTGCCGAAGTACTTGAACTCATCCAGTGTATGTATATTTAATCACTTACCTGTAAAGTAACTTTTCTTTGGGATCTGTTGTGCACATATACATTCCACTACCTTCCTGTTTCCTCTGCTGCGTCAGATGTTACATTGATGGAATGGAGGAGAGATGTCCCTATTATACCCTCATCTGAGAATACCAGGAGAACAGGTACTGCTTAGTGGTACTGCTGGCAAAAATGTCTAATCCAAGGGCTCTGGACACACATACTCAACTCAGGTGGATTGAGTGCCGAAGAACCTGCAGGGCAGCGTATATGTGCACGATGCATCTTTTGGTGTTTGCAGTAAGATAACAGTACCCAATTTTTTACATCAAGCTAGTGACACTGCTTATAATGTATAGATCATTAATCCAAAGACTTCCCTGAAAACTTTATAGAGAGTCTAAATGGATAGACCATTCATGAGCCTCCATCAGATAACCCTCAATAATGTCACTATTGAAAAAGAAAATAATTATGTATTTACAGGTTCAGAGGGTAAAATTCACAGGTTGTGTGTGACCTGATACCTTGAATTTCTCTCTTTTTGCTTTGTCCTAATAAAATCAGGGATTAGCCTTCAGAAAGAAAGACACAAGGGAATTTGGACTTCAGCCTTTGACATTATGATGAGTTTTATGGCATAGCTCATTGTAGAACATTCAGAAAATAGGAGTCTCTGGAATATGTTCAACTGAAGATAATGGGATGGTGCTAATAGCCGCTGGAAGAAGAATTTTGTCAACTAGAGAAAACGTTAACTGTTAGAGCTCCCTAAGATTATGTCAGTCCCAGCGAGGAGGATGTTCATTAAGTTTAAAGTTCATTGCAATTCACACACAGACTTGATGAAGCTAGGCTGAACCAAAAAGTTGATGTCTCCACTTCCTAAAGGCAATTATTTTAGAAAAGGAATGAAAAGCCATTGTCATTTGGTTTTGGTTATTTTTAATGTTGGTTGTAAAAGTGAGCCACAGTGGAGCCTGTATCTTCATATAACTATATAATATATATGACCATGATGTCAAGCACCAACTGTTTTGTTTTGGTTTTGGCCATGGCATAGCTGAAGAATATAGGTCAAATCCCCCATCTTGTGGGTCGAAAATTTGTTTTTGGTTTTATATGTTAACAGAGGCATTTTTGTATAACACTGTGAAATGCAGCAGAACCATAAGTACAACTTTAACCAAAATGTTTGTCAAGTGAATTTTGAGTAGGAATATGAGGCTGGAGAGTTGTCACATGAGCACAACTGACTTCTTCAGCCTCAGGGAGCTTCAGATCTAAGTCTCCTCTTCTGCCTTCCCATCCCAGGTCTCAAAGTCATGGTGTCAAGCAGAAGGAGAGACAGGCAGGTGAGGTTGTCTGTGTCTCAGACGCCCCTAGCTCTATTCATTGAACAGCATCTCTGTGTGGGGAACTTCCAGGAGTTTGCAACATGCTTGATCCTATATGATGTTTTACACCAGTAGTAAAGTGGCCAATACTTTGCAGAGACATTTCTCTGTCAAGAAAAAGTAATTCCCTGTGGACTAGTAAGTGAGCAGAGGGACATGGAAGAGAAGCACTTCTGGGATATTTCTCTGTGATTGCTTTCTAAAAAATCACTCTGCACCAAATAATGGCTGCTGGTTCTATGAGGCTCAACCTCCTTCACCCTCTCTGCCTAATCTGGGAATCCTCCTCTTCTTCATGACTGGGACTCCCTACAGGTGAACTACAGGAGCTTTGTTTGCAGGAAAATGAGCTGCAAGGGCAGAGGTGGTTGCTCAGCTGTAGTATTGGCAGCTAACTGTCTCCCCTTACTTATTTGTATTTTAAAATAGTATAATATAAATATGCAAATATTACTGGTGTGACTATGTAGATGCTGTAAGTATATACTAGTTCAGATGTGGTGTCAGAGAAATGTGCCATGCAACCAGGGTGACCATCTGTCTGTTATAAGGCAGGATGGTCCTGTATTTGGGTTGCCAAACAGGTGTCCCTACTTATTTTTTTAAAGGGACTAACTGTCCCCTATTTGGGCCCTCCTCCTGCTGACCTTTTCTACCAGCAGCTGCATGCAGCTCCTGGCTGGAGAGCGTGTAGGTCATTTCCCCAAGCCTCGGAGAAGTGGGGGCAACACGGGCAGCTGTCACATACCTGCTACTTCCCTGGGCCTCCTGCTTCCCTGGGCTCCCAGGAAAGGGCGGGTGGCTGCTGGTTCCCCAGGGCTCTGGGGAAGAGCCAGCAGCTGCCTCCTCCTTCCCGACTTGCCAGGGTTTGGTGGAGCCTGGAGGAGCCACCCCTCCCCCTCAGATCTCCCTGTCCTGTATTTGGGACAGAGAGATATGGTCACCTTACATGCAATGGGCCATCTATTTGGGGCAGGGGTGGTGGCCAGGCTGTGGCCTTACTATCTCTCCCAGCCTAATCATCCCAGACAGAGCCCCATCTGTAGCCTCAGTCTCCTCTGTGCACTGCAATTGCTTCCAAAGAGAACCTAGGCACAAGATAGGTAGTGCTGGGCGCACACACTTCCCCCAGGGGTCTAGGAGACTTTCAATTGCTGAGCTACCCAAACTGGGCTTTCCCTTTGGTCACTTCCTGCCAGCCTGGAGCTTCTCAGTTTGGAGCGAGGTTAAGAGCTTACCTTACTCTCCTTGGTCTCGTAGGGTACATCTGCAGTGCTAGAAGGGACCCTGAATATGGCCACAAGTGGCTCGGTCAGCTGGCTGAGGCTCACAGAGCTTAGGCTGCAGGGCTGAAAACAGCAGCATAGATGTTTGGACTCAGAAATCCTGCAAGGGAAGAGGGTCTCAAGGACAAAGCTCTAGTCCAGGCCCAAGACATCCATGCCACAAGTTTTAGCCCCACAGCTGAAGCACAAGTCAGTTAAGCTGGGCATTGAGATTTGGTGACACAGATTTTTTTTGTTGCGGTGTAGTTGACCAAATAGACCCTGAAGGATACAATCTTTCTTAGGGGTTTCAACTTCAAAAGCAGGGGAAGTGAACCCAAGCCTCTCCTGATAGAGCAGCCCTCACAAAGCTATTGCCACTCCTAGCACAGCTATCCACATAAGATATGCTTCCTGGTGCCACAGTGTAATTTACTTCTTCCTTCCCCCACCCCCACCCCGTTATTGTCCTTTTTAACTGTTCCTTGTCTGAGAGCATGGCCTGCACCTGTTGAGGTCTGCCTGGCCAATTATTGCTTTACTCCCATCTCTGGTTCAACATGGGCTTTGTAGCTTTCATTACAAGCCCCAGAACAGCTGTAGTCTGAGAGGTGTGAATCCTGAGTTTTCTCCTAAACCACAGAACCCAGATCATGCATTTGCATTGGTTTTTATGACATAGTTATACACATTTAAAATAAAAAATAGTTATTACTAACTCATGCAACAACAGTATCTTTCATCAGAGTATTTGACTGAAGAAGCAATAACTGGTAAGTCTTTTTGGTTTTTTTGATATCCAGGAATTTTGTTCTACTTAAACTTACATATATGGAGTTTTTCTTGTTATCTCTGTAGTGTTCTAGTATAATCTCTGTTTCTGAAGTTGTTTTTTAATGTATATATTCTTGCTACAATAGGAAGGAGGACCTTCGTCATTAAGCATATACCTTTCCTGTCTGAACTCTGGTCTCCTTTTTGTTATTCAGTCTCAATATTATGTGCCTATCCCCAACCACGAGCCGTGTCTCTGTAGCATTTCACTTTGCTTTGCCTTGCAAGTCTGCCTTCTGTCACCTGTGTACCACGTAGCCTATGGAGACTACTACTTAACCTGGATTTTAACTATGCCAAATTGCTAGTCCATGCTGCACATTTTGATTCCTCTATGGACCTTTAGAGTCACTTGTGTTCACAATTCAGCCCATTTAGAATGCTGCTTGTATATACCACCGTAACTTTGCTATCCTGAAATATATCCCAGTTTTCTCATCCTCTCCCATAACCAGTAAGGAAAAATAGTGGGGCCTGGGTCTTTAACTGGTCTTCACAGACTTGTTGTCAATCTTTTAATTTCCCTGGTCTCAGTGTTTATCTACTTTTAGTACTGTGCCCTCTCCTCTGAATTGTATTTTACCTCAATTCCCATTCACAGTCTCCTTAGCTGGTAGTCAATCCCTAACCTGGATTCTTCCAGCTACCTGGAAAAGCCTACCCCCATGCACATCCCTGATTTTCCCTCCCATTTTAAAATGCAGCTAACATCACATTTCTTTTACACTTCCACCACGTATTAAGATGTCAACTAGATCACCTAATTCTGTAATGGTAACAAGTTACTTAAAGATTTAGGAGCCCCCAAATTAATTGGATTCAAACTTCAAGTTCCAAAAGCAAGTAAAAGCATGGCAGTTATTTTATTTTTGCCAGAGACACTGGGTACAATTCTTAAAAAAAGGTTTCAATACAGGAATTTTTAAAATAATGACAAAGATATTTCTATAAAAATATATATATAAAAAAATGTAAGATTAATCTTCTGGCTGCAGCTCCCTTGAACAGCATTTGCTAAAGCAACCAATTGGCTTTTGGTCTGTCCCCAAGTTTCAGTTCCATCACGTTTTTTTGATTCCTGTCATGTGCATTATTTGCTTGGAACTGTTACTGCAAAAGGCAGCCATCTTTATTGTCACCTTTATTCCCAGGCAACTGAAATTTGCATAAGTGCCACTCCCTGAAAGGCTAACAAATGATTGGGTTTCAGTGATGTCAGCAGGGAATTGCAGAAATTGTGCACTTTATGTTGGGTGTTACATTGGCACACTCTGCATTGCAGACGTATCCCTGATCTAGATAACAACACATATGCTTTCCCTGTTTAAGTTGCAAACACACCAAGAGCAAGATCACTTGCTCCATTTGATGGGAGGGGAAAAAGCACTATATTAAATATGGATAACATGTCAATCAAAGCTGGTTTTACAGTATACATTGCATTTTATTTTTAAACACAACTAGACGTGGTCATTTGGCAGCAGTGTTTTTACAGAGACAGCGCCTTCAAATTCTTTTCATAGCAAGAGTGGTAATCCTGCCAGGTAAAAAAAAAATGTTATTGAAAACCTTTCTCCCCTTATAGGCCCATTTTGACAGGAAATCTTTGAGAGGCAGCAGCAATGAAGCGCCCAGAGATTTCAACTGTCTTCTCTTGCTTCAGGAAATGCTGAGCACAGGCTCCCCTATTAAGCAAAATACACAAAGTATCAAATCCCCTTAACAATCATCTTTGGTATACTCTTAGGTTGACAGCTTTCTGTGTCCTAGTCTGTCAAATAGGGCCTGTATCTGAGACTGGTATTACTGGGACCAGTGTGAAAGTTTTTGACAGTACTTTGAGGGGTGAAAAATCGCTAAGTTGTAAACACTGACAGGAATATCTGGTGCA
Organism: Carettochelys insculpta; assembly: GCF_033958435.1. NCBI lineage: Eukaryota > Metazoa > Chordata > Testudines > Carettochelyidae > Carettochelys > Carettochelys insculpta. The sequence goes on along the minus strand of NC_134145.1, from coordinate 27,977,151 downwards.
ACCCATTTTGCATGGCTAATCATGTTAAAATCTACCATGCCAAAAAAATGTTATCTTGCAGTGCTTTTTCTTTTGCTCTGTGATCCTGACATAAAGTTCCAGTTTGAAAGCATTGTCTGTCATGCTGCATAATTGGTTGAAATTTAGCAATTATTAGCTGCTGCGTTATAATATCCAATAGTCTTTTTTGTTTTGTTTTGTTTTGTTTTTTGACAGGTGCCAAATCTAAATTTTAAATACTCTTTCAGGAATCAAAATGACAGCTTGCAGTAATTCTGCAGGTGTCTAAACAGATGTACTTCAGAAATAATTAGACAAAATGTGTACAGATTGCAGGAAATATGAAAAAATTGACATCAAATTTTCATGAGTAGACATTCTTTATGTATGTGTTTGGGGGCTTTGTAACTTTAAACTATTAGTTATTAAGCAACTTTCATATACTTGCAAGATGATGAATGCCGATAAAATTTAGAAAAAGGTGAATCCCTGCTTTTCATGACTTTTTTAAAAAGAGCTAATAGCGTAGATGTCTCAGGCAGGTTGGATTTGTGCAATGCTAGAGTTTCACTCAAGCATTCTAACATCTAAATAAGAAATACAGTAAAGAAAAATGTGTAAGAAACAGTCAAAATTCTAGATTCTGCCCACATGCTGATACGTTGGTATGACTCCACTAACTTTGCTGGAGTTATTCCTGATATAAAATGGTGGAATTGAGAACTAAATCAGACCCAGAATATGTACATTTATTTTAAATCAGGTGTATGTTTCTGTGTGGGAGGGGAGGAGAGCAGGAAAAGGAGGCTTGCAAAGTCTTTCTCTGTAAATTGGGGATATTCTATTTGGTTTATTACAAAATAGTTCTATTTCCACACTAATTTTGGGCATGGTAAGCCATCCCTCATCTAATGGAACATTTTAGTTTACAACTCAGTACAGCAAAAGTAGAATGGCATGAAGGATGGGGATACTGGAAAGTGAGTTAGAAAACCCAGAGATCAACGAATGTTAAAAATGATTTCTGCCCCCCTTAAAGAACAGTGTCTGACTACATTCCTTAAGTTTTTTCCCCACTGCAATTTTATATCTAACAGCTCTTTAAAATGAGCACCATAATGAGTTTTTATTCATTTAAATAGACTTTCTGATTACTTAGTATTTTATGTTGGCAGATGAAGTGCATCCTACTTGCCTTACTCATACTTTTGGCTTCAGTAGGACTATTGATTTGAGTAAGGTAAAGCATGAACCACCTTTTCTTTAATCTATTTTTTTTGAATATTTAACAAGTTTATAGTTCTTGCTCTGTAAATACCAGAAATAGAACATCATTGGAACAGTTAGCTTTGGTTTAAAGAGACAGTGTACAGCGATATGATCAATCAGATCTTTTCATTTAACAGGGTTTTGCCACACTACAGAGTCACCAACATTACAATACCTAAATAGCCTCTAATCATTTTGTTACACAAAGTGAAATCTCAAGGCACAGGTTTTACAAGCCAGTCTGTTTATTAAATGTTAGTATTCAGAAAAATTGGACAGGTGGGTTTAGTTTATTTGTTTTTGTCTTTGTCTGAGTACTCAATGAAAATGTATCTCCGCATCTGTCTTCTGTCTGTTTGAATGCATGAACTTCTAGAGAGTTAGGCAAAGACCCATGGCACAATGCAAAGACTCTGCCTGGTGCAATCTTCTAGCATTTAGGCCCCCAGCTGCCCAGTCCCATGCCATTCACAGTCTTGATTTAGGCAACCCAGGAAGAGCTTCACTGTATGTAGCAAGAAGCTCCCGGAAATAAGATTCACAAAAGTTTAGGGGAAAATTGCCTGAGCTAGCCAGAGAATGCTAAAGAGCAGGCTGTGACCTAAGCCCTTCCCAAACCCCTTTAGGATTCACAGCTGTGTGCCTAAACCCTGTGTAAGGCCCTTGGAACTCACAGAGGAGGCAGTAACAGTCTCCCCTCATAGCCCAGTAGCTAGTGCACCCAGTACAAACACGGGAAACCTAGGTTTAGGTCCCTATTCTGCTGAATGTGGAGCAGAGACTGCACCACAAGTCTGGAACCCCAGGCTGCTACATTCCAGCTGAGTGTCCTAACCACTAGGCAGTAGAATTCTGCTTCAGCTCCCTCAACCAGGAAGTCCTGGTTGTTTTGTTATGGGTAACACACAGTTTGTAAATGAGTGAATATAAGTACTATAATCTTAATTGAGTCCTCTTTGGTTTAACAGGTTTTAAATCAGTCAATCATATAGGCCACTGGAGGAGTTGACATAAGATGGTCAAATTAATCAATATCAAGAATTTTAAATCTGATTTATATCCCACTATATCCCTCCAGATACCAAAGGTTAGTTCTAGATCGCCTATCAAAGTCTAAACATCTTGCTATTTAACAAGAAAAGCTGTTAGACTCTTAAATTGCAATGGCATTTTGATAGTCTATTAAAATCATTACAAGAGCATTTAAATCTAATTCCTTGGCAGTACTTTACATCTTATCAACTCAAGTTGAAGACCTGGTGATGTCATCTGAATGAGAAGCATGCAGTTTCTTCATGCTGCTTGGTGACTGTTTGTCCTAGGGCCATGCCTGCATTACAATTTTGGTGACCTAAGGCTGCTTAGGGAAATCGACCTATAGAAGCGTATACACAACAGTGCCCTTCCTGCTGCTTTCACTCTCCTGCTACACTGACATACTCCATCAATCTTGATGAGAGGCATAGAGCTTAAGGCGACACAGGGTGCATTGCTTACATTCCCCCAGGGCTGGCAACTGACTTCACCAGACTCTGGATAGTGTGTGGGGGAGGGGAGCGCTTGGCTCTGGACTGCCCAGAAGGGCAGAGCTTCAGGCAGAAGGGGCAGGGCTGAGGTCCAGCCTTCCCCAGACGCCCTCAGCACAGCCCAGAGCGTGCTATGCAGGGCTGTGGTGGTGGTTAAAAGGGCCCTGAGCAACAGCAGTCTGGCATGCCGGGCCCTTTTAAATCACCAGCCCCAGGGCTACTGCCTCCTTTGTGCCCTCCCTATTGGCGGCCCTGCATTATCCTAAGCAGCATCTTGGAAGTATCCTTGTATGCCCATGTGACTGCTCTGTTCACGGTTTGGCCCAGGTGAACACACCTGCACAGTTAAAGCCCCAGGAAGTTTTGAACTTTCTCTTCCTGTTTACTCAGTGGGGAGAGGTCATATAACAACTACCCCTGTGAGCATGCTGGCTTCATGGAGCACACCCACTCCTGCCTGGAGTGTATGGGAGGCAGGTGGGTCTCCTGGGTCTGTGGGAAGAGGAGGCTGCGCAGGCACGGCTCCAGTCCAGCTGCTGCAACTAGCTCAGGGCACAGAGGAGAAAACACTACTGTGTGTCCCTGGCATAGCCTATGAAAACTCAGAGCTGCAGGAGGCACAGGGAGCAAATAGTTGTCTCTGGTGCAGAGCTGCAGGCACTCTGCTTGCACAAAAAGGGGGCTGGAGTCGGGCTGGGTGTTGGGGGGAGTGAATAGTCCCCTCCCCCCAACTCCGCATTGAACTCTTATGGCCTTGTGTTCGTAATGTGCAGCATAGTACTGCGGAGCAGCACGTGGCCTATGCTCTCTGACGGAGATGGCTGGTGCACAGTTGAAAAACAGATAGAAACATAGTAGGATATTCATGGAATGACGGGATTGAGAAACCTGTATATGTGACACTGATACGTTGTTGCATTGCAAACCCTTCCCAGAACACCTTCTGGCCAGCTGCAGAGTGAAGTAGCTACCAATGGCGCACTGCTCTGTCAGTACATGAGCCGCTACTGTGGATGTCCTCTATTGACCCAAGTAGCATCGTGTGAACATGCAAGAGCAGTTTAATTACAGCAGTGGCTGAACGCTGATATAACTTAAATCAACACAGCTTTGTAGGGTAGTCAGTCTTATTTCTCTTGCTTGTAGAAACAGACTCATCCGAGGTGAGAGGCTGCAGATGAACCCTGGGAAGGTGGGGATGGGAGAAGAAGGTGCTGCTTGTTTAACTTGAGAGATTTTTAGAGCTCTCCTTTCCCTAACTGCTCTTTCCATGAAAAATACACCTTTGCTGGATCCAAAATTAATGGTTGTCATGGCTCAGCTTATATCATGGTCTTAGTAATGTTTTCATGTCATGAAAATATTTATCTGTTTCATGCATATGCTGCATCTTTATAGTTAGCCTTTATCCTTGTAGTGGAAAATTTTCAGATCATCGTTAAAGTTAGGTTTTTTTCTTTCATTCAGTCCATTATCTGAGATATCCCTTTAGCTTCATCAGGTTTTAATAGGAGTGGAAATTCTGCTTCAAGGAATGTAATATAAAACTTTTTAGTTCTCAAGTCTTTTTAAACATAATTAACTCTTAAAGAGGGTCTTTAAATTCAAATTTGAGAAGGCTTTGTCTCTTTTTCCTAATCTATGGAAACAAAGTTGTTTAAGCACTGTTAGATAATTAATTCCCTGAGAAATATAAATATTCTGTATGCAAATGTCTTCTTGTAATAGTTTTAAGTTAGTGTAATTGTTTTATCAAATGACCTTGCTGTATTTGTACATATGTCATATTATTATTCACCTCACAAACATATCAGACAGTTATTAAAAGAGTCTTGCATTTACATAAAAATATATGCAAGCAAACATCAGAAGAGGAAATTTGAGGCATAAACAAAGTTTTACACGAGAGAGAAGAAACATGAATTTAAATAAAGGTCACCAACATAATCTATAAACATTTTCCAGTCATAATATTTTTCATAGTTTGAAAATTAAAAACTTCAGTTTTGCTAGCAAAAAAAACTACTTTTGATAAGAAAATTCTTTAGCACATTTTGAGCAGATTTAAATTAGAGGTCTTTTTTCCTATGAAGGGAGGAGAACCCACTTTTAAAGCTCAATTTAATGTCTTCTTATCAACTTCCTTCCTATCATCCTTTTGGATCCTGAAAAAAGAGCACTTTTACATCCTTTTAAAGTTACAGGTTCTTTCTGAGACAAAGTTTGTTTTTTTGAAGGTGAGATCATATCTATACCAATTGGTATCTTATGGAAGAGATCTGTTCTGTTCTTTGCTTAAAAACTCTTGTGGTTTGTCTGCTTATTGACCAAAATGGTCCTTGGATTTGTGACCTGCCATTCGCAGTATATTTGAAACTTGAAACTAAGTCTTCTGTTAAATATTTTACACAAAAGATAAAACCAATGCTTATATATGTTTTTCAAAACATAGCATTAAAGAAAATAGCACTGAGAGTTAAAAACAAGATAGAAATGATAAAGGCTGCCCTTTCAAGTCCCTGTAAACACACTTGAGTGCACTAAACGTATTTTTATGGACAAAGGCATGTTATGTCCCCCGGCATTTGGCCTGTCCCTGAGTAACCGGAAGCAAAAATTTCCTGGAATTTCTTTTATTAGCTTGAACATCTCAGTTAATTAAATACATAAGCAAAAACATAGGCACGTAAGTTGTTATATTTTATAGCCCTGAAATATCCTTTGATCCAAGTGCTGGTGGGGCAGGCCTGTCCATCAGAGTGAGTGCTGAGCAAATATGCATGAGGTGAGGTAAAACAGTGTTTATTTGTTAATAGGGTTGCCAACTTTGTAGTCACACAAACCCTAACATCTCAGCCCTGCCCTTTTCTGAACCCCCCACCCCATGTCCTGCTCACTACATTCCCCCTCCCTTGGTGCCTCTCTCTCTCCCGTCCCCTGACTCACTTTCATTGAACTGGGGCTGGGTAGTTACAATGCAGGAGGGCATGAGGGCTCTAACTGTGGGTGCAGGCTCTGGGCTGGGTCCAGAACTGTGGGGTTCATGGTGTAGGCAGGGAGTTAAATATTTTACACCAAAAATAAAAGCCAATACTTACATAGGGTTTTTTAAAACATAGCCTGGGGCATGGAGTTGGGATGTGAGTGTTGGTGAGGACTCTGTCTGGAGGTTCAGGCTCTGAGATGGGACTGGAAATGAGGGGTTTGGAGACTCTGGGCCAGGACATGAGGCCAAAGGATTAGGAATGTAGGGGGAGGTTGTGGATTGAGGTAGGGGGTTGGGGTTTAGGAGGTGTGAGGGATGGTGATGCTGGCTCTGAGATGGGGCTGAGAGATTTAGGGTACAGGAGAAGGCTCCAGGCTGGGAAGCTGGAGTGGAGGGATTTGGGGTGCAGGAGGGGGCTGTGAGTTCATAGCAGAGGAGTGGGGAGCAGGAGGGAGTGAAGGGGTGAAAGCTCTGAGGTGGAGCTGGACATGAGGGGTTCATGGTGTGGGGGAGGGCTATGGGTTGGGGCATGAGGTTGGAGTACAGGAGGTGAAGGCTCTGGGCTGGGAAGGAAGGATTTGGGGTATGGAGGGCAATCTCTCTTTATGAGAGCAGGGTTTGGGCATGGACCTGGGACACAGGCTTATCTCTGGTGGCTCCTAGTCAGCAGCACAGCGAGGCTAAGGCAGGATCCATGCAGGCTCCATGCTTTGACCCAGAAGTAGCCAGCAGGTCCAGCAACTCAATGGGGGAGAGTGGGGTCAAAAGGCTCCATTCTCTTCTGTCATCTACAGACTCTACCCCCCAGCTCTCATTGGCTGGGAAACAACTAATGGGGGTGTGGAGCCAGTGCTCAGGGCAGCATGTAGGTCCCCATGCCCTTTCCCCCTCCACCCCCCCACCCCGCCCAGGCCTAGGAGCTGGATCTGCTTGCCACTTCTGAGGCGTAGCACAGTGCCAGGACAGGGGGGGCTTAGTCTGCCTTTGGTCAGTATTGCTGCAGGACTGACTTTAACACCCCATTTGGCAATGCTGACCAGAGTCACCAGGGTCCCTTTCTGACCTTGCTTGCTGGTCACCCTAGTTGTTGAAGATGGAGTAGATGTAAGCTGAGGTGTCATCGGTGCAGGAGCAGTTGAAGACAGGATAACCCAAGAGGATAATCTGTGTGTGTTTAAAATATCAATACAGGCAGCTTGTGTGGCAGGTTTGGATGACAGCACAGGCTTCCTGGGCAGTCTGTGAAGTTCAGTGTTGCCTGTCTTAATCATATGTTGGAGGAAGATGATGTTTTCTACAGGTGATAAAAAACTAAAGAAAAGAATTAAGAGTTACAATGAAAAAAGACTGCTAATGTGGATGAAATTTCAATTTTCTATTGGGAAAGCAGTGACAATGCCAAATTAACAATGTTCTCTTTTCAAATAAAAAATCCTATCAGAAACCTATGAAGTTTTCTTGTTAGAGTTAAATAAAAGTCAAAATGAGTGATTAGGAGAAAAAGACTGGTATTTTCATGGAGAAAATTACATTTTCACATATGACTTGTAGACATTTCAGAAAGGAAAACAACAAGGACTTGCAGCACCCATTGACTTCAACTGGAATTGTTGATGATCATTACTTCTAAAACGAAAATCAGGCCAACAATGTCCAAATGGAAATGGGGTTAGAGGGAGGCATGGTAACCTCCACGCCACTCTCTCCTCTGTGTTCCCAAGTTCTGTTACCCTCATGCATACTCTTCTTACTCCTTTTCTTCTTTTTTCCTTGCTGCCAATCTCTTCTGCATCCTTGGGGTAAAATTCTGGACCTCTTCAAGTTAGTGGGAATTGTGCCATTGGCTTCAATGAAATCAAGATTTTATTTTCTCATCCTCTTCCCCTTCACAGGTTCCTCTTCTGTCTCCATTAGAGTGATTTCCTTTTTGGTTCCTGTGCCACATCTTCCTCCTCCCCATTGGATGTTGTCTCCTGCCACTGTACATTTTGGGCTTGTCTACATTTGCCCCCAACTTTGAAGGGGACATGTTAATCAGGGTGAAGGGATATTACTAATGAAGTGCTGCAGTGAATACACAGCACTTCATTAGTAACAGAGAGAAAGCCGTACTAGTCTATATACTATCAAAACAAAAAAGCAGTCCAGTAGCAGTTTAAAGACTAACAAACTAATTAAAATTATTAAAATAATAAAAAAATTGTTAGTCTTTAAAGTGCTACTGGACTGCTCTTTTGTTTTGATAGCACTTGATTAGGTTAATTCTCCCCTCGTGGCAACTTCGGAGTGTCAAATTTTGAAGTACTGGCATGCGTGTAGCTGTGGGCACTTCAAAGTGCCTTAATGCCCCAAAATTTTGACACTTCAAAGTTGCCACAGGGGAGAATTACCCTAATGAAGTTCTGAGTGTTCACCACAGCACTTCATTAGTAACCTCCCACCACCCTGATTAACATGTCCCCTGCAAAGTTGGGGGCAAGTGTAGACCCAGCCTTCGTTACTGATTGCTTACATATTATCAGAGCAACATGGATTGAACAGCTACTGATGAGGTTGTAGTGACAATTCCATTTATGATCTCCTGGTTTTGCAATGTAATATTTCATATATGGAAAATTGAATGAGTCTGAAACTTATTGTAGACACTGTGGTCTTATTCTTAACTGTTAAAGAAGTCCAAAATTATCAGATGATATAAAATGTCAAGTAGATGTTTAGTCTATTGCAACATTAAACTTTTCCTTGTCGCATAAAAGAAAGCATGACAAGGTTTCTTATTCTCATGGGACAGTTTCCAGATGGGATCCATCACCCACAGGAGCATACCTATAGTCAAAAATTTTCTCGTTATCCACATTTCATTCAGGAATTTAACTAGCTTGGGGTAGAACAAAATTCAGTGCAAAAAAAAGAGGTGCTTTTCGCAGTTTGCATTTAGAAGCATAATGTGGAGAAAAACAAACTACACTTTCAGAATGCGGCTGCTGAATGGAAGTTTTAAAATTTGAAATACTGGCATGCCAAGAAAATAGCCCCATCACTGTCTGAAAGCTGAGTTGTGTGTGTCATAAAAATGGGTCTCTGCCAAAATGGTAGATTAATGTAAAAGGAGAGATTGAAAATAGCTAAGAGGCATTAGTTTCAAAGGAGTAGCCACGTTAGCATGTATCTTCACAAAACAAAGCAAGCAGTTCTGGAGCACCTTACAGACTAACCATTTTATTTATTTGATAATGAGCTTTCATGGGTAAGACCCACTTCTCCATTGAGCCAAGACCCAACACAATCTTTCTTTGGACGGACAGACACCTGAAATAATGTTTTGTTCATCCTTAATCCTGATGAGTATGAGATGAAATGCTGGAATATTGGTAACAGGACAGCAATCAAACTCTGTTATTCTCAGCCCTTTATTCATAGGATAATATAAGCTTCATGTCCCCAGAGGAAATGTAGAATAATTTTAAGATAAATGACTATTGGTTTTATAACTTGTGACTCACCAACTATCTTCATGCCAGATCTCACCAGCAACTTAAGGTAGAGATAAAGTTCACTATAAAGACTATAAAGTGATGAATGTTTTTTTAAGGCTGTTTAAAGTTTCACAGTCTTCTCATCTTTTCTCTCAGATAAAATTCTTCCTTGAGAGGTGTAATCCTTTGGCCCTGTGTGTGTGGTGGGGGAGTTGGGGGAGTTGACCAAGACGTGGTTAGTTCACATAGCTGTAGTTTTAGGCAAGAGCAATCTGTGGATTCCTGTTACCTTCTATAAGAACAGGACATAAATGTATCAAAATGCTTAATATCTTTATCCCTTACAGATGTCCTTGCCTTCTCCCTTGTAAAGATGCTATTGGAAGACTGCTGTCATAATTAGGTGTAGTCCTCTCTACCCCTAAAAATAAAAAATAAAAAAAAAAACCAACCTGCAATCTGCTATTGAGACAAGCACTTATCAAATCTATTACGGAGGAGCCTGATAGCCATTTTGTAAAAATTATGTAATGACAGAAGGATGCATATTCCAAGATACGTGATGCTACTTCTAGTAAATTTAAATGAAGATTGGCAGTGTGCAATATAAATGCCAAAAATAGAAGTAGGTAGTGAGAGGCTTCTGACTTAAGATGATTTTATAGTCAGAGAAACTACTGGAGTCATAACTAATATAGATTATCCCTGGGAGAGCTGGAACAGGTCATTATGAAAATCAGATCATCACACACACAGACACACACAATGCAGTAAACTCTGAGTTACGTTACGTTTTCCAAATCGTATTGTAAATAAGGTCATTTACATTTCAGAGGAACATCTCACGAAAAGGAAAGAGTAAAAGATACAAATTTTAATTTTTCCTCAAATGTAAACTAGCCAGTTCCATATACTCTGGTATTTGCTTGCTTGTTTTGTTTCCTTCAAAATAATTGTGTTGAATTTTACAGAGACTATACCACATGTGAGTTCAGGCAAATTAAAGCCCATAGTCAAAAATACAATATCAGATCTTAACAATGTGGCATTGACAGTCCAGACTGTATCTTGGTTAAAGAGCTGCGTCCCCTGCGTTCTCTTTACTGCTTCTTCATGAGAGAAACCACACTTGGTGTCCTCTCACACAGCCTCCATTATTTAAATTACTCCTAGCAATATTGTATGAGTGCTATGACCAGTGACGCTTTAATTACACTGCAGAACAACACCATCATGCTCCCAGTCCCAGACTCCTCCCAAGAACTGTGAATGTTGTACTGCCCAGCCCTCTCCTTGACAAAACAAGCTCATATAAAGTCTGTCATTTATTAATAGAAACAATAAGCACAAATCCTGTTCTTGCAATTGGAGTTTCCAAAACACTTCACTCCAAGCACACTGGTTTACATAAAACAATACAACAAGTGTGTCAACTTAGTGGTAGATTTTAAGTGATTACAAGTAATGAGGCACAAACGTTAATATTGATTACAAAGAAACAAAAGGTAAAACACAGCTAAGCCCTAACTTAATAATGTAAGTGAATTCAAGCAAAATTCTCTCTTTCCACATACTTCAACCATCTTACCAACTGAAATCCATTCAGAAAGGGTCCCTCACTCAGCCCAAAGCTATATTCTATTCCTCAGGCCTTGTGCCTGCCAAGAGTGTCTGTTCCCCCATTATACTTCTTCCTCATGAATCATCTCCACCTGGGGCTTAAAAGACAGGAAGTCTGGGGGGACAGGACCTCCAGCTGTTTCTTTGCCAAGAAGTAAATTTCTCGCTCACACCCATTTCCTTGACAAAGAATGGCTACTTAACCAGCTGATGGTTTGTTTGATTTCACTGAGACCTGACTGAGGCATCAGTTTGACTGTTGTCTTTAAGGAACTGTTTTGTGACTACTTCCCCAGATCTGGAATATGCTTCTGTAACATCCTGCAATAGAATGTTATAACTTTCCATACCTGGTTCCCACACGTATTTTACCAGGACAATAAAGATGAGTAAATCATGAGCTATCAGATGACATCTTACAAGGTACAAACTCCTGAGTACAAAATTTATCACAGACTTAAACATAGAATACAGAGTGTCAAAAAACTTTATTTTGGAGCCATTGAATTTTTTATATCTATTATATATGAGATTATTTTAAAATGGGATTTTTAAAATTCCCTTTTACTGTGGCTTCTTTTATTTAGTTTTCCATTCTTAAAAATACCACCATTATCATACATGGCTTTCAGTATCTGAACATATTTAAAAAGAGCAATGCAAAATTGGTTAATCAAGGCTTAGACAAAGTTGACTGGACTCACAATGCAGATATTTAATATGACACATATACAGCCAGAACACCTTCTCTGGGTAATGAGCCAATGACAGCAAAGACCCCAATAAACCACAGTTGAGGACTCTCCCACCAAAAATGCCTATTCTGCTAATTTTCATATTTTCAGATCCAGGAACTCTTATCATGAGCACATTGGCTTCACTGCACCATCACAGGACTACAGATGAGAAAAGGTCATTACTTAGGTAGCTAGGACCTATACTATATAAAAACTAATAATAATAATAATAATAATACAGACTTTGTCCAGGAGCCAATAGCAGCCTAAGTGTATTTTTGGCACTTTGGTATTTGCATTGAGCTGTTAATATGCCCAATAGCCAAACTTGCTAAGACAGAGAAGTGCATCATCCTACACCAGGCGCAATTTCTTAATGCTCTTTAAGGATAACCCCATTCTAAATAAGATAGAGGTGATGCTAGCTCTTTGATGAAACACTATAACATAGATCATGGGGCAGGTCTGCCCCATGCTAGAAGGTTGCTTCCCGCTTATCAGTGAAGTTCAGAAAAGTGGGTTGTGGTTGTACTTTACTGTTCCTGGAATTCTACAACATAGAGAGAAATGTGGAGCCCAATAACTTAATCTGGAGATCAAAAATAGATAGAACTGTGGTAAGGTCCACATCTCAGCAAAAGGGTTGTAAAATGGTTGACTTGCATTACAGCCCAAATATCTCACATCCAGAAGAGGAAGGGAACTGAGCAGAACCTTACAAGGCCAATCATGGAATAAAGCCTTGGAGAGAGGATCAATTTTCCAATATTTAATCTTTGGGATCTCTTTGAGAGGAAAGAATGAAACCAGTCAACTGCCTGATAGTCTTCAGTGGAGTGATCCAAACCCCACTGTCAATGGCATCAAATACTTACATCTGAAAGTGACAGAGAGATAGCTGTGTTATCCGGTTTTTTTGTTTTGTCAGATCTGAAAGAATCTGCATGTCCATCTCATCTTCACTCATTCCAAAGTAGAGGTCATCAATCAATGAAACTGCACTCTGTGGTATACACAGGTCAATTGCTCAATTAGCAGAGAAGAGGGACCTCTGAGCACTACAGAATCAGGTTCTCCAAAGCCTCTCCACAAAATGCAAGATTAGAGGTAGAGTGATTATAAGAATGTTGACAGTGTCAAGAAATATAGTTTTTTGAGCGGGTGCATAATGGTGATGGCTTAATAATCTGCTCTCCCATTTGACAAACATTGACATTTTTTTTTTTTGATTTTATGTGGCTTGGGCTCAATCTGCAGATAGCAGAAGGAAGTTCCCCGCAGCACATAGTAAAGTTTGATGTTTGAGATTGGCCAGGACTGACGCAGAGACTATGCAACAGCTTTCTGTTCAGTCAAGGATCCACTCCAATGGAAGAGACTGATCTGTTTAAAAGTCCATACAACCATGAACTGTGAATAAAATAGAGACTATCTTACAGATAGAAACTTTACCATAATACTCCTTTTGTGTCTTTGTCCTACTCTCTTTTTTTAATGTTGATCTCTACACATGTGTAGCCAGACAAAGTCTCCCCCTTACAAGCCAGCTTGCTCGCTGCCCCCCGCACTGAGGAGCACACAGGGCACGGAAACGGCTTCTGACAGCACAGTCTTGATGCCCTCACTGAGGCCCAGATGTGCTAGCTTATCGTGACCCTGAGAAGCAGAAAGTACAGATAGAAGGCTAACAGGCCAAACTGTCAACAAGAGAGAGGGGAGGGACCCTCAAGAAATCACCCCAGCTGGCATTGATCGATATGATGCATACACGCACAACCATCCCAGAAGGGGAAGTGCCCCGCCCACACAAAAAGAATGTCCTGTACTCTCAAATTGCTTATCTCCTGTCTTACAAGTGCAAATTAAGTAGGAAATGCCCTTGTAACAAACCGGCGTCACAAAGACAGACCAGTATGATCTGGCACCATAGATAAGAAAGAGAATACGTAACCCAAAGGGGTATAAAAGGTGGGCCCAGCAGAACTCTAACTCTTGAGTGCATTCCACCAACTACCTGCTGGTCGGGTCAGGTGATTGCCTCCCGAGGTCCACAACTGGGGACGCCAAACCTCGTATTCGTCTTTCCGCGGAATTGAGTGACCGATCCAGCTTGGCTATGCTGGTATCAAGAGACGCAGAGAGGATAAGATACACCCATGCTAGGTCTCCGACTTTTTTTGTGCACAGCTAAAGAATTAGAGCTCTGTAACTAGATGTCGTTGTGCCAAGATATCATTGTGTTAGATGGTAACAGATATCTTTGTATTGGATTGTAACGTAACTTGTTAACACCTGTACTTTGCTAGCATATAAGAAGTAAACAATAGCCTTTTGTAACCGCACGCTTATAACTGTAGCTTAAATAAACTTGTAACTAGTTAAGCTCTGAGCCTGACCCGGTTATCCTTTTGTCACTACAACACAGCCGGCACAACAAAAGAACTTTGACCGTTTGGTTACTACAGCCTGGCCGTGGGTGAGAGTGCTAGGAGCTGCCTGCTCTAACAGTAAAAAAACTGGGTTGCTTAGGACCCAGGGAAGTACCTCACCGCACATTACCTGGCCACCGGCTAACAACATGTAATAATGTTTCTCTCCCTATAAATCAAGCTTCTGCATGCTCCTCATTTTGAAGACCTACTCATACTACTCTTCCTTTCCTTTGTTTTCCATAGCTGACTTCCATTCCTGTGTTATCCTCTCCCTTCTTGCACTGCCTCTGCTCGATTATTAAATATCAGAATTTACAAGATTTTATTGCAATGTAATACGATGTGTTATCTTCAACCCACTGTCTTTTCTAACTCAATTTTTTTTTTAATATATGTCTCCAGTTTAAACTCCTTGGGTCTCATTTTCAGTCTCTGTAGATAACCTGCAAAATTGGGGAACCATGTAATTTTTTAGTAGCGGCAAATAACAGCACAGCTGAGGACATAGTACGGGTCTACTGACTGAGACTGCACAGATTATAGACTGCAGCTGAGATTTAAAGCATCATATTTAAGAACTGGTGGAGTTACATAAAGGATGAATTTGGCCTATTGTGTATGACTTTGAAAATATGGGGTGGAATGTCTCGGGCAAAGATTGTGGGAAAATTTCAGTTTGATGAATGAAACTTCAAGAATAAATAGAATCTCATATGTCTATCTTCTTTTCCTTTAGTGCTGTCAGTTTAAAGATATCTTGAAGAATTCTTTTTAACTTTATAAAAATATATCTGCTGAGGTTTTGGCTTGAATGACTCTTTTTGGTCCAGAATAAATGTTTATGACCAACTAATGAACAGCCTAAAAAGGTGTTTGTAATGGGAGAATTAAGAGATGTTTAGCCACTGGATAGTGCCTCAAATGCCCTGTAAGACAAACATTAGCTTTTGATTTTGACCACAGAGAATGATGCAATGAGCATTTCTACTGAATCACACACCAGGGGCTCCAAAACTGTGAGTAGAAAGTGCAGAAATCCCTGGGTGCTCTCCACGTTAAGTGTAAATGTGTCAGCAAGCAATCCATTAGTAAAGTTGCTGCCTACGGCAACTAGTATAATGTATGGAGTTGTTTAGTATAAGTCTCTTCCACTGTAGATAAAATTTCTCAGGGACCACAAATAGAGAGCACTATGTTACCCTATCAGAACCATTGTCTCATCTAAGAAGGCTATCAGAACCTTTAGATTTGTTTGCGTATAGTGCATAATATATAGTTACAGACATTGGAAGTTGTGAGGGGAGGTTTTGCAAGGCATAAATTTTGTATGGACAAGTTTATTACTCGAAAATGGATATGATCAAGGTGTAGAAGTGGAACTTGAATGAGTTGTTTTGTATACATTCACCTATGAAATGGATCCAATTGACACAAAGATCTATGTGAATGGTTTTATATGTAAAGTTTTAATGAGAAAAAATGAACATTAGCTTATTGCCACAATTATTTGCACAAGGGTCTAAAAAATGGAAATCCACTATAGTTCCGTGGAAAAGGCCTTCCAGAGAAACTGAAAATTGTGCATTACCCTGCAGGAGGCAACATCATGTCTCAGGCAAGCGAATGCCCACCAACAGCTCAGTACAGCAGTATCCACATTCACAATGACGAGTGTATACAGAGCAAGGGAGAATATCTGTCTGTTAGGAACAACTACTGAGAATGAAGAGAGGAAGCTTCAGTGGTGATAGCATTAGAGGCATGAGATATGAAATTCAGATCCATGGCTGAAATTTCCCAGATCCAACAATGTGAAAATCTGGGACTCCATTTTGTGCCTTTCGGGCTGATGGTGGTGGTGATATAAAAGAAAACACGCAAGCATTAATAAATTATAAAGGGATCAGCATCTGCTTCTTCATCAGCATTCTTCATTCTCATTTTCCAAACTCCTTATTCCCCTTTCTTGGCATCTTGTAACCACTGCACTCTTGTTCATCTAAGCATGTAGTCATTCCACCCTCTCCTCTGTGGTATTGCAGTGTCTTGATGCCTTTCCTACAGCCAGGAGGGTGGAACAGGAATTTCCTTCATTTGACTGCTGCTGTGCTTGGCGGGAGATGCTGTGGAGTGACAAGATCTGTAGTTTGTAATAGAAATGAATGAGGAGATGAAATCATTTGAGGAATCATCTGTCACATATCCATTAGACCATCAGGTACTGTATGTTTTGCCTGCCGATGAAAATGATAGGCAACTTTACCTAATTTTGTTTTATTGCTAACTTCTGTTACCAATATGACTAATTTTGTCAACTATAATATATGTGGGGAGAGAGAGAGGATAGCTGTCTCATGACAACACTTAAAAGTGGCAGCTGTCAGTGGTCCTTGTTGCTGCTATTTGATTTGCAGTTCCACATGGCTGGGGTTGACTGTCTTTTCTCCCATTGTGATGTGTGCAGCAGCAGTTTAGATGCCTTGTTTTATGACGTGTGGAAGGCAATGTCTTCCTTTGTCAGCTGTTCATTCTCTCCTTTTTCCTGTTTCGTCTTTCCCCTTCTCTTTCTCTTTTATTATAACAATCCCTGTTAGCACTGCCTGTGTTTAAGTCTAACTGGTAATTTCTGACACAAGAACCTGGTTTTAATTGTTTTACCGAAGTGTAATAGTTTGGGCTGAAATGTTCCATACATATCATCTGCCTCAGGCTAATTTTTTTTAAGTTAAAATAGTTCAGCTATTTCTGAATACGTTCAATCTGGTACATTTCAGAGAGGAATGTATACAAAATGTAGGCATTTTTTCCTGACCATTCTAAAAGAATCTTGAGATGACTTCTTTTAAAAGTTCCAGAAAATTCATTTTTTTGGTGCAGGCACATAAGGGAGGGGTGTTACACCATAGCCTTTTGCTAGCCCCATGAAAATCTTTTAAGATTGGCTGGTGAAATAATCTGCTGCTACATGCTCACTGGAGACTTTTTAGTGTTTAGCAGCAAAATGTCTAACGAGCCAATCAGTGAGAATTCTCCAAACTCTCATAGCTCCTCCAGGCTGTCTGCTGTAGGGACTGAGTCACAGTTTTTTTTTTTCTTACAGTTGCTCCTCCTGGTTGCCAAGCATATGTATGCATCTCTTTTTGGCACATGACACCGGAATTGAGAGCAGATAGAGAGGACAAGCAGGAGCCAGAAAAGCTGTAGGAAGAGGAAAGAAGGTAACTCGATGCATGAGACAGAGGTAGGAGCAGATGATAGAAGAGGCAGAGTATGGGAGGCAAGGGCAGAGAAGGGATTACAACCATTAAAGTACACTCTTGTGCAGAACCCTGAGTTGAACCCAGGATTCCTGGGTCTTAGAAGACCTTTTCTATCAGCATATCACTGGGAAACTCACAAGCAATGCGTGTATCATCTCTCTGTAGTCACTGGTCCACATAGAGGATAACCACCTACTACTACATAAACTCAGTTAATAGAGATCTGTGGATTAAAAGGTTCAAACCCTACTGATGAGCCATGTGGGTATCATTATGGTTTCATGTGGTGGAATTTATTTTTTCTTAAGTTATGTTTTCTAAAATCAAAGTAATTATGTTAAAAAC